>NW_027649912.1:0-359000 GCF_965287045.1 Carcharhinus amblyrhynchos | reverse complement strand
TTGTGATGTAAATTACAAACTTCCGATTGTTCAGATTGACTGACAATAGTCATCACTTAGACCAATTTAGAAGAATTAAATCTACTTCAAATTTAGATCTCACTAGATTACTGAGGTATCTGTTGATAATATGGTGATCGATAGATCTTTAGATCCATAGACCACCCACCAGTGGCTAATAATCCAATAAGAACAATAGACTGCCATGACACTCCATGTTATTCCACATCTAACTTTCTAACATCCTGACCGTCCCCTCGATCCCCTCTGGCCAAATCCATAGAACATCTGTTCCCCTCCCCGTGTCCCGACTTCACCACCTCCAACATTCTACTGGATCCCACGGAAAACCACCTGATCTACGGAGTACTTCTGACTGTGTCTTCCGTGTGAGCCCACCAGACCATGCCTGCCTACCAGACACTGCCACGTGAGTTATTATGAGCCCCTTGGGGAAACCCCACCTCCCTTCCTCAGGACTACAAATTTAATTACCCCCAGTCAACTCGTCACTGACTAAATGCCACTGAGCACCATTCACTACTGACCCCTATACCCACTGATCATCCAGACCATCTGAACATCCTCCTGCAGCCCACCCTCCCCACTGAGCACCATTCACTACTGACCCCTATACCCACTGATCATCCAGACCATCTGAACATCCCCCTGCAGCCCACCCTCCCCACTGAGCACCATTCACTACTGACCCCTATACCCACTGATCATCCAGACCATCTGAACATCCCCCTGCAGCCCACCCTCCCCACTGAGCACCATTCACTACTGACCCCTATACCCACTGATCATCCAGACCATCTGAACATCCCCCTGCAGCCCACCCTCCCCACTGAGCACCATTCACTACTGACCCCTATACCCACTGATCATCCAGACCATCTGAACATCCCCCTGCAGCCCACCCTCCCCACTGAGCACCATTCACTACTGACTCCTATACCCACTGATCATCCAGACCATCTGAACATCCCCCTGCAGCCCACCCTCCCCACTGAGCACCATTCACTACTGACCCCTATACCCACTGATCATCCAGACCATCTGAACATCCCCCTGCAGCCCACCCTCCCCACTGAGCACCATTCACTACTGACCCCTATACCCACTGATCATCCAGACCATCTGAACATCCCCCTGCAGCCCACCCTCCCCACTGAGCACCATTCACTACTGACCCCTATACCCACTGATCATCCAGACCATCTGAACATCCCCCTGCAGCCCACCCTCCCCACTGAGCACCATTCACTACTGACCCCTATACCCACTGATCATCCAGACCATCTGAACATCCCCCTGCAGCCCACCCTCCCCACTGAGCACCATTCACTACTGACCCCTATACCCACTGATCATCCAGACCACCTGAACATCCCCCTGCAGCCCACCCTCCCCACTGAGCACCATTCACTACTGACCCCTATACCCACTGATCATCCAGACCATCTGAACATCCCCCTGCAGCCCACCCTCCCCACTGAGCACCATTCACTACTGACCCCTATACCCACTGATCATCCAGACCATCTGAACATCCCCCTGCAGCCCACCCTCCCCACTGAGCACCATTCACTACTGACCCCTATACCCACTGATCATCCAGACCATCTGAACATCCCCCTGCAGCCCACCCTCCCCATTGAGCACCATCCAAAGACTTGACCATTCTAATGACTGACCCGGCTGACAATCTGACCGATCTCCACCAAGTAACGGCGTCATTGAAAATATGACACCCCAGAGGAACTTCATTCACCGTCTGACAACACCACACTAAACATGTGTCCAAGCCTTTCACTGATCATCCCCCTGGCCACCTGTCCCTCTGGCAACTTCCTTGACCACCCAAAGGCCTAACATTGCCCACAGGTCCCACACTACATCCAAAACCCACTCCCATCACGTGACCTGCCTACAAACCTCCCAGAGATCCATGGGACAAAATGGTTTCCCTTCACCACAAGATTAGCCCCTCCATCCTGAATAGGGCAACATAACTGTCCCCCCACCAGCTGATGGATACAACACTGCCTCACTTGCAGCTCAGTGCACCCATCGAGAACCACCCAACATAGCACAGAATTCCAGCCCATCTTCCACAGCCGGGCCAACACCCCACTGACTAATCTGATAATGATTTTCCAATCATCACTAGATATAGAGGAGCTAACTGAGGGCTGCAGAAAGGCAAACTTTCTTCAATTGTTTTAAAAAAAGATGTCAAGGGAAATGCCAAACAATTATAGGCCAGTTAGCCTTAAATTGGTGGTGGGCAAATTAATGGAAATAATCCTGAGTGGGCGGATTAATTGTCAAGTAGAAAGGCACAGATTTATCAGGAATGGTCAATGTGTATTTGTTAAAGGAAGATCTTGCTTCACAAATTTGATTGGATTCTTTGAGGATGTGATGAGAAAGGATGCTGGAGGTAGTGCTGTGTACGTTGTGTACATGGAACTTAGCCAGGTCTTTGACAAGGTCCCATATGGCAGATTGGTGAAAAGTGTAAAAACCCACGGGGTAGAGTGTAATGTGGCAAACTGGATAAAATGTTCCACAGTGCTCACTTTTGCAGCTCCTTACACTTTGTGTTACAGATTAACATTGTGGAAATGAATGGGGCAGCACGATTTGGAAATTACAGAGTCACAGCCATAGAGGTTTACAGCATGGAAACAGGCCCTTTGGCCCAACTTGTCCATGCTGCCCTTATTTTTTTAAACCCCTAAGCTAATCCCAATTGCCCGCATTTGGCCCTTATCCCTCTATACCCATCCTACCCATGTAACTGTCTAAATGTTTTTCTAAAAGATAAAATTGTACCCGCCTCTACTGCTACCTCTGGCAGCTTGTTCCAGACACTCACCACCCTCTGTATGAAAACAGATGCCCCTCTGGACACTTTTGTATCTCTCCCCTCTCACCTTAAACCTCTAGTTTTAGACTCATCTACCTTTGGGTAGGGGAGTCTAAAATTTGCAGATAGGAAAAACATTGGCCCAGTAGTGAACAGTGTAGAGGGTAGCTATAATTTTGAAATAATATAAATGGGTTGGTGGAGTAGGCGGTGAAGAGCCAGACGCATTTTAACACAGAAGAGTGTGAAGTCATGTCATTAGGGAGGTAAAGCAGTTATAGAGATTACACGATAAATGGAAATATATTAAGAGGAATAGATAAGGTGAATGATCATGGTGTACAACTACACTGGTGCCTAAATGCAGCAGTTCAAGTAGATAAGGTTGTAATGAAGGCACAGGAAATGTTCTCCTTCACTGCCAGAGGTATAGAATATAAAACTAGGGATGTAATGTTGGAATTGGACAAAATACTGATCAGGCCACAGCTGAAATGTAGTGTGCAGTTCTTGTCCCCATATTACAGTAAGAATGGAAATGTTCTGGAATGAATGTAGAGGAGGTTTACAAAAATGGTGCCAGGGCTAGAATACTGTTGCTATGAGGAGAGATTAAATAGGTTGTGGTTATTTTCCTTGGAAAATAGTTAACTTAACCCAAAAATTACTTGAGCCCGGGCACATTATTGGAATCTGGAGCTTTTTCCTTCACAAGTGATGAACACTGCACTATGGTTTTGTGACCGAGATATTCCACACTTTGCGCCTAGAAAATGCATTTGGTACAATTCTGATGCAATGCTGTTTCTGAAGACTCTAACACTTGATTCAGGGTTGCTGAGGTGGTGCTCCTCCTCAGTTTTCCCTGTAATTAGATGCCATAAAAATGAACTCCTCCAGGAGGAAAACGTTGTCACAGATTATCCATTGTTCCCAGCACGGTTTGAAAACAGAAACTCCAGGTAATCACCTACACACAGTATCATCATTTTTAATAACAGGGATATTTGATGCTCCCCAACTGAATGGACCCATCGAGTGGCTGCAAAGAATCAAACTCCTCCTCCTCCACTTTACCTTTCATGGTGAAGGACACTGTCCAGTACTTGAAAAAGTGAAGAGGATAATCTGTGGATCGACAAACAGCTTCACTATGGTGCCACGCAATGTACCCAGTTCACCTGAATATTTCTGACTGGAATCCTCTGTCACCTTTGTGTGCTTTATTTCATCCCAGTTCTACAGAACTTCACTGAGCAGCCATACCCTATGGATAAGGCTCCTTCCCTTTTACCACAGGGACATGTGTCCTCCCTTTGTGTGCAATGCCCATTTCTAACACTGGAAGCAATGGTATGGGCTTTCTGGTGTACATCTGAAGTTTGATCCCTGTCTGAGTAAGGGCTGGTGCCTGGTTAAAGTCCCAAGTTATCTTGCTGGTCTTTTCACTGATTACAGAGGCAGAGGTTCCCGTGTCCACCACCACCTTGGTTTGTTTTCCACCGACCTTCACTATTTCATAGATAGGTTTCACACACCCTGACTCACATTAAACATGTTGTAAGAGTGCTCCTAGAGCAAAGAAAAGTACAACACAAGAACACAACCTTCAGTCCTCCAAACCTGTGCTGATTATGATGTGCTAACTGAAATAAAAAGCCCTTCTGCCCTTACTCGGTCTGTATCCCTCTATTCCTTCCTTATCCATCTACCCATCCAGATGCCATCTAGGGGTAGCACAGTGGTTAGCACTGCTGCTTCACAGCTCCAGGGACCTGGGTTTAATTCCCAGCTCGGGTCACTGTCTGTGTGGAGTTTGCACATTCTCCTCGTGTCTGCGTGGGTTTTCTTCGGGTACTCCAGTTTCCTCCCACAGATGTGCGGTTTAGTTGATTGGCCATGCTAAAATTGCCCCTTAGTGTTCTGAGATGTGTAGTTTCGAGGGATTAGTGGGTAAATATGAAGGGTTGTGAGGATAGGGAATGGGTGGGATTGTGGTCGGTGCAGACTCAATGGGCCAAATGGCCTCATTCTGCACTATAGGGTTTCTATGATTCTATGATGGCCTTAAATGTTGCGAATGTGCCTGTGTCAACCACCACCTCTGGCAGCTTGTTCCAGGCTCCAACCATTCTCTGTGTGAAAAACTTCCCCTGCACATTTGTCTCAAACTTTCCCCCTCTTTCACCTTGAACCCTTTTACTGACACTTACACCCTGGGGAAAAAGCTTCTGAATCTGCACCATGTCTGTGCATCTCATAAGTTTCTAAACCTCTATCAGGTCTCCACTCAGCCTCTGGCTGTCCAGTGAAAACAATCCTTGTTTATTCAACCTCTCACCATAGCCAACACCCTTCAGACCAGGCAACATCCTGGTGAACCTTATTTGTGTTCTGCAAAGCTTCCACATCCTTCTGGTAGTGTGGTGACCAGAACAGCAGGTAGTACTCCAAATGTGGCCAAACCAACGTTATATATAGTTGCAACATGATTTGCCAAAGCTTGTAATCAATACCCTGGCCGTATGTCGTCTTAATAACTGTGGCCACCTATGTTGCCATGTTTAGGGAACTGTGGACCTGCACACCCAGATCCCTCTGTGTCTTAATGTTCCAAAGGCTTCTGCCGTTTACTGAACAATTCACACATAAACTTGATCCTCCAAAATGCATCACTTCACATTTATCCAGATTACATTTCATTTGCCATTTCTGTGCCCAAGTTTCCAATCTATCGACATCCTGTTGTAAACTGAACACTATTGCCCTCTCCACCAATCTTCGTGTCACCCGTAAACTTACTAATCAGCCCATCCAGTTTTCCCCAAATGAAATAGGTCCCAGCACTAATTCCTGCAGAACATTACTAACTATAGATCACCATTCTGAAAAAAAAAACCCTTGCCCTGCTGCTTTCTGGGGCGAATTTTCCTCTTCTGCCCACCATGGGAATCCGAAAGCCGAGGTAAGGTTTGTTGACATCGGGTTGGCTTTTACGGTTTTGGGACGAGCACAGCCGTAACATCCTGCCCTCTGTCTTCTATCACCAAGCCAGTTCTGTTTCCGTCTAGCCAGCCCACCCAATTCCTTGTGATTTCAGTTGTTGTACAAGTCTGCCATGTGGCATCCTGTCAAACGCCTTAGTACAGTCCATATAAACTACACCCACAGCCCTTCCCTCATCTGATATCTTTATCACCTCTTCGAAAACCTCAGTCAAGTTGGTGAGACATGAATTTCCCTTATAAAAACCACACTGCCTGACACAAGCTTGTCAATGTCTTCCAAATGTGCACATATCCTCACCAGAAGCTTCTCCACCACAGACGTTAGGCTCAGTAACCCTTGATTTCCTGGATTATGCCTGCTTTCTTTCTGAATCAAGGGATCGCCAATGGCTATTCTCCAGTCATCTGGAACCTCACCTGTGGTTAAAGAGGATGTGACGATATCTTTTTTACTCCCCTATTTCTTTCCTCCCACAGTAAACTGGGGTCAATCCCATCTGGCCCCAAGGACTTGTCTACCTTAATTTAATTTAGACACCTATCACTTTCTCCTTCGATGTATTGACATTCTCTCGAGTGTTCACACACCTATCCTTGGCCTCAACATCCTTCACACCCATCTCCTTGATGAATACAGATACAAACGACTCATTAAGGATCTCACCACCTTCCTGTGACTCCACACGTAACTTCCCTCCATTGGCCGTGAGTGGGCCTATTCTTTCTTGGGCTACCCTCTTGCTCAGTATACAGGCATAAAAGACCTGGGATTCTCCTTCGCCCTGTTTGCTGAAAAATTTCAGCCTTCGTAATTTGACGATGAAATTCCTTCCTATTTTCTCTCTACTCCTCAGGGGCTTTGTCAGTTTTTTAGTTGCCGAGACCTATTGTATGTTTCCTTTTTGACTAAGCTTACAATTTTCCTGGTCATCCATGGTTCCCGAATTCTGGTATTTCTATCCTTCATTTTTCCGGGTCAGGCATTTCCTGCATTTCAATCAATTGGCCTTTAAAAGCTTCCCACATGAGAGAGGTGGATCTGTCCTCAAAGAGCTGCTCCCAATCCGCATTCCCCTGTTTCCTGTCTAATTTGGATGTATTTGGCCCTTGTCCAATTGAACCGCGAGTCACTCTTGTCCTTATCCATTACTATCCAAAGCCTTTTGGAATGATATGGATTCCTTTGCTCCTGTATCTGCTCTGAGCTTTCCAGATGATGTGTAGCTGACTGATACTTTTTCAGATTTGAATTCCCTTGCTCCACCATAGAATTGTGGAACTATAGAACACTACAGCACAGAAACAGGCCTTTTGGCCCTTCTTGGCTTTGCTGATCCATTGTTCTGCCTAGTCCCACTCACCTGCACTTGGACCATATCACTCCACTCCCATCTCATTTATGTACCTGAAGAAGGTTTTCTTAAATGTTGAAAGTGAGCCCCCTTTCACCACTACATCTGGCAGCTCATTCCACACTCCCACCACTCAATATTTTCCTGAACTTCTTCACTCAAAGGGTGTTGAATCTCTGGAATTCTCTGCCCGTTGAAGTGGTGGAGGCTGCCTCGCTAAATATATTTAAGACGCGGGTTGATAGGTTTTTGATAGGCGAGGGGATTAAGGGTTATGGGGAGAGGGCGGGAATGTGGAACTGAGACACGACAGATCAGCCATGATCTTATTGAATGGCGGGGCAGGCTCGAGGGGCTAGATGGCCTACTCCTGCTCCTATTTCTTATGTTCTTATGGTAACCTCCTCGAAAAACTTTAACAGGTTGCTTAAACATGATGTACCACGCACATAGCCATGTTGACTCTCTCTAATAAGCCCCTGTCCATCCAAGTATTTGTAGATCCTATCGCTTAGTACTCCTTCCAGTAACTTACCTACTACTCTATTCCCTTTAAACTTCTCCCCCTTCAGAGTTGGATAGGATAGTATTTGTGATTTTTAACAGCAGTGACAGGGTACAAACTTGACTGTATGGAGCTTCTGCAAAAATGGTCCCGGATTTGGGAGATAACAACATGTTCAGTGACTTTGGAGAGGGAAGTGGAAACTGGGAATGGGACAGAGGATCGCAAGGGTGAAGGGTGGATTTTTCAGGGGACCTGATGAGGGTGACTGGTATTTTGTGAAACAGCTGCCACTAATATCGCGGTAACATGTGTAATTGTAATATTCTGAAATATATCTTACATCACAGTGAAGATCTCAACGCTCTGCTTCTGATTTTCATATTTACATCTGACCCTGACCCTGATATTATCCTTATTACAGAGTCTCAGAATCAGGGAACGTCTGTCAATATCATGGCTGAAGGTTCAAACTGGGGAGAATGTTCAACATCTCCAAAAAGAATGAGATTGGACACAGGTAGGATCACAAAAAATACAGATATAATTTCTGTCTTGTCTGCTGCTCACACAGGAAGAGGGAACAGGACAGGGACTGAGTAGAAAGTGGGAGTGAGGCACCATCTAGAGCGGGTTTATCCAAAGTTCAGCCCAGGGGCCGGGTGTGATTTGTGAATCTCCTCTGTGTCCCCGGAGGCAGTTTTCAAATTGTTGTCAAACAGCTGAGTTCAAATTCAAATTTGGACATTGTAAGGTTGACAAAGGGTGACTCGAGCAGAGTGTTCCTGAGTAACAGTGAGAGACGTGGGCCACAGAAATAGGAGTGATAGTGGTTGGAGATTCTGTTGTCAGGAGAATAGACAGATTCTTCTACAGCCCTGGCACATCACACATGGTAAGTTACCCCCTCGTACCAGAGGAAAGAATATCCTGGAACTGGTGGGATCGTCTTTGAGAAGGAGGAAAGACCAAAAAGATCCATGTTTTGAAGTAGTGACACAGATGGAAAGATGTTCATAGAGGAGCTGTTAAAACTGAAGCACTGGAATGAAAAACAAAGCATGAGTTAGTGATATCGGGATTATTCTGTGCTGGGTCAGGTCAGGAGGGAAATAAGAGGCTGGGTCAATGTGAAACTGCAAGGCTGGAACAGGAGTGGGGTTTCTCATTCTCGGTTTCAGAAGGAAGGGCCCCAGCGTCTGTACCATGAACCCATCAAGGACAATGGAAAGATAAGTGGAAAAGGGAGAACAAACAATTCATACCAATAGGAAATAGGAGCAGAAGGAGGCCGTTCAGCCCCTTCATCACTTCTGCTGTTCAATGGGATCATCACTGATCTGTTTGTGTTTCAAAATCAACAGCCTCTGGAAGAAAAAACTCATCATCTCTGACCTAAAAAAACAACTTTGTTTTAAATAGTGTCCTGGACGTACCCACAAGGGGAAACATCCTTTCCATGTCCTCAGTGTCAATACCGGATTTTAGAGGCTTCAATCAAGTCACTGCTCACTTTTCTGGACTCTGAAGGAAACAAGCCCAGTCTGTCTCGTGTTTCCTCATAAGATAACCCACTTCTTCTGGATATTAATCCAGTTAACTTCCTTTCAATAGAATCTAATGCACGAATTGTTAAATAATGAGCTCGTTAACTAGACATAATATTCATAAAGTCATTTAGTCAGAGGTTTACAGCAGGGAAACAGGCCCTTCGGCCCAGCTTCTCCATGCCAGCCTTTTTTTAAACCAGTAAGCTGGTCCCAATTGCCTGTGTTTAGCCCATATCCCTCCATACCCATCTTACCCATGTAACTTCTAAATGCTTTTTAAAAGAAAACATTGTATCTGACTCTATTAACACCTCTGGCAGCTTGTTCCAGACACTCACCACCCCCTGTGGAAAATACTGCCCCTCTAGTCTGTTTTGTGTACCCACCCCCTCCCCTTAAACCTGTTCTGTCTAGTTTGAGACCCTTCTACATTTGGGAAAAGTTGTTAACTGTCTACCTTACTTATTCCCCTCATTAATTTACAGACCACTATAAGATGACCCCTAAACATCCGACGCTCTGGGGAAAAAAGTCCCAGTCTCACCTTTTCATTCAAACTATCAAGTCCCGGTAACATCCTAGTAAATATTTTCTGCACTCTTTCTAGTTTAATAATATCCATTTTTTGAGAAGGTGACCAAAGAGGTGGATGGGGGTAAGGCAGTTGACGTGGTATACATGGATTTTAGTAAGGCGTTCGATAAGGTTCACCATGGTAGGCTTCTGCAGAAAATGCAGATGTATGGGATTGTGGGTAATCTAGGAAGTTGGATCAGGAATTGGCTATCAGATAGGAGACAGAGGGTGGTGGTGGATGGTAAATATTCATCATGGAGTGCAGTTACGAGTGGTGTGCCTCAGGGATCTGTTTTGGGGCCACTGTTGTTTGTAATTTTTATTAATGATCTGGATGAGGGTATAGTTGGGTGGATTAGTAAATTTGCTGATGACACCAAAGTTGGAGGTGTGGTAGATTGTGAGGAAGGGTGTCATAGTCTGCAGGGAGACTTAGATAGGTTGCAGAGCTGGGCCGAGAGGTGGCGGATGGAATTTAATGCGGAGAAGTGTGAGGTAATTCACTTTGGTAGGAGCAACAGATGTGTCGAGTATAGGGCTAACGGGAGGACTTTGAATAGTGTGGATGAACAGAGGGATCTAGGTGTGTGTGTACATAGATCCCTGAAAGTTGGGAATCAAGTAGATAAGGTTGTCAAGAAGGCGTACGGTGTCTTGGCGTTTATTGGTAGGGGGATTGAATTTAGGAGTCGCAGTGTAATGTTGCAACTGTACACTACTCTAGTGCGGCCGCACTTGGAGTACTGTGTGCAGTTCTGGTCCCCGCATTACAAGAAGGATGTGGAGGCGTTGGAGAGGGTGCAGAGGAGGTTTACTAGGATGTTGCCTGGTATGGTGGGGAGGTCCTATGAGGAGAGACTGAGGGATCTAGGGTTGTTTTCGTTGGGAAGAAGGCGGCTAAGAGGGGATCTTATTGAAACATATAAGATGATTAGAGGTTTAGATAGGGTGGATAGTGATAGCCTTTTTCCTCGGATGGAGAAAGCTAGCACGAGGGGGCATGACTTTAAATTAAGGGGGGGTAGCTACAGGACGGATGTCAGGGGTAGGTTCTTTACCCAGCGGGTGGTGAGGGATTGGAATGCCCTGCCTGCTGCAGTTGTAGATGCGTCTAGTTTGGGGGCGTTTAAGAGATCTCTGGATAGGTTTATGGACGAAAAGGGATTGGTATAGGCTAGTGGGTCATTGTTTTTGTAACTGGTCGGCGCAACATCGTGGGCCGAAGGGCCTGTTCTGCGCTGTAATGTTCTATGTTCTATGTTCTATGTTCTATTACATCACCCTATAATAATAGGGTGACCAGAACTGTACCCAGTATTCCAAGTATGGCCTCACAGATGTCTTGTAGACTCCTATTCAATGTTCTGACCAATGAAACCAAACAGGTGGTGAAAGAGGTGGAGTAGCATTGCTAATCAAGGATAGTTTAACGGCTGAAGAAAGGCAGTTCGAAGGGGATCTGCCTCCTGAGGTAATATGGGCTGAAGTTAGAAATAGGAAAGGAGTGGTCACGTTGTTAGGAGTTTTCTATAGGCCCCCAAATAGTAATAAAGATGTGGAGGAAGAAATTGCAAAGCAGATTATGGATAGGTGTGAAGGTCACAGGATAGTTGTCGTGGGTGACTTTAACTTTCTGAATATTGATCGGAATCTTTATAGGTCAAATAGTTCGGATGGGGCAGTGTTTGTACAGTGTGTTCAGGAGGGTTTCCTGACACAATATGTGGATCAGCTGACAAGAGGTGGGGCTACATCGAATTTGGTACTGGGTAATGAACTGGGCCAAGGGAGATCCTGAATGAATACTTTGCATCGGTATTCACAAAGGAGAGGTGTTTGGTGTCTTGTAATGTCTTGGAGGGAGCTGTAGATCATTTGAAAGAAATATCCATTACGAGGGAGGAAGTGTTAGGGTTTTTAGGTATCATAAAAACGGATAAAGCTCCAGGGCCTGATGGTATTTATCCCAGGCTGCTTAGGGAGGTGAAAGATGAAATTGCTGGGCCTCTGACACAAATCTGTGTCTCTTCTTTGGACACAGGTGAGGTCCCAGAGGACTGGAGGGTAGCAAATGTGGTACCTCTGTTTAAAAAGGGCAGTAGGGATAACCCTGGTAATTATAGACCAGTGAGTTTGACATCGGTAGTAGGATAATTGTTGGAAAAAACTCTTAGGATGTATACGCATTTGGAGCATTGCGATCTGATTAGGGATACGCAGCATGGCTTTGTTCAGGGGAGGTCTTGCCTTACGAATCTGGTAGAATTTTTTGAGGAGGTGACAAAAACGATTGACGATGGTCGAGCCATTGATGTCATCTATATGGAGTTTAGTAAGGTGTTTGACAAAGTCCCTCATGGTAGGCTGGTAGAAAAAGTTAAGGCACATGGGATACAAGGACAGGTAGCTAGATGGATTGAAAACTGGCTAGGCAACAGGAGACAGAGAGTAGTAGTGGAAGAGTCCTTTTCTGGCTGGAGGTCTGTCACCACTGGTGTGGCGCAGGGCTCAGTACTGGGACCTCTTCTATTCGTAATATATATAAATGACTTGGAAGAGGGCGTACGTGGTGTGATCAGCAAGTTTGCAGATGACACAAAGATGGCTGGATTGGCGGATAGTGAGGACTGTCAGGTGACACAGCAGGATATAGATAGGCTGGTATATTGGGCAGGTAGATGGCAGATGGAATTTAATCCTGATAAATGCGAGGTGATGCATTTTGGAAGGAATAATGTAGAGGGGAGTTACATGATAAAGGGTAGACCTATTAAGAGTATAGAAATGCAGAAGGACCTGGGAGTGCATGTGCATAAGTCTCTGAAGGTGGCAACACAAGTGGAGAAGGTTGCGAAGAAAGCTTATGGAATGCTAGCCTTTATAGGAAGGGGTATAGAGTACAAGAGCTGGCGTCTAATGCTACAGTTGTACAGAACGTTGGTTAGACCGCATTTGGAGTACTGCGTCCAGTTCTGGTCACCTTTACTACCAGAAGGACGTGGAGACCCTGGAGAGGGTGCAGAGGAGGTTTACCAGGATGCTGCCTGGTATGGAAGGACTGGGCTATGAGGAAAGATTGGGACAACTGGGGCTCTTCTCCTTAGAAAGACGGAGATTAAGGGGGGATCTGATAGAGGTGTATAAAATAATGAAGGGAATAGATAAACAGTGGCAGGCTTTTCCCTAGACTGGAGACAAATATCACGAGAGGTCACGATCTAAGGGTGAGGGGGGAGAAGTATAATTTGGATATTAGAGGAAGGTTTTTCACACAGAGGGTCATGGGGGTATGGAATGCACTACCAAGTAAGGTGGTGGAGGCAGGCACGCTGGACTTGTTTAAGGTTTACTTAGATAGGCACATGAGTGAAACAGGGATAGAGGCTTATAGAAGACGGTTTTAAAAAGGGTCAGAGCCTCGGGACGATACTGGAAATAGTACGTTAATCCACAGGTGTCGCTCCACCTTGTTGTCTAACGAGAGGCATGCACACGGTGGGTCGTGCGTGGGCTGCTCTTGGATGTTTCGAGAGTGGCCTAGTACTTCACGTCGTTTGTGTGTGCTTAAAACTGGATCAGCAGATGGGCACCACAACAGCTCAGTGACTATCACTGCTAGCTGTGCAGACACATGGATTTGGGCCTGTGTCTGTGGGAGTTTGTGCATTCTCCCTGCAGTTGCGTGGGTTTCCTCCGGGTGCTCCGGTTTCCTCCCACACCCCAAAGATGTGCTCTTAGGCTGATTGGTGTAACAAATTGACCCTACACTATTCTCCCCTGAATCTGGCTACAAAGGGGTACCATTCGCATACACACGGGGCAAGGTAGGTGTCGGAAAATTCTTTGTTAAAATGGCGGCGCGGGCTCGTTGGGTCGAAGGGCCTGTTTCCCGTGCTGGGTTGTTCTTTGTTCTTTTGTTAAGTGTTAGATTTGTTTGTGAGAGAGCACTTTGGAGATGGTGTCTTTCACTATTGTAATGGAGAGGGATAGGGTAACATGGCAGGGCAAGGTTTATAATTGGGGGAGAGGTAATTATGATGTGATTAGGCAAGAATTAGGGAGCATAAAATGGGAATAGAAACTGTCAGGGAAAGGCACAAATGAAAAGTGGAGCTTGTCCAAGGAACAAATTCTGCGTGTCCTTGATAGGTATGTCCCTGTCAGACAGGGAGTAATTGGCCAAGCGAGGGAACCATGGTTCACAAAGGAATTTGAATGTTTTGTCAAGAGGAGAAAGGAAGCGTAGGTAAGGATGAGACAACAAGGTTCAGATGGGTCGCTTGAGGGTTACAAGGCAGCAAGGAATGAACTAAAGAAAGGGCTTAGGGGAGCTTGGAGGGGACATGAGAGGTCCTTGGCGGGTCGGATCAAGGAAAACCCCAAGGCTTTTTACTCTTATGTGAGAAATAAAAGAATGACCAGGGTTAGGTTAGGACCAGTCAAGGACAGTGTTGGGAACTTGTGCATGGAGTCAGAAGGGATAGGAGGGGTGATGAATGAATCTTTTCTTCAGTGTTCACCAAGGAGAGGGGCCATGTTTTTAAGGATGAGATTGTGATACAGGCTGATAGGCTGGAGGAGGTCAGTGTTCTGAGGGAAGATGTATTAGCAATTTTGGAAAACCTGCCCTCCAAACCAGGCAGCATCCTGGTAAATCTCCTTTGCACTCTTTCTAATGCTTCCACATCCTTCTTATAGTGAAGTGACCAGAACTGCACACAATGTTTCAAATTTCATCTTACTAAAGTCCTGTACAGTTGCAGCATAACCCCATGGCTCTTAAATTCAAACCCCCGTTACTAAATGCCTTCAGTCCCCTAGGCAGATGGGATATATCCTGGGATTCTTTGGGAGGCAAGGGAGGAGATTGCAGAGTCTTGGCTTTGATCTTTGGGTCCTCATTGTGGACGGGGATAGTGCCAGAAGACTGGAGAGTGGTGAATGTTGCTCCTCTGTTCAAGAAAGGAAATAGGAATGGCTGTGGTAATTATAGGCTGGTCAGTCTTACTTCAATGGTCGGTAAGTTAATGGAAAAAGTCCTTAGGAATAGAATTTATGACCATTTGGAAAGATGCAGCTTAATCTGAGATAGTCAACACGGATTCGTGAGGGATAAGTCTTGCCTCACAAATTTGATTGAATTCTTTGAGGTGGTAACTAAATGTGTAGATGAAGGTAGAGCAGTTGATGTTGTACACATGGATTTTAGTAAGGTGTTTGATAAGGTTCCCCATGAAGAAAGTAAGGAGGTGTGGGATAGAGGAAAATTTGGCCAATTGAATAAGTAACAGACTATCTCATAGAAACAAAGGGTGGTGGTGAATGGAAAATTTTCAGACTGGAGGCCAGTTACCAGCAGTGCACTAGAGGGATCAGTGCTGGGTCCTCTGCTATTAGTGATTTTCATCATTGACTTGGAGGAGGGGGCTGAAGGGTGGGTTAGTAAACTTGCTGTTGACTGCAAGTTGGTGGAGTAGTGGATGAGGTGGAGGGCCTGTTGTAGGCTGCAAAGAGACATTGATAGGATGCAGAGCTGGGCTGAAAAATGGCAGATGGAGTTTAACCCTGATAAGTGCGAGGTGATTCATTTTGGTACGACAAACTTGAATGCAGATTACAGGGTCAATGGCAGGGTTCCGAGGAATGTGGAGGAACAGAGAGATCTTGGGGTTCATATCCACAGATCTCTGAAGGCTGCCACTCAAGTGGATAGAGCCGTGAAGAAGGCTTATAGTGTGTTAACATTTATTAACAGGAGGTTTGAGTTTAAGAGCTGTGGGGTTATGCTGCAACTATACTGGATGTTGGTGAGACCACATTTGGAATATTGTGTTCAGTTCTGGTCACCTCACTATAAGAAGGATGTGGAAGCATTGGAAAGAGTGCAAAGGAGATTTACCAGGATGCTGCCTGGTTTGGAGGGTAGGTCTTATGAGGAAAGGTTGAGGGAGCTGGTGCTTTTCTCTTTAAAAGCGGAGGAGAATGAGACGCGACTTAATAGAGGTTTATAAGATGATGAGGGGCATTGATAGAGTGGATGTTAAGAGACTATTTCCTTGGGTGGATGTAGTGGTTACTAGGGGGACATAAGTATAAGGTCAATGGTGGGAGATATAGGAGGGATGTCCAAGGTAGGTTCTTTACTCAGACTGGTTGGGGTGTGGAATGGACTGCCTGCTGTGATAGTGGAGTCGGACACTTTAGGAACTTTCAAACAGTTATCAGATAGGCACATGGAGCACACCAGAATGATAAGGAGTGGGATGGCTTGATCTTGGTTTCGGACAAAGCTCAGCACAACATTGAGGGCCGAAGGGCCTGTTCTGTTCTATGTTGATGCTAAATGCCTTCTTCACCATTCTGTCTACCTGTGACTCCACTTTCAAGGAGCTATGAACCTATAACCCCAGATCTCTTTGTTCTGTAACTCTCCCCAACACCCTACCATTAACTGAATGAGTCCTGCCCTGGTTCAATCTACCAAAATGCATCACTTCGCATTTATCTAAATTAAACTCCATCTGTGTTCATCAGCCACTTGAGATGTAGAACATAGAACATTACAGCGCAGAACAGGCCCTTCAGCCCACGATGTTGCGCCGACCAGTTAAAAAACAATGACCCTCTAACCTAAACCAATCCCTTTTCATCCATAAAATGTGGTCTTCCCAATTCCCTGTAAACCTGTAGCATAATATCCTTTTATATTCAAGTCCCCTCAAAATAAAGGACGATATTCCATTAACCTGTACCTGTAAATTATTATTTTCTGACTCATGCACTAGAGCACCCAAATCCAAATGCATCAGAATTCTGCAGCCATTCTCCTGTTTTGTAATTCTGCTTATTTTATTCTCCCTGCCAAAGCAAACAGATTCACATTCTCCCACAGAATACTCCATCTGTCAGTTTTACTCACCCATGCACAACCTCTTTATATCCCCTTCACAAGAACCTTTTTTACCGATGTTTGTATCAGCTGTAAATTTAACCTCTGCCATCGCTTCTCTCAACTATTTCATTCGTAAAAGTGGTATCAGGTTGATGCCGCAGCATAAATGCTTGCAGCATTCCGCTCGTCCCAGCCTGAAGATCAGATAAAGCACCAATTTGTAAATACTCTGTTTTCTACCAGTCAGCCAATCTTCTATCAGTGCTATTATGTTACTCCCTATAATCATGATCTTTCATTTTCCAACAAGTTTTAATGTGACACCCCATCAAATGGCCTCTGGAATCCAATTGCAGCATGTCTCCAGGCTCCTCTTTATCCACAGTGTCACTGATCCTTCGAACAGTAAGAAGTCTCACAAAACCAGGTTAAAGTCCAACAGATTTATTTGGTAGCAAAAGCCACTAACTTTCGGAGCACCGCTCCCTCATCAGGCAACTGGGATTTCAGATCACAAACAGGGCATCTAAAGACACAAACTCAGTTTACAAAATAATGGCTGGAATGTGAGTCCCCACAGGCAATCAAGTCTCAAAGGTACAGACAGTGTGAGTGGAGAGAGGGTTAAGCACGGATTAAAGAGATGTGTATTGTCTCCAGCCAGGACAGTTAGTGAGATTTTGCAAGTCCAGGCAAGTCATGGGGGTTACAGATAGTGCGACATGAACCCAAGATCCCGGTTGAGACCGTCCTCATGTGTGTGGAACTTGGCTATCAGTCTCTGCTCAATGACTCTGCGCTGTCGTGTGTTGTGAAGGCCGCCTTGGAGAATGCTTACCCAAAGATCAGAGGCCAAATGCCCATGACCACCGAAGTGTTCGCCAACAGGAAGGGAACAGTCTTACCTGGTGATTGTCGAGCGGTGTTCATTCATCTGTTGTCTGCATGGTCTCCCCAATGTACCATGCCTCGGGACATCCTTTCCTGCAGCGTATCAGGTAGACAATGTTGGCAGAGTTGCAGGTGTATGTACCGTGTACCTGGTGGATGGTATTCTCACGTGAGATGATCTGGCATGTCTTACAGAGGTTGCTGTGGCAGGGTTGTGTGGTGTCGTGGTCACTGTTCTCCTGAAGGCTGGGTAGTTTGCTGAGGACAATGGTCTGTTTGAGGTTCTGCGGTTGTTTGAAGGCAAGAAGTGGGGGTGTGGCTACCTTCAAAGAACACCGTTAAATTAGTTAGGCACGATTTCCCTTTCCATGCTGACTCTTCCAGATTTCCTTGAATTTCTGAGTGTCCAGGTATGACCTTCTTAATAATTGATTTGAGTGCTTGATCTCTGACAGAAGTTAAAGTAACTGACCTAGTGTATCTTTTTTTAACCTCCATCCCTCATTGAATACATGGGTTAAATTTATCAGGTTTTCAGCCTGATGGAACCGTTTCACAAACTAGGGAATTTTAGAAAATTAACACCAATGCATCCAGTACCTCATTAACCACGTCTTTGTGATCCCAGGATGAATGCCATCTCGATCTGGAGATCTGTCAGCCTCAGCTCTAGCAGTTTGCTCAGTACCAATCCTCCTTCATCAAGTTCCTCTCCTAATCGCTGTCCTACAGCTATTACTGAATGCTTCTGTATCCTCTAGAGTGTAGACAACAGCAAATTGTGTTCACTTCATCCGCTAGTTCATTATTATCTGCTAGTCTCTCCCCACTGTCACTCTCCACAGGGCCAGCACCAACTGTACCGACTCTTTTCCTGTTTGAATACTTGTAAAAACTCCTACTATCAACTTTCACCATTTTTACCGGCTACCTGTTTATTTCAGTGGACAACACAAGTCTTAGACCCATTCTTCAGCCTCAACCTGGTTCTTGTCAGGCAACATTTTTTACACTCTTGCTGTTTACTGCAGTGAACAGTGTCATTCCCCCTCACTAAATTCTTTTGGAACAAAGTGTCCGGCTATTTCTCTCTCTGCCTGATATTACACAGTGTCTTCAGTTCAGCTTCCAGATCAGTAATCCTGATACGAATTTCCTCCAGCTGCTTATACTTTTCCTGACAAATACATCAGCAAATCGCCTTGTAATTCAAAAGCTCCCACATTTCCACAGCTGCAACGTAGCACCAGTGGTGCCTTTGCTACTTACGTTATTTACTTAAATTGATTGCTCATTTAATTAACTTAGAATAATTCCTATGTATACCACACCTCTCTCCCATGCACTGAAGTCCCAGTTGACGCTGATTTGCTGCTCTCGGTCACCATCTTACTCCATCATATTTATGTATCCCTTACACCCCTTTTACACAATACAAAATTAATATAGATACTGTTACCTGGAAAGAACAGCAACAAGTGAAACAAACATATTTCGAGAGCATGAAATGAAACTTGCAGTGGTATTAAATCAACACAGTTATTTTTTGGTTACATTTGGGAACAGACGGTGGTCAGTAATAATGTAGACCCTGTGAAAACTGATAATAGTGATATTGTCGGTGAAAATATGGAAATGGGGATATGTCAAATTTGCATGAGAATTTACAGTAAATTAGGGAACGACATGCCAGACATCTCCAGGAATCTAATGTTGAATCAGAGGTAAGGTTCGTTCCAGCATTTTAAACAAAGTCGGTGAGGCATTTTTCTCAGATTCATTAGAGGTTTGTTGGTAAAACCAGTATTTATTACCCATCTTATTTTCCCTTGAAAGGTGGTGATGAGCTGCTGCCGACTTGAACCTCTGCAGTCCATGTGGTGCAGGTAAACCCACAGTATATTAGGAAGGGAGTCCTGGGATTTTGATGAAAGAAGTGGGACATAATTCTAAGTCAGGATAGGGAGGAGGAGAACGTTGATGTGGTCCTGTTCCCATACATATGCTGCCCTGCTGGTGGATAGAGGTCATGGGCTTGGAAGGTGTTTTTGTGGTTGCCAATCGAACATGTTGTTTTGTCATTGGTGTTGAGCTTATTGCATGTGAATGGAGCTGGTTTCTTCTGGGCAAGAGATGAATATTCCATCACTTTACTGATTGTGCATTTTAAACAGTGAACAGGCTTTAGGGAATTGGGAAATGAGAAATATCTGCTGTAGAATTCCCAGCCTCTTACCTGTCCTTATAGCCACAGAATTTATATTGTTTGTCAAGTTCAGTTTTGCCTCAATGGTAACCCAGGGAATATGGTCAGTGGAAGATTCAGTGATGGTAATTTTGTTGAATGCCATGGGGAGATGATTAGATTCTCTGCTGTTGGCAATGCTTATTGTGTGACAGTTGTCTGGTGTTAATGTTACCTGCTATTTATCTGCCCATGCCTGGATACAGTCTGGTTCGTGTTGTGTAGGAACATGGACTGCTTCAGTATTTAAACAGTCATGAATGGAACTGAACATCGTGCAATCATCAGCCCAAATCCTCCCTTCTGACCTTATGATGAAAAGGAGATCATTGATGAAGCAAATGAAGATGATTGGGCCTAGCCCCTATCTACAGAACTCTGGCAAAGACCTGGAGTAAAGATGATTCCCCTCCAACCTTCACAACAACCTTCCTATTTGTTCGGTTTGACTCCAGGCAGTGGAAAGATTTCACCAGTGCAATGATTCTCATTAGTTTGAATTCTATCAGGACATCCGAATGCCACAAGCAGTCAAATATTCCCTTGATGTCAAAGGCAACTACCCTGTCCCCTCCCTTACAGCTCTCATCATTTACAGATGAGAGTCCTTGTGTACAAAGCTTTCTTCTGATTTCACTCCTGAAAGGTGGAATTCTGAATTTTTAATTAAGCCACCTCATCCTAGAGGTGATGCAGTGGCCCACAGTCCCCCACTCAGGCTGAAAATTTACGTGTCTAATTTCACATGACAAGGAATGTTCTGAACAAAATAAGGGCCATAGGCACATTCCACAAGGAGGTGTGCAACCGCCTCATCAGCCCCACAGCCGCTTCGAGGGCAGCGTGTTGTGATGCTGAGACTTCGAGCATGCACAAAGGATCTGACGGGGAGTGCCCTTCTCACCACCAGCCAAGCCAGATCTTGAGTTCTGGTGATGAGGCGTTCTGCCAGATGATACTGACGGTCTGCTGAGGGAACCATCTGACAGGATCCGCCGTCTCCTTTTCTCTCAGGGCCCCAAGGACGTTACGTGCTGACCACTGCTTAATCGCCATGTGGTCAAAGGTGAGTTTGCGGAGAAATTCCTCCACGAAGGACAGGTGCTGCGGGACGGTCCAACTACTCGGAGCGTTCCGCGGCAGTGTGGCCAGACCCATCCTTCGCAACACTGGGGACAGGTAGAACCACAAAACAAAATGGCACTTGCTGTTAGTGTACCGAGGATCTACGCACAGCTTGATGCAGCCGCACACAAAGGTGGCCATCAGGATGGGGGCGGCGTTGGGAACGTTTTTCCCTCCGTTCTCTGGAGATTTGTACATCGCTTCCCTCCGGACGCGATCCATCTTTGATCTCCAGATGAACTTGAAGATGGCCCGTGTCACTGCTGCAGCGCAGGATTTGGGGATAGGCCACACCTGCGCCACGTACAATAACCCGGACAGCACCTCGCACCGGATCACCAGGTTTTTCCCTGTCATGGAGAGGGAGCATTGCTCCCACAAGCCCAGTTTCTGCCTGGCTTTGGCAATGTGCTCCTCCCAGTTTTTGACGCAAGCCCCTGCCTCTCCAAACCATATCCCCAGCACCTTCAGGTAATCTGCTTATGGAATGTGCCTTTGCAAAGAAGGTCTGGAGTGAGATGCAGTGGTATTTGTCGAGGTTCGTCCCGAGCAGCTCGGTGACGCAGGACTCTGTGCTCTACGGGCTGTTTCCGGGGACGCACACTGAGACAAATATCAACTGCTGCTGGAAGGTCATCAACTCGGTGAAGGACACACTTTGGTCCGCCCGAAACTTGCTGATCTTCCAGCTGAAAGAACTGTCCTCGACCGAGTGTTGCAGACTGGCACATTCCAAGGTCCAGGACTACGTGCTGAGGGACACAGCTGCCGCAAAGGCACAGTGGGGAAAGGCCAGACTGTAAGGCCTTTTAACGGAGGCAGACCGAGGGCCCAGGAGCTGCAGAACACCCTCGACCTGCGGAGCTGTGTGCCGATCTGAGCAATAACAGCAGTAATTTATTGAGGCATGGATATAGTCTTAAGTTTTGAAATGCCTATAACTTTGTGTAAATACGACTGTATAGGTCTGTAAAAATGACTTTTTTTTGCACTGTTTGTAATTTTTAGATGTTGGTTTGCAACGTTTTGAGTTTTTTTTATGAATAAAGTATATTTTTGGAAAAAAAACAAGGGCCATAGGACAGAACAGCAAGACTTAAACTGCCATCAGGAAGGATCTCTTGCCTCTGCCAGGCCAGCTGACCAAATGGGAAGGAATGATGATCTCAAAGAATGAGGCTCTGGCTTGTCTCCTGCTGGGATGCATGTTGTCCTGCAATTTTGTGTTTCAAATTTTGCATACGCCCTGTGTGTATTATCTGGAAGCGACCCTCCCCACACTCTCTCCCAGCCCTCTACCCCTGTCCCAGCACTTAGAGGATTGGCAGCCCCTCCCCAACCCATTCTGATACCAAATGTATGTCATTGCCTTACTTTATAGATAGTAACAGTGACTTTAACCAGAAACAGACCTCGATCAGCCATATACACACAGCAGCAACAACAACAGGTCAGATATGGGGCATTCTGTGGAGAGTAAGTCACCACCTATCTCCCCAAAGCCCACAATCTGCAAGGCACAACTGGAAAATTTGCAACTTGCTCCATGAATACTCGAAGCTCTGTACTACCCAGGAGAAGACTGAAGGGGCCAGACAGGGTAGAGGTAGAGAGATTCTTTCCATTTAGAAAGGAAAACAGAACTGGAGGGCACAGCCTCAAAATAAGGTAGGGGGGGTGCAGTTTAGAACGGAGTTGAGGAGGAACTTCTTCACTCAAAAGAGTGATGAATCTCTGGAATTCTCTGCCCGTTGAAGTGGTGGAGGCTGCCTCACTGAACATATTAAAGTCACGGGTAGATAGGTTTCTGATAGACACGGGAATTAAGGGTTATGGGGAGAAAGCGGGAAAGTGGAACTGATCCACTTCAGATCAGCCATGATCTTATTGAATGGCGGGGCAGGCTTGAAGGGCTAGATGGCCGACTCCTGCTCCTATTTCTTATGTTCTTAAGACAACCAAGTTGAGCAGCACCTCACTCCCTTAGCCACCAATGCACAGTGATAGTAATATGCATCATTTACAGGAACTGCAGCAACCCACCAAAGCTCCTTCAACGTTTCTCAATCCACGATCTCTGTCACCCTTGAGGGACAAGGGCAGCAGATATATGGGAAGGCCACTATCTGCAAGTTTCCTTCCAACGGTAAATTAAGAAAAGAAAACAAATTCAGGCCTCACCAGCAACCCCCACATCTAGAGAACAATTAAAAAAATGTTGGTTTCATATTTGAAATTCGTAGCCTCTTTTAACAATGGATGTTCATGGATTTGGGACTAAGTTCATTACAGGGGTACGGTCAAATATGCTTTCACCGAATGTTTCTCTGTTAAACACAGTAAGAAGTCACAACATCAGGTTAGAGTTTGACTTTAACCTGGTGTTGTAAGACTTCTTACTGTGTTTCCCCCAGTCCAACACTGGCATCTCCACATGTTTCTGTGTTCCCAGAAGGTGTTTGATAATACGGTTCACAGGGGGCTTCAGTTTCTTCTTGTAAAGCGTAACGACATGGATAGAAACTCATTGAAGTGTTTATTTTTCTCCATTTGTGTTCACAGATCCAAACTCCACAATCCCTGAGTTCCTGATAAGCTGTGATGATTACCAACTGTTCAAATTGACAAAATTCTACCGGGACAGACTCATGCAGGCGATGGAAGGAGGAGTGAATGGAATCAGCTCATTTTTAAAAGACAAGGGGATTTTCACTGAACAAGAACATCGGGTAACTGAGAGGAACACAGTGAATTATTTCAATCAGTGCAAATCTTTCAGGATATATTGACAAATGATGGTAAAAGAATAGGTTCTGTTCAAATGATCTTCTGGCATACACGGAATCACAAGCTGCACTGATAATGGAGTTATTGACTAATAATATTCCTGTCTGTAAGTCTACACCGGACCCAGGTATGAGGAGAGGGGAACCTCTGAGATTGGGAATTCTGGGATCTGGAGATCCTTTTGGATTTTGAACAGAGGGGAGTACGGTAGGATGAGAGAAGAATTGGCGAATGTTGACTGGGGGAGCACGTTGGAAGGTAGGTCTGCTGAGGAGCAGTGGAGGATCTTTAAGGAGATCTTTCTTGGTGCTCAGCAGAAATTTATTCCAATGGTTAAAAAGGACCGTAGGAGGAGAGGTAATAAGCCGTGGATAACGAAGGAGGTGAAGGAAAGTGTTAAATTAAAAGCGGAGGAATTTAGAGTAGCTAAGAGTAGTGGGCGAGAAGAGGATTGGGAGAGGTTTAAATGTCAACAAAGATTGACAAAGAAGTTGATAAAGAAGGGTAGGAGAAACTATGAAGCTGGGCTAGCGATTAATATAAAAAAGAATAGCAAGAGTTTTTATAAATATATAAAAGGAAGAGGCTGGCTAGGGTGAACGTTGGACCCTTAGAGGATGAGAGGGGGGACTTAGTAGTAGGGGATGGGGAAATGGCTGAGGCCCTGAATAACTTTTTTGTTTCGGTCTTCACGGAGGAGGACGTGAATAATTTGCCGAGTGTTAGCGATGGAAAGATGGTAGGACTGGAGGGTCTCAATGACATTATTGTTACTAGAGAGGCGGTGCTCGACAGACTGGAGGGACTGATTGTGGACAAGTCCCCAGGACCGGATGGAATGCATCCGAGGGTTCTGAAAGAAATGGCGGAGGTGATAGTGGATGCCTTGCTGATTATTTTCCAAACGTCGCTGGATTCCAGGGAAGTGCCAGAAGATTGGAAAACGGCTAATGTTACGCCGTTGTTTAAGAAGGGTGCCAGGCAAAAGGCAGGGAATTATAGGCCGGTTAGTTTAACGTCTGTGGTAGGTAAAATGTTAGAATCCGTCATCAAGGAGGAAATAGTGAGGCATCTTGAGGGGAATTGCTTGATAGAGCAGACGCAGCACGGTTTCATTAAAGGGAAGTCGTGTCTGACAAATTAACTGGAGTTCTATGAGGATGTGTCTAGGGCGGTGGATAGAGGAGAGCCGGTGGATGTGGTCTTTCTGGATTTTCAGAAGGCGTTTGACAAGGTACCTCACAAGAGGTTATTGCAGAAGGTCAGGGGGCATGGAGTTGGGGGTAGGGTGTTAGTGTGGATAGATGATTGGTTGTCAAATAGGAGGCAGAGAGTGGGGGTCAATGGGTGCTATTCGGATTGGCGGATGGTGACTAGTGGGGTGCCCCAGGGGTCGGTGCTGGGACCTCAGCTATTTACCATTTATATAGATGATCTGGAGGAGGGAACCGAGTGTAGGGTGTTGAAATTTGCTGATGACACCAAGATTGGGGGAACGGCAAATTGTGCGGAGGGTGTGGAGAATCTGCAGAAGGATCTAGAAAGGCTGGGCGAATGGGCCAGGAAATGGCAAATGGAATTTAATGTTGGCAAGTGTGAGGTGGTCCACTTTGGTAGGAATAATGGTAGGAAGGACTATTACTTACGGGGCGAAAAACTGCAGCAGGCGACGGTGCAGAGGGACCTCGGGGTCCTTGTGCATGAGTCGCAAAAACCCAGCTTGCAGGTGCAGCAGGTGGTCAGGAAGGCGAATGGGATGCTGGCCTTCATAGCGAGGGGGATTGAATATAAAAGTAGGGAGGTCTTGCTGCAGCTGTATAGGGCATTGGTGAGGCTGCAGCTGGAGTACTGTGTGCAGTTTTGGTCGCCGTACTTACGCAAGGATATTTTGGCCTTGGAGGGAGTGCAGAGGAGGTTTACTAGGCTGATGCCGGAGTTGAGGGGGTTGAGCTATGAGGAGAGGCTGAATAAACTAGGCTTGTACTTGTTCGAGTTTAGAATAATGAGGGGAGATCTCATTGAGACGTATAAGATGATGAATGGGATGGATAGGATAGAGGTGGAGAGACTCTTCCCACTCAAAAAAGACAGTAGGACTAGGGGGCACAGCCTCAAGATAAAGGGGAGGCGGTTTAGAACGGAGTTGAGGAGGAACTTCTTCACTCAAAGGGTGGTGAATCTCTGGAATTCTCTGCCCGTTGAAGTGGTGGAGGCTGCCTCGCTAAATATATTTAAGACGCGGGTTGATGGGTTCTTGATAAGAGAGGGGATTAAGGGTTATGGGGAGAGGGCGGGAAAGTGGAACTGAGCCACGACAGATCAGCCATGATCTTATTGAATGGCGGGGCAGGCTCGAAGGGCTAGATGGCCTACTCCTGCTCCTATTTCTTATGTTCTTATACTCAGCGGCTCGGCTGCACTCACCCCCCCCGGGGACAGGAGCTCGGCTGCACTCGCCCCCCCCGGGGACAGGAGCTCGGCTGCACTCGCCCCCCCCCCGGGGACAGGAGCTCGGCTGCACTCGCTCCCCCCGGGGACAGGAGCTCGGCTGCACTCGCCCCCCCCGGGGACAGGAGCTCGGCTGCACTCGCCCCCCCCGGGGACAGGAGCTCGGCTGCACTCGCCCCCCCCGGGGACAGGAGCTCGGCTGCACTCGCCCCCCCCGGGGACAGGAGCTCGGCTGCACTCGCCCTGGGGACAGGAGCTCGGCTGCACTCGCCCCCCCCGGGGACAGGAGCTCGGCTGCACTCGCCCCCCCCGGGGACAGGAGCTCGGCTGCACTCGCCTCCCCCGGGGACAGGAGCTCGGCTGCACTCGCCCCCCCCGGGGACAGGAGCTCGGCTGCACTCGCCCCCCCCGGGGACAGGAGCTCGGCTGGACTCACCCCCCCCGGGGACAGGAGCTCGGCTGCACTCGCCCCCCCCGGGGACAGGAGCTCGGCTGCACTCGCCCCCCCCGGGGACAGGGGCTCGGCTGCACTCGCCCCCCCCGGGGACAGGGGCTCGGCTGCACTCGCCCCCCCCGGGGACAGGAGCTCGGCTGCACTCGCCCCCCCCAGGGACAGGAGCTCGGCTGCACTCGCCCCCCCCCGGGGACAGGAGCTCGGCTGCACTCGCCCCGGGGACAGGAGCTCGGCTGCACTCGCCCCGGGGACAGGAGCTCGGCTGCACTCGCCCCCCCCCGGGGACAGGGGCTTGGCTGCACTCGCCCCGCAGCTTATTGGGAGATTACTGGATACACAAACTGGAGATCTGGTCTCAAAATCCAGAAATCCACTCAGGTGCTTGTGTAAACCAGTGTTAAAGGAGCCCTTATGAGATCGGAGCTTTAAAACACCATGGAACATGCTTTGACATTAATATTCAATTTTCGTCAAAGGCCCTTTATAAAGTCATAGAGATTTTCAGCATGTAAACAGTCCGTTCAGCCCAGCTTATCCATGCTGCCCCATTTTTAACCCCAAAGCTAGTTCCAATTGCCCCGTTTGTCCCATATCCCTCCATACCCATCTCGTGTAACTCCCAATGACTTTTAAAATACAAAGTTGTACCCACCTCTACTACTACCTCTGGCAGCTTGTTCCAGACACACACCATCCTCTGGACCCTTTTGTATCTCTCCCCTCTCACCTTAAACTATGCGCTCTAGTTTAATCTCCTCTACCTTTTGGAAATGATGTTGACTATCTCGCTGATCTGTGCCCCTCATTATTTTATAGACCTCTATAAGATCACCTCTCAGCCTTCTATGCTCCAGAGGAAAAAACTCCCAGTCTATCCAGCCGCTCCTTACAACTCGATCCATCAAGTCCAAGTAGCGTCCTAGTAAATATTTTCCGCACTCTTTCTAGTTTAATAATATACTTCCTATAATAGGGTGACTAGAACTGGATACGTTATCCCAAGTGTGGCCTTATCAATGTCTTGTACAACTTGAAGACATCCCAACTCCTGTATTCAATGTTCTGACTAATAAAACCAAGCATGCCGAATGCCTTCTTCACCACTCTGTCCACTTTCAAGGAGCTATGAACTTGTGCCTCTAGACCTCTTTGTTCTGTAACTCTCACCAATGCCCTACCATTAACTGAGTAAGTCCTGTCCTGGTTCAATCTACCAAAATGCATCACCTTGCATTTGTCGAAATTAAACTCCATCTGCCATTGGTCAGCCCACTGGCTGTTACAATGCTAGATAACTGTCTTCATTGTCTGCCATGCCACCAATCTTGATGTCATCTGCAAACTTACGAACCATGCTGACTAAATTCTCATCCAAATCATTAATATGAATGACACATAACAGTACACCCAGCACCGATCCCTGAGGCACATCACTAGTCACAGGCTTCCAGTTTGAAAAACAGCCCAATACAACCACCCTCTGTCATCAAGCCAATTTTGGATCCATTTAGATACCTCACCCTGGATCCCGTTAGATTTAACCTTATGCAGCAACCTACCATGCAGTACCTTGTCAAAGACCTTACTAAAGTCCATGTAGACAACATCAACTGCACTTCCCTCATCTACCTTCTTGGTTACTCCTTCAAAAAACTCAATCAAATTTGAGAGACATGATTTTCCATTCACAAAACCATGCTGCCTGTCCTCTATCAGTCATTGCGTCTCTAAATGTCTGTAGAATCTGTCTTTCAAAATATCTTCAAACAACTTCCCGATGACAGATGTGAGGTTCACCAGCCTCTAGTTTCCAGACTTTTCTCTTCGGCCCTTAAACAAAGGCACAACATTTGCCACCCTTCAATCTTCAGGCATCTTACCTGTGATTTTAGCTGAGGAAACCTGCTGTCCTGACTCAAGCTGGCCTGTTTGTGGATCCAGACACACAGAAATGTGTTTGACTACTCACTGCCCTCTGAAATGGTCTAGAAAAAGAGGCAAAACAGCTTAATTTCTCCAATCAAGGATGTCTTGGCAGCACGATTACTGACTGAACTATCCAGGCTGAACTTGTGGCAGATTCACTTGTTTATGACAGTGTTGGTAAGACTCAGTGTACTGTCTGTGTTGGAGATGAAGAACCTTCTTCAAACTGAGGAGTGGGTGTGGTGTTGTGTGATGCTATGTCCCTGTGAAATGTAATAGATTTATCAGGTGCAGCATTGCTGATCACCTCAATCTATTCAATAATAACATCACACATCCATCACTCCACCATTATAATCAAACCAGAGGCCTAACCCTGGCTCAATGAGTTGTGTAGATGAGTGTTATGATGGCCAGAAAGGACATGGGAGATGGTCATTAAATCTCCTGCTGGCTTTTTGAAGTACAAATTTTCTGTTTGAGCGGAGGCTTTAACCGGACTGCTGGTTCTGGGATACAGACTTGCTGTAAGTTGTGATTGCTGTTCTTCCTTTTGATTTTCAATAAATGGTTTCTGGTTATGGGGAAGTGGATTTGGAGGCTTTCTGCATTGGCGATGAGGACTCGCCTCTGCAGACGACTACATTCATCAAGTAGCTTCAGTAATGAAAAGGAAATATGTTTGTTTTTGGGAAACCTGAGCCCTATGATAAGAGTGTACAGAGAGCGTGCATTACTAATTTCATGTTAGCAACATTGAAGGAGATGAAAAACAAATGTAATATTGTTGAGAGCATGCGAGGCCCTGACATTCAGTATGATTTAAAAAGTTTGACCTTGCTGCATGTTCCTGACTTAAACTATTGATGAACTAGTAGAGCGAGGGAAAAACCTCCATGACCCGAATCCCTCTGTTATACTCCAGAGATACCACTTCAACGTGGCTGAGAAACCTGTAGGGAACCTGTCACCCAATTCCTGTCTGGATGGTGAAAATTAGCAGAACATTTGTGAAATCTTGCTGCCTCGAGATGAATTGTGGTGATATAGATTGGTCTGCAGCATCAATAATCTAACTAGACCAAAAGAAGCTGTTGGTATAACTCAGTCTGGATTTACAACAAATAATTCCAATAACCTAATGTGAGAATAAAGCAGACGAGGTGCTCAGGAACTGCAAGGGGCATCAGGCAGCAAAGTCATCCAACTGGGGAGAGTCTCATTGTGTAAACAGTCTTTAATAGAGAGGGTTTGTGTAAACCAGGTGTTAAAGGACCCTTTAAGAACATAAGAACATAAGAAATAGGAGCAAGAGTAGGCCATCCAGCCCTTCGAGCCTGCCCCGCCATTCAATAAGATCATGGCTGATCTGTCGCTGCTCAGTTCCACTTTCCCGCCCTCTCCCCATAACCCTTAATCCCCTCTCCTATCAAAAACCCATCAACCCGCGTCTTAAAAATATTTAGCGAGGCAGCCTCCACCACTTCAACGGGTAGAGAATTCCAGAGATTCACCACCCTTTGAGTGAAGAAGTTCCTCCTCAACTCCATTCTAAACCGCCCCCCCCTTTTATCTTGAGGCTGTGCCCCCTAGTCCTACTGTCCTTTCTGAGCGGGAAGAGTCTCTCCACCTCTATCCTATCCATCCCATTCATCATCTTATACGTCTCAATAAGATCTCCTCTCATTCTTCTAAACTCTAACGAGTACAAGCCCAGTTTATTCAGCCTCTCCTCATAGCTCAACCCCCTCAACTCTGGTATCAGCCTAGTAAACCTCCTCTGCACTCCCTCCAAGGCCAAAATATCTTTGCGCAGGTGCGGCGCCCAAAAATGCACACAGTACTCCAGCTGCGGCCTCACCAATGCCCTATACAGCTGCAGCAAGACCTCCCTACTTTTATATTCAATCCCCCTCGCTATGAAGGCCAGCATCCCATTCGCCTTCCTGACCACCTGCTGCACCTGCAAGCTGGGTTTTTGCGACTCATGCACAAGGACCCTGAGGTCCCTCTGCACCGTCGCCTGCTGCAGTTTTTCGCCTCGTAAGTAATAGTCCTTCCTACCATTTTTCCTACCAAAGTGGACCACCTCACACTTGCCAACATTAAATTCCATTTGCCATTTCCTGGCCCATTCGCCCAGCCTATCTGGATCCTTCTGCAGACTCTCCACACCCTCCGCACAATTTGCCTTTCCACCAATCTTGGTGTCATCAGCAAATTTTGACACCATACACTCGGTTCCCTCCTCCAGATCATCTATATAAATGGTAAAAAGCTGAGGCCCCAGCACCGACCCCTGGGGCACTCCACTAGTCACCAACCGCCAATCCGAATAGCACCCATTGACGCCCACTCTCTGCCTCCTATTTGACAACCTTTGTGAGATCGGAACTTTAAAAGACCATCAACGAAAGGCAGTGATGACCCGAAGAGTGTTAGGGAACATATGCCAGAGAGTTGTGGATACCAGACAATAAATTATTACAAGTACTGCCAAAGGGCACAGCCAAGGTGAAATTACAGGAATCGGTAAAACGTGTGCTGCCTAGTGAAGAAACCATGGCCAATACCCGACCGTACCATGCTGCTATTCCTTCTTCCAGAGTCAGAGATATACAAGGGAATCACATCACCACAACAAAGGCTGCCCTCATCATTATAGAATTACTGGGAAATGGCTAACCCCAAAGAACAAAAACAGGAACAGGCCCTTCGACCCTCCGAGCCTGCACCGACCATGCTGCCTGACTTAACTAATTCCGTCTATGGTTCCAGGGAACCATATCCCTCTGTTCCCATCCTATTCATGTATTTGTCAAGACGTCCCTTAAAGTCACTATCGTATCTGCTTCCACTACCTTCCCCGGCAGTGAGTTCCAGGTACCCACCACCCTCTGTTAAAAAACTTGCCTTGTACATCTCCTTTAAACCTTGCCCCTCGCACCGTAAACCTGTGCCCCCTAGTAACTGACTCTTCACCCTGGGGAAAAAAGCTTCTGATGATCCACTCAGTTCATGCTCCTCATAATCTTGTAAACTTCTATCAGATCATCACTCCAGTGAGAAGGAAGTTTCTCCAACCTTTCCTCATAGCTAATGTCCTTCACACCAGGGAACACCCTGGTAAATCTTTTCCGAACCCTCTCCAAAACCTCCATATCCTTCTGGTAGTGTGGCGACCAGAATTTAACACAATATTCCAACTAAGGTTCTATAACATGACTTGCCAATTTTTAAACTCAGTGCCCCAGGCGATGAAGGCCAGTGTGCCGTATGCTGCCTTGATTACCTTCTCCATCTGCATTGCCACTTTCAGTGACCTGTGTAACTGTGCACTCAGATCCCTTTGCCTATCAATACTCCGAAGGGTTCTGCCATTAACTGTGTATTTCCTTTCTGTATTAGACATCAAAAACGCATTACCTCTCACTTGTCCAATTTAAACTCCATCCGCCATCTCTCTGCCCAAGTCTCCAACCGATCTATATCCTGCTATATTCTCTGATGTTCCTCATCGCTATCCACAAATCCATCAACCTTTGTCTCATCAGCAAACTTACTAATCAAACCAGTTACATTTTCCCCCAAATCATTTATATATATATATATATGGCAAAGTTCCCAGCACTGATCTCCGACTACCGCCAGTTGTCACAGCCCTCCTTTCAGAAAGGTACCCTTCCACTGCTAATCCTCTGTCTTTGACTGAGCCAGTTTAATATCCACCTTGCCAGCTCACCTCTGGTCCCATGCATCTTCACCTTCTGCACCAGTCTGCCATGAGGGACCTTGTCAAAGGCCTTACTGAAGCCCATAGAGACAACATCCACTGCCCTATCCTCATCAATCATCTTCGTCACTTCCTCAAAAAACTCGATCTAGTTAGTGAGACACGGCCTCCCCTTCACAAGTACGTCCACTTATTTCCAAGTGGGAATAAATCCTGTTTTGAAGATTCCTGTCCAGTAATTTCCCTACCACTGCTGGACATCATAATGGATAGCCATAATGGGCATTTGATACATCCTTAGCTGGTCTCCGTTACAGGAGAACAGATGCACAAACAAGCTAACCTGCACATCTTTGGACTGTGGGAGGAAACCGGAGCATCTGGAGGAAACCCACACAGACATTAGAAGAATGTGCAAACTCCACACAGACAGTGAGCTAAGCCAGGAATCGAATACAGGTCCCTGGAGCTGTGAAGCAGCAGTGCTAACCACTGTGTCAATGTGCCGTCCCATCGCGTTGGACACTGAAGGACAGACAACTAATCACATGATTTCTAGTTCAGTTGATTCACATTTGTTTATTGTTAATGATTGGAACGAGATTTCAGGAGAATTTTCAGTCTGTGTTTATTATGGATCAGGACTTGTCCCAGTGACTGATTTCTGAGCTGAAAACAACTGGGAAATCCCATCACTGAGCAGATCCTTTCCATCTCATTCTCAGTGTTTATCTTTCACTCTGTGTCTCATTATTCTTCATTATTATTCTTCATAGAAAGTCACTGAGCTCGTGGATAAGGGAAACCGGGCGGACAGTTCCAAACTTCTCCTCAGTCTGGTGATGGGAAAAGGATCTCGGGCTCGAAGGGTGATGTGGGAATCCTTTGTGAGAATGCGTCACGGAGTCCCAAAGCTGAATAAAATACTGAAAGAAATACAGGAGCTTGGTACGGTAAATCACAGTGAATTCAATTTCCCATTTAAACACTGCTGATATCAGTGTAATATTACACAGAGCTGTTTTCATGGAAGTTCATTTATTTAAACAGGTGCTGATTCGTTTGATTATATGGACATCGCACATGGTTTATCTGAATTACCCAGTAACCTGAAAGGTAAGAGAGGAAATGGAGATAATAAACTATTTCACTTCTGAGAATCTGAATGATTTTTTAAGAGATTGTGAAAATCTGGGATAGTGAAAATTAAAGACTGTGGAAATTGGGTGGAGCATGATTCGGTTTTATCATTAATACTCAACCATACATAGTTTCAAATTACAATTCATATCATCTCTCCTTTTTTTCCCAAAATTATGTGACTAATGCATCTTTTCACTTAATCCAGCTGTTAATTGCTATTAATTCTGAAGTCTTGTACACACCCAGTCGAAACCCGGTACTGTGTGAATCTCAGTACAGAGTTCCTGTGTGTCTGGATGTTCTAACTAACAGAAAGAAAAGATTGGGGGTAAATGGGTGTTTTTTTCTGGTTGGCGATCAATGACTAGTGTGCCTCAGGATTGAGACTGCAATTGTTTATGATTTACAGTGATGATTTTGAGTTGTATGTCAAAATTGGCAGATGACACTAGGGTGAGTAGCAGGGAAAAGTGTGCAGAGGCTGATGAAAGTCTACAATGTAATATAGATAGTGTAAGTGAGTGGGCGAGGCTCTGGCAAATGGAGTACAATATTGATAAATGTGAGGTCACCCATTTTGGTAGGAATAACAGTAAAATGGATTATTATTTAAATGGTAAAAAATTGCAGCATGCTGCTGTGCAGAGGGACCTGGGTGTCACTGTGCAAGAACTCAAATATAATTTTGTCCTTCATTGATAGACGGATGGAGTTTAAAAACAGGGAGGCTATGTTGCAGCTGCACCAGGTGCTGGTAGGTTCACACCTGGAGTACTGTGTATAGATTTGGTTTCCTTCCTAGATAAAGGTATACTGACATGAGAGGGGGTGCCGTCAGCTCTGTGCCAGAGATCAGTGCGGAGCTGTATAAATTATTACAATGTGCATTTGAATCTGCTTAAAAGTCATTAGCAAGCCCAGCACTGAAATTTCCATGCCCGTTAGCCTCTCTCCCTGTCACCACCTCACGTCAGGAGTTGTTCACTCCAACAGGATTTTGTAGGGAGCTGACGAACAGACCCCACTGGAGTGAAGGGGATGACATCGAAGCCCCTAGGAGGGTGGAGGTGGCTGGGGTACCCTGGGCATTGCCAGCCTGGGCCCCTGGCACTGCCAAAGGGGCAGAGTCCTAATGTCCAGGACACCTTGGCACTGTCTACTGGGTATTGAGCAGTGCCAAGAGTTCAGGGCCTAATGGGGATCTGGCCTGTGGGAGTGAGGGTGGGGAGTCCCGCTTCCACTCTGCATTCTGGCTGAGTGACAGAGGGAGGGAGGGACAGCGATTGGGGCTGGCCATCAGGGTGGGGAGAGGGGACCAGCCTGCTGGGGGGTGTGAAACCTATGTCGGGGTGGGGGGATGGGTCAGGACTGTGTGGGGGTGGAGGGTAATGATGGCCTGGGTGTGTTCATGGGCCTAATGACCAGGGTGCCGGCAGTGTGGGGTCACTACGCATGCGCCGATCTTTGTGCTGACACATCGCACGCACAGTAGCCACTCAGTGCGATGCTGCCGGTCTCTCCAACCGGAATAGGCTCCATTCACTGATCTTCCATCTGATTCACACTCGTCCACTCTGCTGTGCACAGATTGTGGGAGATTCATTCTGAAACTCCCGCTGAAAAGTCCAGCATGATTTACTCCAGTTTTTACACACATTCGACATTTAGATTCCTGTTTGGGAGAATCACCCCCAACACGTTATAGAAATATTGGAATTAAGTGACGATCTGAAACGTTGTGGAAATTAATCATTGTCAAATGAGGTTTCCAATTAACTCAATTTTATATCCTACTCAAACCTTGACTGACTGTAAAATAAATCCCTCAAATCAGCAAAGACAGTGTCTTAATGCAACTAACATTTTCTCTCTGTTCTGATTGAAGATCTCCAACAGAAACACAAGGAGACACTCCGGGTACAAACTGAAACACTGAGAGTGAACACTATCCTCATAAAGGAGAAGGTTAAGATTTTCCAGCTGGTTGATCGATACGCTGAGCTAACGGTTATTTCCAATGTTCGAGATCGGACACTTGTCGAACATGAACTGCTGGCAAGAGGCCGAGACCATGAAGAATGGAGAGAGAAACATCTCCGGAGAGAACTGGAAAAAATACGAACTGATCAATTGTTCCAGAGCAGCTTTTCCCAGAGAAAATCCGAATCTGGGAATTCAGCAGCAGTGAGCGGAGTCCCGGGAATCGGAAAAACAACAATGGTACAAAAGATTGTTTATGACTGGGCCACTGGGAAAATATACCCACACTTTCAATTTGTCTTCAGTTTTAAATTCCGGGATTTGAACACTATTAACTGTAGAATAAACCTGAGGAATCTGATACTGTTCTTCTATCCTTACCTTGGGAATATTCTGGGAGAGCTCTGGAAGAACCCAGAGGGATTGCTGTTTATATTCGATGGTTTGGATGAATTCAAGGACACGATTGATTTTGCCGACAATCGGAGAAATACAGACCCTCAGTCCATGTGCACAGATCCTGAATGCTGGTGTGAAGTGTCTGACATTGTGTACAGTTTAATACAGCACAAGCTGCTCCCAGGATGTTCAGTGCTAGTGACCAGCCGCCCCACTGCATTACATTTATTAGAAAAGGCTGAGATCAGTGTCTGGGCTGAAATCCTGGGATTTGTTGGTGATGAACGGAAGGAATATTTCAACAAGTTTTTTGAAGATCAGACGGTGGCAGCAGCTGTTTTCAAACACGTGGAGGAGAACGAGATCCTGTACACCATGTGTTACAACCCTTCCTACTGCTCGATTCTCGCTCTGTCACTGGGTCCCTTCTTTACACAAAGAGACAGGAAACAGCAGCAAGTTCCCAAGACCATCACCCAACTATATTCCTACTATATTTACAACATTCTGAAAAACCATGGCCATGAGATTGAAAACCCCCGTGATGTGTTACTGAAGCTTGGTGAGATGGCCTACACAGGAGTCTCCCAGAAGAAGATTGTGTTTGGAAATGCAGATTTGATTGAGTACAATCTACAACCTTCCCAGTTCCTATCTGGGTTCCTGATGGAACTTTTGGAGAGAGATGATTCTGCCCAGAGTGTGGTTTACACATTCCCACACCTCACCATCCAAGAGTTTGTATCTGCACTCACACAATTCCTGACTCCAGATCCCGGGGATATCGGGAAACTCCTCAGTGAAGCTCACAGCGAGGAAGATGGGCGATTTGAGATATTTCTCCGTTTTGTTGCTGGTCTCTCCTCCCCACAGTCAGCTCGACCCCTGGAGGAGTTTCTGGGTAAATTTCCTCATCAAACAACCTGCCGAGTGATTGACTGGGTGAAGGAGAAGGTTGAAGGGCAGATTGGAGACACAGAGACTGAAACTGGGAAAAGGAAGCTCCTGAATACATTCCACTACCTGTTTGAGTCTCAGAATAAAGCACTGGCTGAGAACACAGTGGGATCTGTGAAAACACTTTCATTTAGTGGATTGGGACTGACCCCGATTGACTGTGCAGCCCTGTCTCATGTCATTGGACTCTGTGATACAATAAAACACCTCGATCTACAGCAATGCCACATTCAGTGTGAAGGGCTCCAGCGGCTGGGACCCGTTCTGCACAAGTGTCAGGAGTTGAGGTAACTGTTTGTTTGGTCTCATAGCGAATATTTTCATTGTTGAAAAACCATTTCCTTTGTTCTAATAAAACAGAGGCATGTTCAGTTAAGGAAGTCGAGAGAGAAACAATGTCCAATGGTCACAGAGAAAGTGTGGGAGAATGGTGTAAAGTAATAATGTTCATTTCAGAGCAGCTGCAGATATGATGGGCCGATTGGCCTCATTCTGAACCTGTAATAAATCGATGATTCTCTGATAAAACTACATCATTTCAAGAAGGCAGATTCTCGTGGGCAAATAGGCATGGACAGTAAATGTTGGCAAAACCAGCGATGATCACATTCCTTGAGTGAATGAAAGCATTATTGGGATACATTTTAAATAATTAGAGGTGTAAAGGCCTCCCTACAAAATTTAAAAATAAATATTTCACTCTCCCAACAAAAACCATCTGATTCTGTATGATGCTAGAAAAATAATTGTTTCTGTGTTCAGTACAGCTTACAGTTTGTAGCTCATTATAATCAGGATTATTTTCCTATACGCTGCCTCTCATGTATTATAGTTGGTGTGTGTTATATCGGACAGTGTCCCTTTATAATTCATGTGATCACCGGTGACATCAATCAGGGTTGAAGTGGAAGTTCAGTCTTGTATTAAACTTTACATTGGGCAGTTATGGAAATAAACCTCCCTGTTAGGTTACAGCAGCCCACCAGTTTTCTCTTTCACTGCAGCCTCATAAAACCTGAACCACTCACTCTGTTTAAAAAAAAGTTGTTTTTTTCACACTGTATTTGCATCTTTTGCAAATCAATTTAAATTGTGTTGTTGATCCTTGTCCAAACAGCAAATGTTGATTTGCTACCTGCTCTGTCCAGCACCATCACTATTTTGAATATTTCAAATCTCCTCTTAGCATTCTTCCTTCCAAGGAGAACAACCTCTCCAATCGATCCTCGTGACTTAAGTTTCACATCCTTGTAGCCAATCTTGTAAACATCTTCAGCACTCTCTCCAATGTGTTCTAAGCCTTCCTAAAGTATGACACGGTGCAGTGAGATCTTTTTTCAGATTTGGCACAGCCTCCTTGCTCTTGTACTCGATGCCCCTATTGACAATGTTATGATCCCAGCTGATTTCTGGACAGTCAGGTCTAAGAGCAGAACACCGGCTTAGTAAATCGTGACTTTTATTTATTGTTTAGAAATGTAGATGAACAGAATAACAAGGCAGTCGATTAACTTTTAACAAAAGACTAAAACCTTTGTTAAGAAAAAACTACAGTGCCCCACTACTTCACCCTTCTAACTTCACAGATGTCTGCAGATCTGTAAGGATGACATGAGTTACAGAATAGATCTTTGCTCTAATGCTCTCAGTAAGTACACAGTCAGTGTAAACCAACAAGCCACCCGTGTTCAGCTACCCCATCTCTGAAACCAAGTGACAGATGCCGCCCAAAGTAACTGCAGTGGATTCTTCATCAAATCCCCCCAAATGTTTGTAACAATGTGAGAAAACTCGTCTCACTGGGACTCTTCCTTCTGCTCCAGAAACTTCACTCCAGGGGAAAAACAGCCTTTGGAATCTTTTCCCAACCAACACTTCCTCTCAGATGCCTTCACCAAGGATCCCCCTCCAATATTTCAATGTTTCCTTTCAGTATTCCTCCATACTCAGCCAGGCCAGCAGTACACAGCTCCTCTTGGCTGTATGAAGGTGTCACCAACTTTAGGATTATATCAGATGTCTGGATACTCGTGAGCAAACTTTACCATGTCCACATTTAGCAGCTCTGTCTGGAACTGGGAGCCTCTCTCTGCTCCTCTCTTTAACTTTGGGAGCAGTAGCTTGTTCAGATTCAGGTTTTATTGTCACTTTGACTTCTATCTTCCTGACACTCCTCTTTCCCTTCTTGGTTTCTGATGGTGATTTAAATTTTGGGTTCTGCTTTCTGAATCCCTGCATTGCCCTGCCTCTCCTGGCAGCCTCTGTAAACACCGTCTTGCTTCTTGGGTTAACTGGTTACAACTGAAACTCAGTGTTTCTATCATTCACTGTGGGTCTCTGAATATAAGCAACCATTTTCTTAACCTCTATAACTCTTACAGTATCGTAACCCTTAAATTAAAATGCAGGGACAGTTTAATGTGAAACCAGGCAGGCAGCTTTGTTTAACATGAAGTGAAATTAAAGTTTTGGCCCTTTCTGAGCTCACAAGCACAGAAACACAAATTAAACTTAAACTCAGGGATTATTATCTGATACCCACAAACATAAACTATTTCATAACAGTGAAGCCCAAGATGCTGTATTCATTATTAACTGCTACCTACACTTACCCTGCTAACAGCAATGATCGATGTACATATACGTCCAGTCCCTCTGATCCTGCAATCCGTTAACAATTCTACCGATTATTTTATATTGCTTCCTCATGTACATGTTTCCTGAAAGTCTCACCTCACCTGTCTCTGCATTGAACTTAATCTGCCACCGATCTGTACACTCCACCATGGTCTGTGCATGAGTCGCAAAAACCCAGCTTGCAGGTGCAGCAAGTGGTCAGGAAGGCGAATGGGATGCTGGCCTTCATAGCGAGGGGGATTGAATATAAAAGTAGGGAGGTCTTGCTGCAGCTGTATAGGGCATTGGTGAGGCCGCAGCTGGAGTACTGTGTGAAGTTTTGGGCGCCGCACCTGCGCAAGGATATTTTGGCCTTGGAGGGAGTGCAGAGGAGGTTTACTAGGCTGATACCGGAGTTGAGGGGATTGAGCTATGAGGAGAGGCTGAATAAACTAGGCTTGTACTCGTTAGAGTTTAGAAGAATGAGGGGAGATCTCATTGAGACGTATAAGATGATGAATGGGATGGATAGGATAGAGGTGGAGAGACTCTTCCCGCTCAAAAAAGACAGTAGGACTAGGGGGCACAGCCTCAAGATAAAGGGGAGGCGGTTTAGAACGGAGTTGAGGAGGAACTTCTTCACTCAAAGGGTGGTGAATCTCTGGAATTCTCTGCCCGTTGAAGTGGTGGAGGCTGCCTCGCTAAATATTTTTAAGAAGCGGGTTGATGGGTTCTTGATAAGAGAGGGGATTAAGGGTTATGGGGAGAGGGCGGGAATGTGGAACTGAGCCACGACAGATCAGCCATGATCTTATTGAATGGCGGGGCAGGCTCGAAGGGCTAGATGGCCTACTCCTGCTCCTATTTCTTATGTTCTTATGTCTGTTTTTCAGTCCCAAGCTCCCCTCCTCACAGTTTCTGATGCCTCAAAAAATTTCTGTGATCAACAAACTTTGAAATTTTCCCCAAGACTGTAAACACCGAGATCATTCATATATATCAGGGAAAAGCAGGAATCCCAATACTGACCGCTAGGGTTCTCCACTATAGACACCCTCCAGCCTGGAAAATATCCATTACTCTTTATTCACCCAATTTTGTATCCACATTAATACTTTCCCATTTATTTAATGAGCTTATGTCACAAGTCTGTTGTGTCACTGCATCAGATGATTTTTGAATATCCGTGTACACCACATCAACAGCAGAACCGTCATTGACCCTTTCTGTTGCTTCCTCCAATTCACAGCAATATAAAGCCAGTAGCAAACAGCATTTTTTGTTTACCAACCAATGGATTTAGTTTTCCTCTGTGTCACTATTAGATTCACCATTTCCCTTTTGAACTCAGTGTGGGCCGCCTCAGAGTAGTTAAATGATTAACTGACCCTCCGACAATCAGCTAAGTTTAACAGCACTGCTCCAGGCTGGAGCCACAGACTTGACTAAATTAGATAGACCCACTCTTTTAGGTTGTGGTTACTGGCTCCTGGCCCTCCCTTCATCCACTCCAACAAACTGAGATAGATGATACAATGTCAATAGTTAAGAGGCACTAAGAGAGATCCACTCTCACAGCTTTACCATTTAACTCTCCGTAAAATCTACAATTCTCATAAAATCCTGGATTTCTGTAACAGCAGAAATGATTTGAATTTCCGGAAATGTAGCAGGGTCAGTGAGATTCAGGAGGGTAATTCTGATGATCAGGAAATGAGACCAGAATGTGGGACATGTTTAAAATTACTTTCTTGTTCACAGGATATGGGCATCTCCTCCCCCAGGGGCCATTAGCAGTGGGAAATAAATGCTGGTCTAGCCATCGACACCCATATCCCATGGACAATTAAACAAAATATACATTTTGAGAGATGTAGAAGTGGATTCCCCCAATAGGCAAACCAGTGAGAGTGAATTGTTCATCATTTTTCAATGCTGACTGTTGCCTTTTCCATTCAACAGAAAGGGTTTGATATTATTTATTATTGTCACATTTATTAGTGCCCAAGCTTACCGTACAAAGAGAAGGAAAGGAAAGAGTCCAGAATGTAGTGTTACAGTCATAGCTAGGGTGTAGAGAAAGATCAACTTGGGTAAGGTATCGTAACTTAAATCAGTTCACCATTGGTGCTAAGTTTCTGACACAAAAATAGATCCAGCTATTTCTCCTGCTGAACATTAATCTGAATTTAATGTGTTTCTCACTTTCTCCATTCAGTCTGGGTGGCAATAAAGTTGGAGATTCAGGAGTGAAACTATTGTCTGCGGCTCTGAGGAATCCAGAATGTAAAATACAGAAACTGGAGTAAGTATCAGACTGTGTGAGATTGTGTTAATAATCAGTGAATGTATAACACTGTAAATTATTATCAGTGTCAGTAATAGTGTCATTAATAACCATTCCACATCATTCCTGTCAGTATTCGTGTTAAACATCACGGATTCACTCTGATTCCTGAAATCTTTCTCTCTCTGATCTCCAGTTTGGAGAGTAACAGCCTCAGATATTCTCACCTCTGCTCTCAGTACAAACCAGTCAGTGATGTGTCTGAACCTGAGTTACAATAAACTGCGAGATTCACGAGTGAAAGATTTAACTAATCATTTATAATTATTCTCAAAACCATTCATGAGAATAAAAAAGGTGGACAAAACAATTAAATGTTTATAGAATTACCAGATATGGCTGGTCACATGTTTAATTTAGTTTAATTTGTCATTCAGATTATAGATGTTTCTGTCTGTCAGCTTCTCAGTTTAATTAAACAAAGAAAACTGCTGTATATTGGTAAGGCAGATTACAAACTACATGGAATTCTGATGAGTTTTATCCCGAGGGATCCACTCTCAAATTTATATTAAACGGAGCTTAAGGAGCATCTTAAAAGAGAATGCAGAGATGGAGGTGGGGAGGGTTATGAAGAGAATTCCAGAGCTCACAGTCCAGCAGTTCAAGGCACAGCTCAGCTGGAAATGGCAATAATCCCAGTGCAGAATAGTCTGAATCATCTCCCTATTAATAATGGACATTGTTTTTAAGAACATAAATAGCGATACTAAATATACCATTGCTATCAGTATTCCTGTTATTAAAAACACTGTCCGCTATTAGTAGATGTATAATAAGCTTAGTTGGAGACCATGAAATAAAAGAGACAAAGGCAGGCTGGATATGAAGTTATCTGAGTGTCGCTGAACAGAGACTGATAGCCAAGTTCCACACACATGAGGACAGTCTGAACAGGGATCTTGGGTTCATGTCGCACTATCTGCAACCCCCGTGACTTGCCTGGGTTTGCAAAACCTCACTTACTGTACTGTCTGGAGACAATACACATCTCTTTAACCTGTGATCAGTGCTCCTTCCACTCACATTGTCGGCCACTTTAGGACTTGAACAGCAGGTTAGGTGTAAAGATTCGCATTCTGATCAGTATTCTGTAAACTGTCTGTGCTGTTATATGCTCTGCCTGAGGCCAGAACTCTCCATTCGCCTGACGTACAGGGAAACCTCGAAAGCTTGTGAGTTTACTATCAAATAAATCGGTTGGACTAAAACCTGGTGTTGTCAGACTTCTCACTGTGTTTACCCCAGTCCAACGCCAGCATCTCCACATCATGACAGGAAGCAGGCAGGAGAGGTGAACTGTACCTTTTCATTTATAGGAAGCTGACAGTGGGCTTTCCCCAGCAACCAGTACTGTGTTTCTACGATTAATTTTCTTTACATATATCAACAAATGAGAATTGGGTTTATCTAAAAATGAGATGTGAACCTGGTGAAGCTCCAGCACACGGCCACCAGACCACAGAGCGGATGTAGCATATGATAGACCGAGCTCCATCACACCAAAACCAATGGATCAGATTAGAGATTTCCTGTCTTACCGTATCCAGTCAGAAATAGAGTTAGACATGCCACAAATGTTGGACATGCCGTTTACATTACGCGACCCAGTGGCACAGTGGTTAACGCTGCTGCCTCACAACGCCAGGGACCAGGGTTCAATTCCAGCCTTGGGTGACATCATGTGTAGAGTTTGCACATTCTCCCAGTGTCTGTGCGGGTTCCCTCTGGGTACTCCAATTTTCTCCCACTGTCCAGAGATCTGCAAGTTCGGTTGATTGGCTATGCTAAGTTGTCCTAAGTGTCTCAGGGTGTGTAGGTTAGGGGGATCAGTGGGCCATATATGTGGAGTTACAGAGACAGGGCCTGGATATGATATTCTTTCAAAGAATTGGTGAAGACTCGATGAGCCAAAGGGCCTCCTACACTGTGGGAATTATATGATTCTATAAACATTCCACAAGAATTCCATCATTACTGATGAGGGAACCCAGAGCATCAGTGCCACCTTCAGCCAGAAGTGCTGAGTAGAATGATTAATCTCAGCCTCCTCCTGAGGTCCCAGCATTACAGATATCAATTTGATTCACTGCATGTGAGGTAAAGAAATGACTGAAGGCACTGCGTACTGTAAAATCTGTCAGCCTGGCAGTACCCCAGCAATGGTACTGAAAAATTGTGTTCCATAACTAACCATTCCCCGAGCCAAGCTGTTCCAGTACAGCTACAACACTGGATCTACCGGACAATGGGGAACAAAGCAGGACAAATCCAATCTGGTGAATTACTAATCCATCAGTCTGCTCTTGATCATCAGAAAATGTGGAATCCTTCCAGTGCCTCATGATCATCACTGCAGGAGTTAGAACATAGAACGTAGAACATTACAGCGCAGAACAGGCCCTTCGGCCCACGATGTTGCGCCGACCAGTTAAAAAACAATGACCCTCTAACCTAAACCAATCCCTTTTCGTCCATAAACATATCCACGGATCTCTTAAATGCCCCCAAACTAGGCGCATTTACAGCGTTCCTCAGGGTGATGTCCGAAGCCCAACCACCTTCAATTGCTTTATCAATGACCTTCCTTCCATTATAAGGTCAGAGTGAGGATGCTCACTAATGATTGTACAATGCTCAGTACTGTTCACAATTCCTCAGATACTGAAGCAGTCCATGTCCACAATCAGCAAGACCCGAACAAAACAGAAAATGCTGGAAAATCCCAGCATCCTGACAGCTTCTGTGGAGAGAGAACAGTGAACCCTTCAAGTCTGGATGACTCTTCAACGGATCTAATGTCTAAAGGTCTGAAGAACATTCAGGCTTAATCTGATAAATGGCAAGTAATGTTTCACTACACAAATGCCAGGGAAGGACCATCTCCAACAGAAGGCAATCTAATCACATTCCCTTTACATTGAGTGACAGCACCATCACTGAATCCTCGACCATCAACATCCTGAGTGGTGGGGCCGCACTGGGACCATTGAACAGACACTGAACTGTAAACACTGTGGCTCCAAGGGTAGATCACAGCCTGGGAATTCAGAGATGAGGAACTTACCTCCTGTCTCCCAAATTGTTGCCCAAGGCACAAGTCAGCAGTGTGATGGAATCTGCCCATCTTGCTGGATTGATGCAGCTTCAGAAACACTGAAGAAGCTCATCCAGGGAAAAGGAGCCACTGGATCAGCTGGCCATTCACCAAATTAAACATTGACTGTCTCTACCACTGACACACAGTGGCAGGATTTTACCACATACAAGGTGGAATGGAGCAGCTCACCAAGGTTCCTGAGACAGCATCATCCAAACAGGCACTATCCATCACCGAGATGGGCAAGGCTATCAGAAGGATGGAACACCAACCAGCTTCAGATTTCTTTCCAAACCACACACCATTCTGACTTGGAATATATTGCTTTTCCTTCACTGATGTGGGATCAGAATCCCAGATGTCCCTTCCTAACGGTTTTACAAAGAACAACACAGCACGGGAAACAGACCCTTCGGCCCAACGAGCCCGCGCTGCCATCTTAACAATGTATTTTTCCTACACCTCCCTTGACCCGTGTCTATGCTTATGGTACCCCCATTGGAAACCAGATTCAGGGGAGAATAATTTAGGGGCAATTTGTTCCACCAATCAGCCTAAGAGCACATCTTTGGGGTGTGGGAGGAAACCGGAGCACCCGGAGGAAACCCACGCAACCACAGGGAGAATGCGCAAACTCCCACAGACACCGGCCCAAATCCATGTATCTGCACAGCTAGCAGTGATAGTCACTGAACTGTCATGCTGCCCATCTGCTGGTCCAGTTTGAAGGACACACAAACGATGTGAAGTACTAGGCCACTCTCGAAACATCCAAGAGCAGCCCACACACGACCCCCCGTGTGCATGCCCCCCGTTAGACAACAAGGTGGACCGACACACCTGCGGAGTAAAAGAGACAAAACATCAACACGTAGCATTAGATTTCCAGGAACGTCCCGAGTCTCTGACCCTTATTTAAAACCGTCTCCTATAACCCTCCATCCCTGTTTCACTCATGTGCCTATCGAAGTAAACCTTAAACAAGTCCAGCATGCCTGCCTCCACCACCTTACTCGGTAGTACATTCCATACCCCCACGACCCTCTGTGTGAAAAACCTCCCTCTCGCACCCAAATTATACCTCTCCCCCCTCACCCTAAGCTCGTGGCCCCTCGTGATATTTGTCTCCAATCTGGGAAAAAGTCTGTTAGATTTTGTACCAGATGCTGTGCAGAATTTAAGAAGATGGCTCACCACCTCCTTCTCAAGGGCAATTGGGGATGGGCTGTGAGTGTTTGCATTGCCCGTGATACCATCATCCCCTGAAATAATTAATAAAGACCAGCGCTACCCACTGAAGGGATGGGTAATTGTGCCTGTGTGTAACCCAAACACCGTCACAGAGGAGAGAGAAAACAGCTGCTACAGGACAAATTGTGTGACGATTGCACAGGCCAGAGGAATTCTAAAGATAGATCTGGTGGAACTATTCAATATACCCAGTGAGGGTCTCACTGTCCTGGTGTTGTGCTGTGTTCGATACAACCTGGAGTTAGAGTGGAGAAGCTTTGAACAAAGTGTGATGCAATACAATGTTGACCAGATGCTTCATGATGAGGAACCCCATGGACCACAGGCCAGGGACATGGGATCTGTGTCAGGGAGGATGGAGATTCAGTAATACAGACATGTTTTCCATGGACCTTAACTCACACAGCCATTCAGTGTAATAAATCTCCCACCATCTCCAGCACTGTTACTGTTTCTGTGAATGTTTTATAATTTCCCTGGAGCCGTCACTACATGAAACAAAGACATTGGAATTGTATTGAGCTCATTCAGTGCTGTATTTCCCATCTCACATTCCCAGTGAACTGTTAAAGACCCAGTAATATGGTGAAGGATTTATTTAGTGGTGTTCCATCTCTGAATTTACTGAAAATACAAACATAACAAAGTGACCGGTAACAACAAAGTATAACCCTGTGAAACCCAAGGAAGCAACCCCACCATGACAACCACCCCCATCCCTGCACTTTCCCCTGAGTTACAGGCAGGATCTTTATCTCTCTCCTCTGGGAATTTCGATGACTGTGGCCTTTGTCCTCGGATTTCCTGAATCCTGGAAGGATCCAGCTGACTGTGAATCCTCTGCACAGATACTGGAGTTGTCTCCGTGATCACAGCTTCATGAGGTGTTTGTGTTCCAGTCGGAGCAGAAGAGGACCCACTGCCCACACCAGGGACATCCTGAGAGGAGCTCCCAAATGCTGCAGGCAGCCGCTCCTCTATCCATTCAGGACAAACTGGACCCTCCCTGTTCAGCTGGGAAGTCCTGACAGTGACTCCAGGCACATTTTCCCATCCCTCCCACAGCCCGTGTCCCACAGAGCTCCTGGAGGTGGTGAGAACATGCAGCTCATGTGTATTTGCTGTGGGTGATATGCTGGATGTGACTCTCCATGAAGGTCACCAATCTCTCTGTGGAGGATGTTATTTGTGTTCATACCTGAGATATGGTAACACTGCTGGTCTGGATTGACTCCTCCATCCTTTGTGTATGGATACACACAGCCTTTGGAAACTCCACCGGATGTTAAAATACCTTACACTGCAGCTCCAGTATCTGCTGTATTGTTAAAGACTCCAGTCACATTTCACCCTCCACAAGCTGGCTCTGCCCTCTCCCCTCAAGAGTGTGAGTGAACTCAGCTATTGCTGCCTCCATCAGCTGCTCGGGTTTGTGTGTGCTGTCCTGTGCTGCCAGATTGTAACCCCTTTGCTACTCGTGTGAGACAGTATCTGCTCTGGCGGATGTTATGGGGAATAATGTAACAGAACACCCTCTGAGGACCCCTCCTCTTCCAAGGTAGACACTTGTCTCCCGCTCACCACAGCTGTTGATCTGTGAGAGAGTGAAGATTGTTAGAGGGTAATTCACATTCCAACATGTCCTGGAGACTGTTCCTAACCCAGAGCTCCATCTGACCAATGGTGAACACACAAGCACCAGGTTTTGGACTCAGCAGCAGAGCCCCTCCTGTGCCCATCACTCACTCACTCTCTCTGGATCCACAACCCATCTCACCATCAGTGATTGCCCACCCAGCCTCCAGGTCTCCCAGCTCCAGCACTTCATCTTCCATTGGCATAAGGATGACACAATCCAGACACTCTCACTCTTGGCTCCTTCTCTGACGCTCTGTGCCCTCTTCTACAAGCACATAAATTTCCATTGTTACTCACCCATCAAAGACACACACAAGCCTATGGTGCTGCCAGACTGCCCATCATGGGCCCACCAGGATGGTCACTCAGTGTGGGCAGTGCAGCAGTCATCTCTGACTGACCGGAACCCTTCACAGAGAGGTTGACATGTTCCTGAAGATTGATGCTGCTGTTTGGACATTGCCAGTGTCTGGGTGGAGATGTTCTTTCCACAATTTCTCTTCCATCCTTATTCACATATCAGCCTGTAAGTTTAACGCTCACCTTGTCAGAACATATCAGGTTATTGATCCTTTTGCCTCACTGCAGCCACGTGCTGCCTGCTCTGGCCCTCGGCAGTTTCTATCCAGACTTGCTTGGGTTGATGTGACAGGTCTCCTCCTCCAGTCGTGAGGGAACAGAACCTCCCTCCAAACCGATATAGCCTTGAGAATTTCCAGGGAAGTGTCAGTGAATTGGGTTTAATCTGCCTTCTGCCATTTCAGCCCTTTGTTCATTAACCAGGGCTCCCTCACTGCTCCCTTCAGAGCCTTTAAAAGTGCTGCTGGCTGCCTTTAAATCTGGTACCAGCTTTGCCTGAATGGGATCTTCCCCTGCAGCCAATGGTTAAGCTCTGGAATGCACAGGGTTTTGGGGGAAGGTGGGGGAATGACACTTAGTGAGTTGCTCATTCGGAGAGTCAGTACAGACACAATGGGCCGAATGGCCTCCTTCTGCTCTGTAACAATTCTGTGATTCTGCCTGTGCTGCCTGAGTGGTCGGATTCCCCTAACCTGTCAGATATTAATGTGTCCGTTCTGGTTCTGTGTGGAGTTGGTTAGTTCAGTTGGTTTGGTGTCTGGAGTGTGATGTGGAATGATGCTAATGTTGAGGGTTTGGTCCTCATACCGGCTTTGGGGTTCATGGAGTCCCATCTCCTCCCAGTGCCCCACGTTTACTAAGTTTTGTCCCTGAAGCTCCATGTAACAAATTGTCTCTCTCTCTATTGGAGAGAAATACAGATATTTCATTGAGGACTGTGGATACTAACACTGTCCACTCAGGTTCGTTCTTACTCACATCTGAACATCACACCCCAGGCATCTTTCTCCACACCCATTTCAACATCCTGATCTTCACGTGGGGGGGGGCTACTCCTCTTACCGGTCTAAGGCTGGGTCTGTAAAGACAAATGCCTCCTTGTCCATAGATGTTCAGTTCAGACCTCTTACACACTCTCACACTCTTTCATCACAGATGAACATCTACTGCACCTACTGTACTTTGACCCATTCTTTTAAGTTTGGTGATCTATTCCGGGGCTCTGGTCATTCCAGAGCTTAACCACTGGCTGCAGGGGAAGATCCCATTCAGGCAAAGCTGGCACCAGATTTAAAGGCAGCCAGCAGCACTTTTAAAGGCTCTGAAGGGAGCAGTGAGGGAGCCCTGGTTAATGAACAAAGGCAGAAGGCAGATTGAACCCAATTCACTGACACTTCCCTGGAAATTCTCAAGGCTATATCGGTTTGGAGGGAGGTTCTGTTCCCTCAGGAGTGGAGGGGGAGACCTGTCACCCTGAAGCTACATTTAACTAATTGTCTCTCTCTCTATTGGAGAGAAATATTAATATTTCATTGGGGACTATGGCTACTAACACTGTCCACACGGCAACATCACCAACTTCCAGCTGAAATATCGATACATTTCCAACCATTATCTTCACAGAATTGTTACGGTTCACAATGAGGCCATTTGGCCCATCATGTCTGTACTAGCTCACCAAATTAGCATTTGGAATATGTGACATTCTCCAGCCTTTTTTTCGTATCCTCGCTCATTGTTTATATTCAAATAATCATCTAATTCCTTTCTGACTGTTTCGATACAGCCTCCCTCCACCACACTTCCCGGCTGTAATTCCAGACCCGAACCACTGGCAGTGTGAAAAAGGTTTCTCTCTCATCATCTTCAACCCCACTACACACTCCATTCCTGAGCCACTGACCATCCCATGTCCCTCCCTGTGACTCAGGGTAAGGACATGGGAATCCTGAGCTCTTCCCTTTCACCATCATCCTTTTTATCATTTAATCACTCCGACACTTCCATTTTATTCTTTCCTTGTCACCCGACCATCCCCAGCTCCCTGTCACTTCAAACAATTTAATTCACTGCTACTTCCAAGTTCTAATTTTAGCTGATTGAACTGAAACTAAATCTGTTTCTCTCTTCACAGATATTGCCTGACCTGATGAGAGTTTCCAACATATTTATTCATATTTCAGATTTACAGCATTAATATAATTTTGCCTTCTGTATGAACTGAAGTTGTGTTTCTTGAATGTCCCGCACTGTACATTATTATTGTTAATGATCTTATTCTTAAAAACACTGTGGATTTACCCTGATTCCTGTTATTTTTCTCTCTCTGATCTCCAGTCTCTGGGATAATGATCTCACAGATTCTTGTGCCGAGGACCTGGCCTCTGTTCTCAGTACAAACCGCTCACTGATAGATCTGAATCTGGGTTACAATAAACTGGGAGATTCAGGAGTGAAACGGCTGTCTGTGGCTCTGAGGAATCCGGACTATAAAATACAGAAACTGGAGTAAGTAGCAGACTGTGTGAGATTGTGTTTATAATAACTGAATATTCAACAATATAATTTCACCACTGGTATTTGTATAAAAAACACTGCCCATTACTATTGGTGTCAGTTATGAATAAGGAAAATTGTTTTTCCTCTGACTCCTGTTGCTTCTCTCTCTGATCCCTGAGCAATGGGATGTCAGTCCCACAGATCCTTATGTTGAGGGAGTGGGGGAAGAATGTTATGGTTCACCCTCTGAGGTTCTCTCCTCCTCCTCAGATGTGCACAGCTCTCCCCGGACACAGCATCCATTGATTTGTGAAAGGAGGGGAGAGTGAGTAGATGACAGTAAATGGAGGACAGGACATGGTGGTGGAGACTCGCTGTTAGTAACAGATGACAGTACAGCAGCGAGAGGTGAACTTAGTTCCAATGATCAAGATACAGAATCAGTTTGGGTAGAGATAAGAATTAACAAAGTTAAAAGGTCACTTGTGGGAATCATTTATAGGCCCCTAACAATATTCAGAATCTCTGACACAATCCACAGGAAATAATAATGGGGTCTTGTAAAAACAAACTGCAATATTCACGGGTGATTTTAATCTTCATCCATGAAGAAGAACAAAGAGCCACAGAACACAGTAACAGGCCCTTCGGCCCACCAAGCCTAACTCCTAATCCTTATTCAGACCCAGTACTTACTGCCCATACATGGTTTCTATTCCTCTGTCTCCTGTTCCTGTGTCTATAAAGATGTGTGTTGAACATTGGTAACATGTCTGCTTGCACCACCTCCATTGGCAGTACATTCCACACCCCACCCTCTGTGTGAAAACTTTCCCCACACGTCTCCCCTAAACTTTGCCCCTCTCACCATCATCCTGTGCCCTCTTGTAGTTGACCATCCCACCCTGGAGAAAAGTCTCTGACTGTCCACCATGTCGATGCCTCTCATAATTGTGTAACCTCCATCAGGTCACCCCTCAGCCTCCCTTTTTGTACTGAAAACAATCCGTGTTTATACAATCTCTCCTCATAACAACCCTCCTTGGCCAGGCAATGTTCTGGTAAACCTTCTTTACAGCCTCTCCAAAGCATCCCCATCCTTCTGGTAGTGAGGTGAGCAGAACAGCAAGCAATATTCACATGTGGCCAATTAAAGTTTCATACAGCTGTAATATAACTACACTGCCAGTGGTTCGGGTCTGGAATTACAGCCGGGAAGTGTGGTGGAGGGAGGCTGTATCGAAACAGTCAGAAAGGAATTAGATGATTATTTGAATATAAACAATGAGCGAGGATACGAGAAAAAGGCTGGAGAATGACACACATTCCTAATGCTAATTTGGTGAGCTAGTACAGACACGATGGGCCAAATGGCCTCATTGTGAACCGTAACAATTCTGTGAAGATAATGGTTGGAAATGTATCGATATTTCAACTGGGAGTTGGTGATGTTGCCGTGTGGACAGTGTTAGTAGCCACAGTCCCCAATGAAATATTAATATTTCTCTCCAATAGAGACAGACAATTTGTTACATGGAGCTTCAGGGTGACAGGTCTCCTCCTCCAGTCCTGAGGGAACAGAACCTCCCTCCAAACCGATATAGCCTTGAGAATTTCCAGGGAAGTGTCAGTGAATTGGGTTTAATCTGCCTTCTGCCTTTGTTCATTAACCAGGGCTCCCTCACTGCTCCCTTCAGAGCCTTTAAAAGTGCTGCTGGCTGCCTTTAAATCTGGTGCCAGCTTTGCCTGAATGGGATCTTCCCCTGCAGCCAGTGGTTAAACTCTGGAATGACCAGAGCCCCGGAATAGATCACCAAACTTAAAAGAATGGGTCAAAGTACAGTAGGTGCAGTAGATGTTCATCTGTGATGAAAGAGTGTGAGAGTGTGTAAGAGGTCTGAACTGAACATATACGGACAAGGAGGCATTTGTCTTTACAGACCCAGCCTTAGACCGGTAAGAGGAGTAGCCCCCCCCCCACGTGAAGATCAGGATGTTGAAATGGGTGTGGAGAAAGATGCCTGGGGTGTGATGTTCAGATGTGAGTAAGAACGAACCTGAGTGGACAGTGTTCGTAGCCATAGTCCTCAATGAAATATTAATATATTCTTCACCACCTCATCCACCTGTGTTACCATTTTAGGGATCTGTAGACTTGTACACACAGATCCCTCTGTAGGTCAATGCTCCTATGGGTTCTTCCATTTACTGTATAAATCACTCGGATTGTCAAAAGTTGAATAGAAGATTAGTTCACAGAATGTATTCAAGTAATTTCTTGGAGAAGTACGTTCCAGAGCCAATCACAAAACAAGCTGTTTTAGACATGGTGATGTGTAAATGTGTGGCGTTTCCAACAAAAATAGTTTCCTTTCATTTGAGAAACAGCAGCAGAAGTGTTCCAGCCATTACTAATTCAAGGATTGTATTAGATTAAACAAAGATATGGCACCAGTTTTAGCACTGCTGCCTCACAGCGTCAGGGACCCGGATTCATTCCAGTCTTGGACGACTGTCTGTGGAGTTTGCACATTCTCCCCGTGTCTGTGTGGGTTTCCTCCGGCTGCTCCTGTTCCCTCCCACAGTCCAAAAAATGTGCAGGTTAGGTGGATTGGCTGTGCTAAATTGCCCATTAGTGTCCAAGATGTGTAGGTTAGGAGGATTAGCAACATATGCGGAGTTACAGGAAACCGGGCAGCTGCAGGTCTATTAGTCTGACAGTGAGAGTATGGAAGATCCTATAATAATCTATAATAAAGAAAGTGAGAACAGAACACTTCGAAATTAATGGCAGGATTAGACAGGGCCAGCATGGATTTATGAAAGGCTGGCACGGTGACACAGTGGTTAGCATTGTTGTATCACAGCCACGGGCCCGGGTTCAATTCCAGCCTTGGGTGACTGTGTGGAGTTTCTACATTCTCCCCATGTCAGTGTGTGTTTCCTCTGGGTGCTCCGGTTTCCTCCCACACTCCAAAGATATGCATGGGAGATGGATTCACCATGATAAAATTGTCTTTAGTTTCCCAAGATGTGTAGATTAGGTGGATTAGCCCTTGTAAATTTGTGAGGTTATGGGGAGCGGACCTTGGTAAGATACTCCGTCAGAGTGTCTTGATAGGTGGAATGACGACCTCCCACACGAGGGATTCTGTAGTTGCATGGTTCACTCACAAGAGGTTATTAAAGAAAATTGGAGCATATGGGATTGGGAGCAATATACCAGCATGGATTGAGAACTGGTTAGTGGACAGAAACAAGGAGTTGGAATAAATGGGTTATTTTTGGGTTATGATGTGGAGATGCCGGCGTTGGACTGGGACAAACACAGTAAGAAGTGTCACAACAGCAGGTTAAAGTCCAGCAGGTTTATTTGGTAGCAAGTTAGTGGCGTTTGCTTCCAAATAAACCTGATGGACTTTAACCTGGTGCTGTGAGAGAATTACCTGTTTTTGGATTGACAACCTCGAACTAGTGGAGTACGGCAGCTATTCAGAATCTATATCAATGATATGGATGTGGGGATCAAATGTAATATTTCCGAATTTGCGAATAATAGAAAACCATGTGGAAATCTGAATTGTGAGAAGGATGCAATGATGTTTGAAGGGGATGTGCAGAGGCTCAGGGAGTGGACAGATGTTTGCCAGCTGGACTACAAGGTGGAAAAATGTGAGGTTATCTAATTGTGTAGGAAAAACAGACATTAAGACATCTCCAAATATATTTTGATGTCCTTGTTCATGAGGCACTGAAAGCGAAGATGAGAGCAGTTAAGATAACAAATGGTATGTTAGACATTATTCTAAGAGGATTTGAGTTGAGGAAAAAGATGTCTTCCTGTAATTATATGCAGCCTTGCTGAAACCAACCTGGAGTATTGTGGACAGTTTTGGTCTCCTGACTGAAGCAAAGATGTACTTGGCATGTAAAGAAGGTTCATTAAAATAGGTCCAGGGACAGATGGGTTGTCCTCTGAGGAACAAAAACACTTTATTCTCAGGCCTTTAGAAGAATGATAGCTGAACGTATTCAAACCGACACTATTTTACGGAGTTTAGTGGGCCAGATTCAGAAAGGATGTTTCCCCTTGCTGGAGGGTCTGAAACCTGGGACACAGTCTGAGAATAAGGGGCAGTTATTTAGGCTGAGATGAGGGGTATTTGTTTCCCATTAGAATGCTGGTGAATCAAGGAATGCAGGGATAATGTTGGAAATGGTGTTGAAGCAGAGGATCAGCCATGGTCACATTGAATGATGAAGTGGATTTGAAGGACAGAATGGATGATTCCTGCTCCTGTTTCTTAATGTTCTTATTGCAATAGGAATGGAAGGTAAGAGTAAGAAGGTTTTGCTGCAGTATTACACGTCCTTCATTAGAACACAACTTGAGTAATGTGTATAGTGTTGAGCTACTTACGTAAAAAAGGATAGAATTGTATTAGAACCAGTTCAGAGAAAGTTCACACGGCTGATTCCTGGGATGGAGAGGTTTATTTTATGAGGAAAATTTGAGCAGATTGGAGCAAAATCTGTGAAAGTTCAGAAGATTAAAAGGTGATCGTATTGAGGGGATGAGACAGAGGAGTTGCTGAGAGGCTGTTTCTTCTCGTCCAGGACAAGGGGACAGTCTTTAAAATGTAATTGTCAGTCCCTTAAAACTGAGATGAGGAGAATTTATTTTTTAGATGGTTGCTGGTCAGTGGAATTCTCTTCCCTGGAGACTAGTGGAGGCAGAGTCATTGAATATATTCAAGGCTGAGTTAGGAATGATTTTGGATTGAGGAGTGAATAGGGGTTACAGGGAGCGACGGGAAAAAGTTGTGACTACAATTAGAACAGCTGTGATGGAGTCTGCTCGAGGGGCTGAATGGCCTTCTGCTGCTCCTAGTTATTTTGTTCTGACCCCAATACGTCCTTCAGACTGCTCTCTGTGACCAGTGATGGATACACAAGCTCTATGTTTTGTCCTCACCAGACACTCTCCTGTGCCCATTCATTAGGCCTCCCACTCAACCCATCTCACCAGCAGTAATGACCCACTCTGTCCCCAGGCCTTCCTGATCCAGCACTTCATCTTCCATTGGTGTAAGGATGGTAAGACCTGGATGTCTCCACTCTTCTTCACTCATTCCCTGATGATGTTTGCTCTCTTTCCAAACACATAAATTGTTCCTCACTCATCAAACACATGCTCGAGCCCAGGGCTGTCCAACGTGTGGACCAAGGGGTGAATGTGACCCTCGAAGCCCCTCAGTGCGGCCCCCGGAGCGAGTTTCCAGAATCTCAGTCACACAGTTCAGTTTGAATGGAAGAATCTGTATGGAGCTGCTCCTCCAATCACAGGCCGTTTCTTTCCCATGTTTGCTGCTGATGGGTTTTTGAGCCAATCTGCAGTAAATGTGGGTGCAGGGTGTGGACATTGCTGGTTAGACCGGCATTCATTGCCCATCACTAATTACCCTCACATCCCCGAGGGGCCTGTAGCAGTGGGTAACACGCGCTGGTCTTGCCAGTGACACCCCTATCCATGAACAATTGAACAAAAACATACTTTGAGAGGTAAACAGGTGGTTTTCACCAGTAGACAAACCAGTGATAGCAATTTGTTTCATCATTCTTATACCCCAGGAGGTGGGACAGTAAGTTGCAATGAGGAAATAAGAATGGATATAGATAGGTTAGGAGAGTGGGCCAAAATCGGGCAGATGGACTTTAACGTGGGTAAGTGTGAGGTCGTGCATTTCAGTTGGAGAAATGGCAGAGTGACTTATTATCCAAATGGGGAGAGACTTCAAGGTCCTCCGGTGCAGAGGAATGTGGATGTCCTCGTTCATGAGTCCCAGTAAACTAGCATATAGCTACAGCAGATAATAAAGGAAGTGAATGTGAATGAAAGGAATAAAATATTAAAGTAAGAAAGTATTGTTGCAGCGATACAAGGTGAGGGCCCACCTGGAATATTGTGCACAGTTTTGGTTCCCTTATTTGAGGAAAGATGTAGTGGAATTGGAGGCAGTTCAGAGGAGGTTCATTAGATTGATTCCAGAGGTGAAGGGTTTGTCGTATGAAGAGAGATCGAACAGTTTAGGCTCAGACTCTCTGGGATTTAGAAGAATGAGGAGAGATCAGATTGAAATATAGAAGATGATAAAAGGTATGGATAAAGTAGCTTCCGCTGGTGGGACATTCTAGGATGAGAAATCCTCATCTTAGGATAAGGAGCAGCAAATTTCAAACAGAGTTGAGGAGAAACTACTTCTCCCAAAGGGTTCTGAATCTGTGGAATTCACTACCCCAAAGTGCGGTGGGTAAATTTACAAAGGATTTAGACAGATTTTTAATCGGTAATGGGTTGAAGGGTTATGGGGAGATGGCAGGAAAATGGGGATGAGGAGCATATCAGCCATGATCGAATGGCGGAGCAGGCCCGATGGGCTGAATGGCCTAATTCTGTTCCTGTATCTTATGAACTCGTGAATTAATGAGCTGAAGACTCAGCTCAGCTGTCAATGGTAATAATCACAGAACAGAATAGTCAGAATTATATCCCTATTAATAATCGGCAGTGTTTTTAATAACACAAATAATGATACTACAAGTCCCATAGCTATCAATATTCGTGTTAGAAACACTGTCCACTGTTAATAGACACATAACCAGCTTGGCAGTAAAATTAAAGACCATGAAATAAAACAGACAGTGGCAGCATGGATATGAAGTTATCTGTGAGACAGACTGGAGTGGGTGAACTGTACTCTTTCAGTTAGAGGAAGCTTACAGTGGCTTTTCCCAGCAATCAGTACAGTGTTACTGTGGCTAATTGTCTTTACATATATTAACAAATTAGACTTGGGTGTATCTAAAAATGAGATGTGAACCTGGCGAAGCTCCAGCACACGGCCACTTGCAGCCCAGAGAGAGGAAGCAGCATATGATAAACCGAGCTCTGGATCAGATCAGAGATCTGCAGTCCTGCCATATCCACTCATAAATAGTGTTAGACATGGAACAAATGTTGGATATGCCGGTTACATTAGGTGACACGGTGGCACAGTGGTCAGCACTGCTGCCTCACAGTGCCAGGGAGCAGGGTTCAATTCCGACTTTGGGTGACTGTCTGTGTGGAGTTGGCACATTCTCCCCGTGTCTGTGTGGGTTTCCTCCGGGTGCTCCGGTTTCCTTCCACAGTCCAAAGATGTGCAGGTTCGGTTGATTGGCTGTGCTAAGTTGTCCCTAGCATTCTCAGGGTGTGTAGGTTAGGGGGATCAGTGGGCCATATATGTGGAGTTTCAGAGACAGGCCCTGGGTAAGATACTTCTTAAAAATTGGTGCAGACTCGATGGGCCCAATGGCCTCCTGCATTCTGGGAATTCTATGATTCCAGAAACAAGCCACAAGAATCCCATCGTTACTGATGAGGGAACCCAGACCATCAGTACAAACAACGAGGCTGAAACATTAGCAGCCACCTTCAGCCAGAAGTGCTGAGTAGAATGATTAATCTCAGCCTCCTTCTGAGGTCCCCAGCGTTACAGATATCAATTTGATTCACTGTATGTGAGGTAAAGAAATGACTGAAGGCACTGTGTACTGTAAAATCTGTCAGCCTGGCAGTACCCCAGCAATGGTACTGAAGAATTGTGCTCCATAACTAGCCATTCCCCGAGCCAAGCTGTTCCAGTACAGCTACAACACTGGATCTACCGGACAATGGGGAAAAAAACAGGACAAATCCAATCTGGTGAATTACTAATCCATCAGTCTGCTCTTGATCATCAGAAAATGTGGAATCCTTCCAATGCCTCATGATCATCACTGCAGGAGTTCCTCAGGGTGATGTCTGAAGCCCAACCACCTTCAATTGCTTTATCAATGTCCTTCCTTCCATTATAAGGTCAGAGTGAGGATGCTCACTAATGATTGTACAATGTTCAGTACTGTTCACAATTCCTCAGATACTGAAGCAGTCCATGTCCATAAACAGCAAGACCTGAACAAAACAGAAAACGCTGGAAAATCCCAGCATCCTGACAGCTTCTGTGGAGAGAGAACAGCGAACCCTTCGAGTCTGGACTTTTCATCGGAGCTCGGGGGCTGAAGACCATTCAGGCTTAACCTGATAAATCGCAAGTTTGGCTTCAGTATGTTGTGTGCCAGGAGAGGACCATCTCAAACACAAGGCAATCTAACCACATTCCCTTTACATTGAATGACAGCACCATCACAGAATCCTTGACCACCAACATCTGGGTGGTGGGGGCTGCACTGGGACCATTGAACAGACACTGAACTGTAAACACTGTGGCTCCAAGGGTAGATCACAGTCTGGGAATTCAGAGATGAGCAACTCACCTCCTGTCTCCCAAATGCTTGTTCTCCATCAACAAGGCACAAGTCAGCAGTGTGATGGAATCCGCTCGTCTTACTGGAATGAGTGCAGCTTCAGAAATATTCAAGAAGCTCATCCGTGTCAGAGGAGCTGAATGGACCAGCAGGCCATCCACCAAATTAAACATTAACTCTCTCCATCACTGACACACAGTGCCAGCAGTGTGTACCACGTACAAGGTGGATTGTAGCAACTCACCACATTTCCTGAGACAGCATGTTCTAAATGTGTACTAATTATCACCGAGATGGACAAGGATATCAGAAGAATGGAACATCAACCAGCTTCAGATTCCTTTCCAAGCCACACACCATGCTGACTTGGAAAGTATTGCATTACCATCACTACTGTGGCATCATAATCCTGGATGTCCTTTCCGAATGGCATTGTACCAGGCGGCTGCAGAATTTAGGAAGATGGCTCACCACCCCCTTCTCAAGGGCAATTGGGAATGGGCTACAAGTGTTGGTATTCCCTGTAACACCATCATCCCATGAAAAAATGAAGACCAGCTCTACCCACTGAAGGATTGAGTAATTGTGCCTGTGTGTAACCCAAACTCAGTTACAGAGGAGAAACACAACAGCTGCAACAGGGCAACTGGGGTGACCATTGAGCAGGCCGGAGGGTTTCTAAAGATAGATCTGATGGAACTATTCAATATACCCAGCGAGGGTCTCAATGTCCTGGTGTTGTGCTGTGTTCTCTACAACCTGGAGTTAGAGTGGAGAAGCTTTGAACAAAGTGTGATGCAATACAATGTTGACCAGATGCTTCATGATGAGGAACCCCATGGACCACAGGCCAGGGACATGGGATCTGTGTCAGGGAGGATGGAGATTCAGTAATACAGACATGTTTTCCATGGACCTTAACTCACACAGCCATTCAGTGTAATAAATCTTCCACCATCTCCAGCACTGTTACTGTTTCTGTGAATGTTTTATAATTTCCCTGGAGCCGTCACTACATGAAACAAAGACATTGAGCTCATTCAGTGCTGTATTTCCCATCTCACATTCCCAGTGAACTGTTAAAGACCCAGTAATATGGTGAAGGATTTATTTAGTGGTGTTCCATCTCTGAATTTACTGAAAATACAAACATAACAAAGTGACCGGTAACAACAAAGTATAACCCTGTGAAACCCAAGGCAGCAACCCCACCATGACAATCACCCCCATCCCTGCACTTTCCCCTGAGCTACAGGCAGGATCTTTACCCCCTCCTCTGGGAATTTCGATGACAGTGGCCTTTGTCCTCAGATTTCCTGAGTCCTGGAAGGATCCAGCTGAATGTGAATCCTCTGCACAGATATTGGAATTGTCCCTGTCATCATAGCTTCATGAGGTGTTTGTGTTACAGTCGGAGCAGAAGAGGACCCACTGCCCACACCAGGGGCATCCTGAGAGGAGCTCCCAAATGCTGCAGGCAGCCGCTCCTCTATCCATTCAGGACAAACTGGACCCTCCCTGTTCAGCTGGGAAGTCCTGACAGTGACTCCAGGATCATTTTCCCATCCCTCCCACAGCCCGTGTCCCACAGAGCTCCTGGAGGTGGTGAGAACATGCAGCTCATGTGTATTTGCTGTGGGTGAGAGGCTGGATGTGACTCTCCATGAAGGTCACCAATCTCTCTGTGGAGGATGTTATTTGTGTTCATACCTGAGATATGGTAACACTGCTGGTCTGGATTGACTCCTCCATCCTTTGTGTATGGATACACACAGCCTTTGGAAACTCCACCGGATGTTAAAATACCTTACACTGCAGCTCCAGTATCTGCTGTATTGTTAAAGACTCCAGTCACATTTCACCTTCCACAAACTGGCTCTGCCCTCTCCCCTCAAGAGTGTGAGTGAACTCAGCTATTGCTGCCCCCATCAGCTGCTCGGGTTTGTGTGTGCTGTCCTGTGCTGCCAGATTGTAACCCCTTTGCTACTCGTGTGAGACAGTATCTGCTCTGGCGGATGTTATGGGGAATAATGTAACAGAACACCCTCTGAGGACCCCTCCTCTTCCAAGGTAGCCGCTTGTCTCCCGCTCACCACAGCTGTTGATTTGTGAGAGAGTGAAGATTGTTAGAGGGTAATGCACATTCCAACATGTCCTGGAGACTGTCCCTAACCCAGAGCTCCATCTGACCAATGGTGAACACACAAGCACCAGGTTTTGGACTCAGCAGCAGAGCCTCTCCTGTGCCCATCACTCACTCACTCACTCTCTCTGGATCCACAACCCATCTCACCATCAGTGATTGCCCACCCAGCCTCCAGGTCTCCCAGCTCCAGCACTTCATCTTCCATTGGCATAAGGATGACACAATCCAGACACTCTCACTCTTGGCTCCTTCTCTGACTCTCTGTGCCCTCTTCTACAAGCACATAAATTTCCATTGTTACTCACCCATCAAAGACACACACAAGCCTATGGTGCTGCCAGACTGCCCATCATGGGCCCACCAGGATGGTCACTCAGTGTGGGCAGTGCAGCAGTCATCTCTGACTGACCGGAACCCTTCACAGAGAGGTTGACATGTTCCTGAAGATTGATGCTGCTGTTTGGACATTGCCAGTGTCTGGGTGGAGATGTTCTTTCCACAATTTCTCTTCCATCCTTATTCACATATCAGCCTGTAAGTTTAACGCTCACCTTGTCAGAACATATCAGGTTATTGATCCTTTTGCCTTACTGCAGCCACGTGCTGCCTGCTCTGGCCCTCGGCAGTTTCTATCCAGACTTGCTTGGGTTGATGTGACAGGTCTCCTCCTCCAGTCCTGAGGGAACAGAACCTCCCTCCAAACCGATATAGCCTTGAGAATTTCCAGGGAAGTGTCAGTGAATTGGGTTTAATCTGCCTTCTGCCATTTCAGCCCTTTGTTCATTAACCAGGGCTCCCTCACTGCTCCCTTCAGAGCCTTTAAAAGTGCTGCTGGCTGCCTTTAAATCTGGTACCAGCTTTGCCTGAATGGGATCTTCCCCTGCAGCCAGTGGTTAAACTCTGGAATACACAGGGTTTTGGGGGAAGGTGGGGGAATGACACTTAGTGAGTTGCTCATTCGGAGAGTCAGTACAGACACAATGGGCCGAATGGCCTCCTTCTGCTCTGTAACAATTCTGTGATTCTGCCTGTGCTGCCTGAGTGGACGGATTCCCCTAACCTGTCAGATATTAATGTGTCCGTTCTGGTTCTGTGTGGAGTTGGTTAGTTCAGTTGGTTTGGTGTCTGGAGTGTGATGTGGAATGATGCTAATGTTGAGGGTTTGGTCCTCATACCGGCTTTGGGGTTCATGGAGTCCCATCTCCTCCCAGTGCCCCACGTTTACTAAGTTTTGTCCCTGAAGCTCCATGTAACAAATTGTCTCTCTCTCTATTGGAGAGAAATACAGATATTTCATTGAGGACTGTGGATACTAACACTGTCCACTCAGGTTCGTTCTTACTCACATCTGAACATCACACCCCAGGCATCTTTCTCCACACCCATTTCAACATCCTGATCTTCACGTGGGGGGGGGGGGCTACTCCTCTTACCGGTCTAAGGCTGGGTCTGTAAAGACAAATGCCTCCTTGTCCATAGATGTTCAGTTCAGACCTCTTACACACTCTCACACTCTTTCATCACAGATGAACATCTACTGCACCTACTGTACTTTGACCCATTCTTTTAAGTTTGGTGATCTATTCCGGGGCTCTGGTCATTCCAGAGCTTAACCACTGGCTGCAGGGGAAGATCCCATTCAGGCAAAGCTGGCACCAGATTTAAAGGCAGCCAGCAGCACTTTTAAAGGCTCTGAAGGGAGCAGTGAGGGAGCCCTGGTTAATGAACAAAGGCAGAAGGCAGATTAAACCCAATTCACTGACACTACCCTGGAAATTCTCAAGGCTATATCGGTTTGGAGGGAGGTTCTGTTCCCTCAGGAGTGGAGGAGGAGACCTGTCACCCTGAAGCTACATTTAACTAATTGTCTCTCTCTCTATTGGAGAGAAATATTAATATTTCATTGGGGACTATGGCTACTAACACTGTCCACACGGCAACATCACCAACTTCCAGCTGAAATATCGATACATTTCCAACCATTATCTTCACAGAATTGTTACGGTTCACAATGAGGCCATTTGGCCCATCGTGTCTGTACTAGCTCACCAAATTAGCTTTAGGAATGTGTGTCATTCTCCAGCCTTTTTTTCGTATCCTCGCTCATTGTTTATATTCAAATAATCATCTAATTCCTTTCTGACTGTTTCGATACAGCCTCCCTCCACCACACTTCCCGGCTGTAATTCCAGACCCGAACCACTGGCAGTGTGAAAAAGGTTTCTCTCTCATCATCTTCAACCCCACTACACACTCCATTCCTGAGCCACTGACCATCCCATGTCCCTCCCTGTGACTCAGGGTAAGGACATGGGAATCCTGAGCTCTTCCCTTTCACCATCATCCTTTTTATCATTTAATCACTCCGACACTTCCATTTTATTCTTTCCTTGTCACCCGACCATCCCCAGCTCCCTGTCACTTCAAACAATTTAATTCACTGCTACTTCCAAGTTCTAATTTTAGCTGATTGAACTGAAACTAAATCTGTTTCTCTCTTCACAGATATTGCCTGACCTGATGAGAGTTTCCAACATATTTATTCATATTTCAGATTTACAGCATTAATATAATTTTGCCTTCTGTATGAACTGAAGTTGTGTTTCTTGAATGTCCCGCACTGTACATTATTATTGTTAATGATCTTATTCTTAAAAACACTGTGGATTTACCCTGATTCCTGTTATTTTTCTCTCTCTGATCTCCAGTCTCTGGGATAATGATCTCACAGATTCTTGTGCCGAGGACCTGGCCTCTGTTCTCAGTACAAACCGCTCACTGATAGATCTGAATCTGGGTTACAATAAACTGGGAGATTCAGGAGTGAAACGGCTGTCTGTGGCTCTGAGGAATCCGGACTGTAAAATACAGAAACTGGAGTAAGTAGCAGACTGTGTGAGATTGTGTTTATAATAACTGAATATTCAACAATATAATTTCACCACTGGTATTTGTATAAAAAACACTGCCCATTACTATTGGTGTCAGTTATGAATAAGGAAAATTGTTTTTCCTCTGACTCCTGTTGCTTCTCTCTCTGATCCCTGAGCAATGGGATGTCAGTCCCACAGATCCTTATGTTGAGGGAGTGGGGGAAGAATGTTATGGTTCACCCTCTGAGGTTCTCTCCTCCTCCTCAGATGTGCACAGCTCTCCCCGGACACAGCATCCATTGATTTGTGAAAGGGGGGAGAGTGAATAGATGACAGTAAATGGAGGACAGGACATGGTGGTGGAGTCTCGCTGTTAGTAACAGATGACAGTACAGCAGCGAGAGGTGAACTTAGTTCCAATGATCAAGATACAGAATCAGTTTGGGTAGAGATAAGAATTAACAAAGTTAAAAGGTCACTTGTGGGAATCATTTATAGGCCCCTAACAATATTCAGAATCTCTGACACAATCCACAGGAAATAATAATGGGGTCTTGTAAAAACAAACTGCAATATTCACGGGTGATTTTAATCTTCATCCATGAAGAAGAACAAAGAGCCACAGAACACAGTAACAGGCCCTTCGGCCCACCAAGCCTAACTCCTAATCCTTATTCAGACCCAGTACTTACTGCCCATACATGGTTTCTATTCCTCTGTCTCCTGTTCCTGTGTCTATAAAGATGTGTGTTGAACATTGGTAACATGTCTGCTTGCACCACCTCCATTGGCAGTACATTCCACACCCCACCCTCTGTGTGAAAACTTTCCCCACACGTCTCCCCTAAACTTTGCCCCTCTCACCATCATCCTGTGCCCTCTTGTAGTTGACCATCCCACCCTGGAGAAAAGTCTCTGACTGTCCACCATGTCGATGCCTCTCATAATTGTGTAACCTCCATCAGGTCACCCCTCAGCCTCCCTTTTTGTACTGAAAACAATCCGTGTTTATACAATCTCTCCTCATAACAACCCTCCTTGGCCAGGCAATGTTCTGGTAAACCTTCTTTACAGCCTCTCCAAAGCATCCCCATCCTTCTGGTAGTGAGGTGAGCAGAACAGCAAGCAATATTCACATGTGGCCAATTAAAGTTTCATACAGCTGTAATATAACTACACTGCCAGTGGTTCGGGTCTGGAATTACAGCCGGGAAGTGTGGTGGAGGGAGGCTGTATCGAAACAGTCAGAAAGGAATTAGATGATTATTTGAATATAAACAATGAGCGAGGATACGAGAAAAAGGCTGGAGAATGACACACATTCCTAATGCTAATTTGGTGAGCTAGTACAGACACGATGGGCCAAATGGCCTCATTGTGAACCGTAACAATTCTGTGAAGATAATGGTTGGAAATGTATCGATATTTCAGCTGGAAGTTGGTGATGTTGCCGTGTGGACAGTGTTAGTAGCCACAGTCCCCAATGAAATATTAATATTTCTCTCCAATAGAGACAGACAATTTGTTACATGGAGCTTCAGGGTGACAGGTCTCCTCCTCCAGTCCTGAGGGAACAGAACCTCCCTCCAAACCGATATAGCCTTGAGAATTTCCAGGGAAGTGTCAGTGAATTGGGTTTAATCTGCCTTCTGCCTTTGTTCATTAACCAGGGCTCCCTCACTGCTCCCTTCAGAGCCTTTAAAAGTGCTGCTGGCTGCCTTTAAATCTGGTGCCAGCTTTGCCTGAATGGGATCTTCCCCTGCAGCCAGTGGTTAAACTCTGGAATGACCAGAGCCCCGGAATAGATCACCAAACTTAAAAGAATGGGTCAAAGTACAGTAGGTGCAGTAGATGTTCATCTGTGATGAAAGAGTGTGAGAGTGTGTAAGAGGTCTGAACTGAACATATACGGACAAGGAGGCATTTGTCTTTACAGACCCAGCCTTAGACCGGTAAGAGGAGTAGCCCCCCCCCACGTGAAGATCAGGATGTTGAAATGGGTGTGGAGAAAGATGCCTGGGGTGTGATGTTCAGATGTGAGTAAGAACGAACCTGAGTGGACAGTGTTCGTAGCCATAGTCCTCAATGAAATATTAATATATTCTTCACCACCTCATCCACCTGTGTTACCATTTTAGGGATCTGTAGACTTGTACACACAGATCCCTCTGTAGGTCAATGCTCCTATGGGTTCTTCCATTTACTGTATAAATCACTCGGATTGTCAAAAGTTGAATAGAAGATTAGTTCACAGAATGTATTCAAGTAATTTCTTGGAGAAGTACGTTCCAGAGCCAATCACAAAACAAGCTGTTTTAGACATGGTGATGTGTAAATGTGTGGCGTTTCCAACAAAAATAGTTTCCTTTCATTTGAGAAACAGCAGCAGAAGTGTTCCAGCCATTACTAATTCAAGGATTGTATTAGATTAAACAAAGATATGGCACCAGTTTTAGCACTGCTGCCTCACAGCGTCAGGGACCCGGATTCATTCCAGTCTTGGACGACTGTCTGTGGAGTTTGCACATTCTCCCCGTGTCTGTGTGGGTTTCCTCCGGCTGCTCCTGTTCCCTCCCACAGTCCAAAAAATGTGCAGGTTAGGTGGATTGGCTGTGCTAAATTGCCCATTAGTGTCCAAGATGTGTAGGTTAGGAGGATTAGCGACATATGCGGAGTTACAGGAAACCGGGCAGCTGCAGGTCTATTAGTCTGACAGTGAGAGTATGGAAGATCCTATAATAATCTATAATAAAGAAAGTGAGAACAGAACACTTCGAAATTAATGGCAGGATTAGACAGGGCCAGCATGGATTTATGAAAGGCTGGCACGGTGACACAGTGGTTAGCATTGTTGTATCACAGCCACGGGCCCGGGTTCAATTCCAGCCTTGGGTGACTGTGTGGAGTTTCTACATTCTCCCCATGTCAGTGTGTGTTTCCTCTGGGTGCTCCGGTTTCCTCCCACACTCCAAAGATATGCATGGGAGATGGATTCACCATGATAAAATTGTCTTTAGTTTCCCAAGATGTGTAGATTAGGTGGATTAGCCCTTGTAAATTTGTGAGGTTATGGGGAGCGGACCTTGGTAAGATACTCCGTCAGAGTGTCTCGATAGGTGGAATGACGACCTCCTACACGAGGGATTCTGTAGTTGCATGGTTCACTCACAAGAGGTTATTAAAGAAAATTGGAGCATATGGGATTGGGAGCAATTTACCAGCATGGATTGAGAACTGGTTAGTGGACAGAAACAAGGAGTTGGAATAAATGGGTTATTTTTGGGTTATGATGTGGAGATGCCGGCGTTGGACTGGGACAAACACAGTAAGAAGTGTCACAACAGCAGGTTAAAGTCCAGCAGGTTTATTTGGTAGCAAGTTAGTGGCGTTTGCTTCCTAATAAACCTGATGGACTTTAACCTGGTGCTGTGAGAGAATTACCTGTTTTTGGATTGACAACCTCGAACTAGTAGAGTACAGCAGCTAATCAGAATCTATATCAATGATATGGATGTGGGGATCAAATGTAATATTTCCGAATTTGCGAATAATAGAAAACCATGTGGAAATCTGAATTGTGAGAAGGATGCAATGATGTTTGAAGGGGATGTGCAGAGGCTCAGGGAGTGGACAGATGTTTGCCAGCTGGACTACAAGGTGGAAAAATGTGAGGTTATCTAATTGTGTAGGAAAAACAGACATTAAGACATCTCCAAATATATTTTGATGTCCTTGTTCATGAGGCACTGAAAGCGAAGATGAGAGCAGTTAAGATAACAAATGGTATGTTAGACATTATTCTAAGAGGATTTGAGTTGAGGAAAAAGATGTCTTCCTGTAATTATATGCAGCCTTGCTGAAACCAACCTGGAGTATTGTGGACAGTTTTGGTCTCCTGACTGAAGCAAAGATGTACTTGGCATGTAAAGAAGGTTCATTAAAATAGGTCCAGGGACAGATGGGTTGTCCTCTGAGGAACAAAAACACTTTATTCTCAGGCCTTTAGAAGAATGATAGCTGAACGTATTCAAACCGACACTATTTTACGGAGTTTAGTGGGCCAGATTCAGAAAGGATGTTTCCCCTTGCTGGAGGGTCTGAAACCTGGGACACAGTCTGAGAATAAGGGGCAGTTATTTAGGCTGAGATGAGGGGTATTTGTTTCCCATTAGAATGCTGGTGAATCAAGGAATGCAGGGATAATGTTGGAAATGGTGTTGAAGCAGAGGATCAGCCATGGTCACATTGAATGATGAAGTGGATTTGAAGGACAGAATGGATGATTCCTGCTCCTGTTTCTTAATGTTCTTATTGCAATAGGAATGGAAGGTAAGAGTAAGAAGGTTTTGCTGCAGTATTACACGTCCTTCATTAGAACACAACTGGAGTAATGTGTATAGTGTTGAGCTACTTACGTAAAAAAGGATAGAATTGTATTAGAACCAGTTCAGAGAAAGTTCACACGGCTGATTCCTGGGATGGAGAGGTTTATTTTATGAGGAAAATTTGAGCAGATTGGAGCAAAATCTGTGAAAGTTCAGAAGATTAAAAGGTGATCGTATTGAGGGGATGAGACAGAGGAGTTGCTGAGAGGCTGTTTCTTCTCGTCCAGGACAAGGGGACAGTCTTTAAAATGTAATTGTCAGTCCCTTAAAACTGAGATGAGGAGAATTTATTTTTTAGATGGTTGCTGGTCAGTGGAATTCTCTTCCCTGGAGACTAGTGGAGGCAGAGTCATTGAATATATTCAAGGCTGAGTTAGGAATGATTTTGGATTGAGGAGTGAATAGGGGTTACAGGGAGCGACGGGAAAAAGTTGTGACTACAATTAGAACAGCTGTGATGGAGTCTGCTCGAGGGGCTGAATGGCCTTCTGCTGCTCCTAGTTATTTTGTTCTGACCCCAATACGTCCTTCAGACTGCTCTCTGTGACCAGTGATGGATACACAAGCTCTATGTTTTGTCCTCACCAGACACTCTCCTGTGCCCATTCATTAGGCCACCCACTCAACCCATCTCACCAGCAGTAATGACCCACTCTGTCCCCAGGCCTTCCTGATCCAGCACTTCATCTTCCATTGGTGTAAGGATGGTAAGACCTGGATGTCTCCACTCTTCTTCACTCATTCCCTGATGATGTTTGCTCTCTTTCCAAACACATAAATTGTTCCTCACTCATCAAACACATGCTCGAGCCCAGGGCTGTCCAACGTGTGGACCAAGGGGTGAATGTGACCCTCGAAGCCCCTCAGTGCGGCCCCCGGAGCGAGTTTCCAGAATCTCAGTCACACAGTTCAGTTTGAATGGAAGAATCTGTATGGAGCTGCTCCTCCAATCACAGGCCGTTTCTTTCCCATGTTTGCTGCTGATGGGTTTTTGAGCCAATCTGCAGTAAATGTGGGTGCAGGGTGTGGACATTGCTGGTTAGACCGGCATTCATTGCCCATCACTAATTACCCTCACATCCCCGAGGGGCCTGTAGCAGTGGGTAACACGCGCTGGTCTTGCCAGTGACACCCCTATCCATGAACAATTGAACAAAAACATACTTTGAGAGGTAAACAGGTGGTTTTCACCAGTAGACAAACCAGTGATAGCAATTTGTTTCATCATTCTTATACCCCAGGAGGTGGGACAGTAAGTTGCAATGAGGAAATAAGAATGGATATAGATAGGTGAGGAGAGTGGACCAAAATCAGGCAGATGGACTTTAACGTGGATAAGTGTGAGGTCGTGCATTTCAGTTGGAGAAATAGCAGAGTGACTTATTATCCAAATGGGGAGAGACTTCAAGGTCCTCCGGTGCAGAGGAATGTGGATGTCCTCGTTCATGAGTCCCAGTAAACTAGCATATAGCTACAGCAGATAATAAAGGAAGTGAATGTGAATGAAAGGAATAAAATATTAAAGTAAGAAAGTATTGTTGCAGCGATACAAGGTGAGGGCCCACCTGGAATATTGTGCACAGTTTTGGTTCCCTTATTTGAGGAAAGATGTAGTGGAATTGGAGGCAGTTCAGAGGAGGTTCATTAGATTGATTCCAGAGGTGAGGGGTTTGTCGTATGAAGAGAGATCGAACAGTTTAGGCTCAGACTCTCTGGGATTTAGAAGAATGAGGAGAGATCAGATTGAAATATAGAAGATGATAAAAGGTATGGATAAAGTAGCTTCCGCTGGTGGGACATTCTAGGATGAGAAATCCTCATCTTAGGATAAGGAGCAGCAAATTTCAAACAGAGTTGAGGAGAAACTACTTCTCCCAAAGGGTTCTGAATCTGTGGAATTCACTACCCCAAAGTGCGGTGGGTAAATTTACAAAGGATTTAGACAGATTTTTAATCGGTAATGGGTTGAAGGGTTATGGGGAGATGGCAGGAAAATGGGGATGAGGAGCATATCAGCCATGATCGAATGGCGGAGCAGGCCCGATGGGCTGAATGGCCTAATTCTGTTCCTGTATCTTATGAACTCGTGAATTAATGAGCTGAAGACTCAGCTCAGCTGTCAATGGTAATAATCACAGAACAGAATAGTCAGAATTATATCCCTATTAATAATCGGCAGTGTTTTTAATAACACAAATAATGATACTACAAGTCCCATAGCTATCAATATTCGTGTTAGAAACACTGTCCACTGTTAATAGACACATAACCAGCTTGGCAGTAAAATTAAAGACCATGAAATAAAACAGACAGTGGCAGCATGGATATGAAGTTATCTGTGAGACAGACTGGAGTGGGTGAACTGTACTCTTTCAGTTAGAGGAAGCTTACAGTGGCTTTTCCCAGCAATCAGTACAGTGTTACTGTGGCTAATTGTCTTTACATATATTAACAAATTAGACTTGGGTGTATCTAAAAATGAGATGTGAACCTGGCGAAGCTCCAGCACACGGCCACTTGCAGCCCAGAGAGAGGAAGCAGCATATGATAAACCGAGCTCTGGATCAGATCAGAGATCTGCAGTCCTGCCATATCCACTCATAAATAGTGTTAGACATGGAACAAATGTTGGATATGCCGGTTACATTAGGTGACACGGTGGCACAGTGGTCAGCACTGCTGCCTCACAGTGCCAGGGAGCAGGGTTCAATTCCGACTTTGGGTGACTGTCTGTGTGGAGTTGGCACATTCTCCCCGTGTCTGTGTGGGTTTCCTCCGGGTGCTCCGGTTTCCTTCCACAGTCCAAAGATGTGCAGGTTCGGTTGATTGGCTGTGCTAAGTTGTCCCTAGCATTCTCAGGGTGTGTAGGTTAGGGGGATCAGTGGGCCATATATGTGGAGTTTCAGAGACAGGCCCTGGGTAAGATACTTCTTAAAAATTGGTGCAGACTCGATGGGCCCAATGGCCTCCTGCATTCTGGGAATTCTATGATTCCAGAAACAAGCCACAAGAATCCCATCGTTACTGATGAGGGAACCCAGACCATCAGTACAAACAACGAGGCTGAAACATTAGCAGCCACCTTCAGCCAGAAGTGCTGAGTAGAATGATTAATCTCAGCCTCCTTCTGAGGTCCCCAGCGTTACAGATATCAATTTGATTCACTGTATGTGAGGTAAAGAAATGACTGAAGGCACTGTGTACTGTAAAATCTGTCAGCCTGGCAGTACCCCAGCAATGGTACTGAAGAATTGTGCTCCATAACTAGCCATTCCCCGAGCCAAGCTGTTCCAGTACAGCTACAACACTGGATCTACCGGACAATGGGGAAAAAAACAGGACAAATCCAATCTGGTGAATTACTAATCCATCAGTCTGCTCTTGATCATCAGAAAATGTGGAATCCTTCCAATGCCTCATGATCATCACTGCAGGAGTTCCTCAGGGTGATGTCTGAAGCCCAACCACCTTCAATTGCTTTATCAATGTCCTTCCTTCCATTATAAGGTCAGAGTGAGGATGCTCACTAATGATTGTACAATGTTCAGTACTGTTCACAATTCCTCAGATACTGAAGCAGTCCATGTCCATAAACAGCAAGACCTGAACAAAACAGAAAACGCTGGAAAATCCCAGCATCCTGACAGCTTCTGTGGAGAGAGAACAGCGAACCCTTCGAGTCTGGACTTTTCATCGGAGCTCGGGGGCTGAAGACCATTCAGGCTTAACCTGATAAATCGCAAGTTTGGCTTCAGTATGTTGTGTGCCAGGAGAGGACCATCTCAAACACAAGGCAATCTAACCACATTCCCTTTACATTGAATGACAGCACCATCACAGAATCCTTGACCACCAACATCTGGGTGGTGGGGGCTGCACTGGGACCATTGAACAGACACTGAACTGTAAACACTGTGGCTCCAAGGGTAGATCACAGTCTGGGAATTCAGAGATGAGGAACTCACCTCCTGTCTCGCAAATGCTTGTTCTCCATCAACAAGGCACAAGTCAGCAGTGTGATGGAATCCGCTCGTCTTACTGGAATGAGTGCAGCTTCAGAAATATTCAAGAAGCTCATCCGTGTCAGAGGAGCTGAATGGACCAGCAGGCCATCCACCAAATTAAACATTAACTCTCTCCATCACTGACACACAGTGCCAGCAGTGTGTACCACGTACAAGGTGGATTGTAGCAACTCACCACATTTCCTGAGACAGCATGTTCTAAATGTGTACTAATTATCACCGAGATGGACAAGGATATCAGAAGAATGGAACATCAACCAGCTTCAGATTCCTTTCCAAGCCACACACCATGCTGACTTGGAAAGTATTGCATTACCATCACTACTGTGGCATCATAATCCTGGATGTCCTTTCCGAATGGCATTGTACCAGGCGGCTGCAGAATTTAGGAAGATGGCTCACCACCCCCTTCTCAAGGGCAATTGGGAATGGGCTACAAGTGTTGGTATTCCCTGTAACACCATCATCCCATGAAAAAATGAAGACCAGCTCTACCCACTGAAGGATTGAGTAATTGTGCCTGTGTGTAACCCAAACTCAGTTACAGAGGAGAAACACAACAGCTGCAACAGGGCAACTGGGGTGACCATTGAGCAGGCCGGAGGGTTTCTAAAGATAGATCTGATGGAACTATTCAATATACCCAGCGAGGGTCTCAATGTCCTGGTGTTGTGCTGTGTTCTCTACAACCTGGAGTTAGAGTGGAGAAGCTTTGAACAAAGTGTGATGCAATACAATGTTGACCAGATGCTTCATGATGAGGAACCCCATGGACCACAGGCCAGGGACATGGGATCTGTGTCAGGGAGGATGGAGATTCAGTAATACAGACATGTTTTCCATGGACCTTAATTCTCACAGCCATTCAGTGTAATAAATCTTCCACCATCTCCAGCACTGTTACTGTTTCTGTGAATGTTTTATAATTTCCCTGGAGCCGTCACTACATGAAACAAAGACATTGAGCTCATTCAGTGCTGTATTTCCCATCTCACATTCCCAGTGAACTGTTAAAGACCCAGTAATATGGTGAAGGATTTATTTAGTGGTGTTCCATCTCTGAATTTACTGAAAATACAAACATAACAAAGTGACCGGTAACAACAAAGTATAACCCTGTGAAACCCAAGGCAGCAACCCCACCATGACAATCACCCCCATCCCTGCACTTTCCCCTGAGCTACAGGCAGGATCTTTACCCCCTCCTCTGGGAATTTCGATGACAGTGGCCTTTGTCCTCAGATTTCCTGAGTCCTGGAAGGATCCAGCTGAATGTGAATCCTCTGCACAGATATTGGAATTGTCCCTGTCATCATAGCTTCATGAGGTGTTTGTGTTACAGTCGGAGCAGAAGAGGACCCACTGCCCACACCAGGGGCATCCTGAGAGGAGCTCCCAAATGCTGCAGGCAGCCGCTCCTCTATCCATTCAGGACAAACTGGACCCTCCCTGTTCAGCTGGGAAGTCCTGACAGTGACTCCAGGATCATTTTCCCATCCCTCCCACAGCCCGTGTCCCACAGAGCTCCTGGAGGTGGTGAGAACATGCAGCTCATGTGTATTTCCTGTGGGTGAGAGGCTGGATGTGACTCTCCATGAAGGTCACCAATCTCTCTGTGGAGGATGTTATTTGTGTTCATACCTGAGACATGGTAACACTGCTGGTCTGGATTGACTCCTCCATCCTTTGTGTATGGATACACACAGCCTTTGGAAACTCCACCGGATGTTAAAATACCTTACACTGCAGCTCCAGTATCTGCTGTATTGTTAAAGACTCCAGTCACATTTCACCTTCCACAAGCTGGCTCTGCTCTCTCCCCTCAAGAGTGTGAGTGAACTCAGCTATTGCTGCCCCCATCAGCTGCTCGGGTTTGTGTGTGCTGTCCTGTGCTGCCAGATTGTAACCCCTTTGCTACTCGTGTGAGACAGTATCTGCTCTGGCGGATGTTATGGGGAATAATGTAACAGAACACCCTCTGAGGACCCCTCCTCTTCCAAGGTAGACACTTGTCTCCCACTCACCACAGCTGTTGATCTGAGAGAGTGAAGATTGTTAGAGGGTAATGCACATTCCAACATGTCCTGGAGACTGTTCCTAACCCAGAGCTCCATCTGACCAATGGTGAACACACAAACACCAGGTTTTGGACTCAGCAGCAGAGTCTCTCCTGTGCCCATCACTCACTCACTCTCTCTGGATCCACAACCCATCTCACCATCAGTGATTGCCCACCCAGTCTCCAGGTCTCCCAGCTCCAGCACTTCATCTTCCATTGACATAAGGATAACACAATCCAGACACTCTCACTCTTGGCTCCTTCTCTGATGCTCTGTGCCCTCTTCTACAAGCACATAAATTTCCATTGTTACTCACCCATCAAAGACACACACAAGCCTATGGTGCTGCCAGACTGCCCATCATGGGCCCACCAGGATGGTCACTCAGTGTGGGCAGTGCAGCAGTCATCTCTGACTGACCGGAACCCTTCACAGAGAGGCTGACATGTTCCTGAAGATTGATGCTGCTGTTTGGACATTGCCAGTGTCTGGGTGGAGATGTTCTTTCCACAATTTCTCTTCCATCCTTATTCACATATCAGCCTGTAAGTTTAACGCTCACCTTGTCAGAACATATCAGGTTATTGATCCTTTTGCCTCACTGCCGCCACGTGCTGCCTGCTCTGGCCCTCGGCAGTTTCTATCCAGACTTGCTTGGGTTGATGTGACAGGTCTCCTCCTCCAGTCCTGAGGGAACAGAACCTCCCTCCAAACCGATATAGCCTTGAGAATTTCCAGGGTAGTGTCAGTGAATTGGGTTTAATCTGCCTTCTGCCATTTCAGTCCTTTGTTCATTAACCAGGGCTCCCTCACTGCTCCCTTCAGAGCCTTTAAAAGTGCTGCTGGCTGCCTTTAAATCTGGTGCCAGCTTTGCCTGAATGGGATCTTCCCCTGCAGCCAGTGGTTAAACTCTGGAATACACAGGGTTTTGGGGGAAGGTGAGGGAATGACACTTAGTGAGTTGCTCATTCGGAGAGTCAGTACAGACACAATGGGCCGAATGGCCTCCTTCTGCTCTGTAACAATTCTGTGACTCTGCCTGTGCTGCCTGAGTGGACGGATTCCCCTAACCTGTCAGATATTAATGTGTCCGTTCTGGTTCTGTGTGGAGTTGGTTAGTTCAGTTGGTTTGGTGTCTGGAGTGTGATGTGGAATGATGCTAATGTTGAGGGTTTGGTCCTCGTACCGGCTGTGGGATTCATGGAGTCCCATCTCCTCCCAGTGCCCCACGTTTACTAAGTTTTATCCCTGAAGCTCCATGGAACAAATTGTCTCTCTCTCTATTGGAGAGAAATACAAATATTTCATTGAGGACTGTGGATACTAACACTGTCCACTCAGGTTCGTTCTTACTCACATCTGAACATCACACCCCAGGCATCTTTCTCCACACCCATTTCAACATCCTGATCTTCACGTGGGGGGGGGCTACTCCTCTTACCGGTCTAAGGCTGGGTCTGTAAAGACAAATGCCTCCTTGTCCGTATATGTTCAGTTCAGACCTCTTACACACTCTCACACTCTTTCATCACAGATGAACATCTACTGCACCTACTGTACTTTGACCCATTCTTTTAAGTTTGGTGATCTATTCCGGGGCTCTGGTCGTTCCAGAGCTTAACCACTGGCTGCAGGGGAAGATCCCATTCAGGCAAAGCTGGCACCAGATTTAAAGGCAGCCAGCAGCACTTTTAAAGGCTCTGAAGGGAGCAGTGAGGGAGCCCTGGTTAATGAACAAAGGCAGAAGGCAGATTAAACCCAATTAGAACATAGAACATAGAACATAGAACATTACAGCGCAGAACAGGCCCTTCGGCTATATATATATATATATATCGGTTTGGAGGGAGGTTCTGTTCCCTCAGGAGTGGAGGAGGAGACCTGTCACCCTGAAGCTCCATGTAACAAATTGTCTCTCTCTCTATTGGAGAGAAATATTAATATTTCATTGGGGACTATGGCTACTAACACTGTCCACACGGCAACATCACCAACTCCCAGCTGAAATATCGATACGTTTCCAACCATTATCTTCACAGAATTGTTACGGTTCACAATGAGGCCATTTGGCCCATTGAGTCTGTACTAGCTCACCAAATTAGCATTAGGAATGTGTGTCATTCTCCAGCCTTTTTCTCGTATCCTCGCTCATTGTTTATATTCAAATAATCATCTAATTCCTTTCTGACTGTTTCGATACAGCCTCCCTCCACCACACTTCCCGGCTGTAATTCCAGACCCGAACCACTGGCAGTGTGAAAAAGGTTTCTCTCTCATCATCTTCAACCCCACCACACACTCCATTCCTGAGTCACTGACCATCCCATGTCCCTCCCTGTGACTCAGGGTAAGGACATGGGAATCCTGAGCTCATCCCTTTCTCCATCATCCTTTTTATCATTTAATCACTCCGACACTTCCATTTTGTTCTTTCCTTGTCACCCGCCCATCCTCAGCTCCCTGTCACTTCAAACAATTTAATTCACTGCTACTTCCAAGTTCTAATTTTAACTAATTAAACTGAAACTAAATCTGTTTCTCTCTTCACAGATATTGCCTGACCTGATGAGAGTTTCCAACATATTTATTCATATTTCAGATTTACAGCATTAATATAATTTTGCCTTCTGTATGAACTGAAGTTGTGTTTCTTGAATGTCCCGCACTGTACATTATTATTGTTAATGATCTTATTCTTAAAAACACTGTGGATTTACCCTGATTCCTGTTATTTTTCTCTCTCTGATCTCCAGTCTCTGGGATAATGATCTCACAGATTCTTGTGCCGAGGACCTGGTCTCTGCTCTCAGTACAAACCGCTCACTGACATATCTGAATCTGGGTAACAATAAACTGGGAGATTCAGGAGTGAAACGGCTGTCTGTGGCTCTGAGGAATCCGGACTGTAAAATACAGACACTGGGGTAAGTAGCAGACTGTGTGAGATTGTGTTTATAATAACTGAATATTCAACAATATAATTTCACCACTGGTATTTGTATAAAAACACTGCCCATTACTATTGGTGTCAGTTATGAATAAGGAAAATTGCTTTTCCTCTGACTCCTGTTGCTTCTCTCTCTGATCCCTGAGCAATGGGATGTCAGTCCCACAGATCCTTATGTTGAGGGTGTGGGGGAATAACGTTATGGTTCACCCTCTGAGGTTCTCTCCTCCTCCTCAGATGTGTACAGCTCTCCCCGGACACAGCACCCATTGATTTGTGAAAGGGGGGAGAGTGAATAGATGACAGTAAATGGAGGACAGGACATGGTGGTGGAGTCTCGCTGTTAGTAACAGATGACAGTACAGCAGCGAGAGGTGAACTTAGTTCCAATGATCAAGATACAGAATCAGTTTGGGTAGAGATAAGAATTAACAAAGTTAAAAGGTCACTTGTGGGAATCATTTATAGACCCCGAACAATATTCAGAATCTCCGACACAATACACAGGAAAAATAATGGGGTCTTGTAAAAACAAACTGCAATAATCACGGCGATTTTAATCTTCATCCATGAAGAAGAACAAAGAGCCACACAACACAGTAACAGGCCCTTCGGCCCACCAAGCCTGACTCCTAATCCTTATTCAGACCCAGTCCTTACTGCCCATACGTGGTTTCTATTCCTCTGTCTCCTGTTCCTGTGTCCATAAGATCATAAGAAATAGGAGCAGGAGTAGGCCATCTAGCCCTTTGAGCCTGCCCCACCATTCAATAAGATCATGGCTGATCTGTCGTGGCTCAGTTCCACATTCCCGCCCTCTCCCCATAACCCTTAATCCCCTCTCTTATCAAAAACCCATCAACCCGCGTCTTAAATATATTTAGCGAGGCAGCCTCCACCACTTCAACGGGCAGAGAATTCCAGAGATTCACCACCCTTTGAGTGAAGAAGTTCCTCCTCAACTCCGTTCTAAACCACCCCCCCTTTATCTTGAGGCTGTGCCCCCTAATCCTACTGTCCTTTCTGAGCGGGAAGAATCTCTCCACCTCTATCCTATCCATCCCATTCATCATCTTATACGTCTCAATGAGATCTCCCCTCATTCTTCTAAACTCTAACGAGTACAAGCGTAGTTTATTCAGCCTCTCCTCATAGCTCAACCCCCTCAACTCCGGTATCAGCCTAGTAAACCTCCTCTGCACTCCCTCCAAGGCCAAAATATCCTTGCGTAAGTACGGCGCCCAAAACTGCACACAGTACTCCAGCTGGGGCCTCACCAATGCCCTATACAGCTGCAGCAAGACCTCCCTACTTTTATATTCTATCCCCCTCGCTATGAAGGCCAGCATCCCATTCGCCTTCCTGACCACCTGCTGCACCTGCAGGCTGGGTTTTTGCGACTCATGCACAAGGACCCCGAGGTCCCTCTGCACCGTCGCCTGCTGCAGTTTTTCGCCACGTAAGTAAGAGTCTTTCCTACCATTATTCCGACCAAAGTGGACAACCTCACATTTGCCAATCTTCCGGCACTTCCCCGGAATCCAGCGACATTTGGAAAATAACCACCAAGGCATCCACTATCTCCTCCGCCATTTCTTTCAGAACCCTCGGATGCATTCCATCCGGTTCTGGGGACTTGTCCACAATCAGCCCCTCCAGTCTGTCGAGCACCGCCTCTCTAGTAACAGTAATGTCATTAAGACCCTCCAGTCCTACCACCTTTCCATCGCTAACACCCGGCAAATTATTCACGTCCTCCTCCGTGAAGACAGAAACAAAAAAGTTATTCAAGACCTTAGCCATATCCCCATCCCCTACCACTAAGTCCCCCCTCTCATCCTCTAACGGTCCAACATTCACCCTAGCCAGCCTCTTCCTTTTTATATATTTATAAAAACTCTTGCTATCCTTTTTTATATTAAGCGCTAGCCCAGCTTCATAGTTTCTCCTACCCTTCTTTATCAACTTCTTTGTCAATTTTTGTTGACATTTAAACCTCTCCCAATCCTCTTCTCGCCCACTACTCTTAGCTACTCTAAATTCCTCCGCTTTTAATTTAACACTTTCCTTCACCTCCTTCGTTATCCACGGCTTATTATCTCTCCTCCTACAGTCCTTTTTGACCATCGGAATAAATTTCTGCTGAGCACCAAGAAAGATCTCCTTAAAGATCCTCCACTGCTCCTCAGCAGACCCTCCCTCCAACTCGCTCCCCCAGTCAACATTCGCCAATTCTTCTCTCATCCTACCGTACTCCCCTCTGTTCAAACAAAGGACGCGTGTCCGGGAACCCACTTTCTCCTCCTCCATCTGCACCAGAAACTCCACCATACAATGATCACTCTCCCCAAGAGGATCCTTCACCACAAGGTCCCTAATTCTACCCGCCTCATTACATAACACCAGATCCAAGACAGCTCGCTCCGTCGTCGGCTCCAACACACACTGTTCGAGGAAACTGTAAGATGTGTGTTGAACATTGGTAACATGTCTGCTTCCACCACCTCCATTGGCAGTGCATTCCACACCCCACCACTCTCTGTGAAAACCTTCCCTACACATCTCGCCTAAACTTTGCCCCTCTCACCATCATCCTGTGCCCTCTTGTAGTTGACCATTCCACACTGGGGAAAAGTCTCTGACGATCCACCATGTCGATGCCTCTCATAATTGTGTAACCTCCATCAGGTCACCCCTCAGCCTCCCTTTTTGTACTGAAAACAATCCGTGTTTATACAATCTCTCCTCATAACAACCCTCCTTGGCCAGGCAATGTTCTGGTAAACCTTCTTTACACCCTCTCCAAAGCATCCCCATCCTTCTGGTAGTGAGGTGAGCAGAACAGCAAGCAATATTCACATGTGGCCAACTAAAGTTTCATACAACTGTAACATAACTTGCTAACTTTTATACTCGATGCCCCAGTCAATGCTGTCTGCCTTCTTCACCACCTCATCCACCTGTGTTACCATTTTAGGGATCTGTAGACTTGTACACACAGATCCCTGTGTAGGTCAATGTTCCTATGGGTTCTTCCATTTACTGTATAAATCACTCGGATTGTCAGAAGTTGAAAAGATTAGTTCACAGAATGTATTCAAGTAATTTCCTGGAGAAGCATGTTCCAGTGTCAATCACAAAACAAGCTGTTTTAGACATGGTGATGTGTAAATGTGTGGCGTTTCCAACAAAAATAGATTCCTTTCATTTGAGAAACAGCAGCAGAAGTGTTCCAGCCATTACTAATTCAAGGAATGTATTAGATTAAGCAAAGATATGGCACCAGTTTTAGCACTGCTGCCTCACAGCGTCAGGGACCCGGATTCATTCCAGCCTTGGGCGACTGTCTGGAGTTTGCACATTCTCCCCGTGTCTGTGTGGGTTTCCTCCGGCTGCTCCTGTTCCCTCCCACAGTCCAAAAAATGTGCAGGTTAGGTGGATTGGCTGTGCTAAATTGCCCATTAGTGTCCAAGATGTGTAGGTTAGGAGGATTAGCAACATATGCGGAGTTACAGGAAACCGGGCAGCTGCAGGTCTATTAGTCTGACAGTGAGAGTATGGAAGATCCTATAATAATCTATAATAAAGAAAGTGAGAACAGAACACTTCGAAATTAATGTCAGGATTAGACAGGACCAACATGGATTTATGAAAGGCTGGCACGATGACACAGTGGTTAGCGTTGTTGTATCACAGCCACGGGCCCGGGTTCAATTCCAGCCTTGGGTGACTGTGTGGAGTTTCTCCATTCTCCCAGTGTCTGTGTGACTAGGACGCTTGCCGGGAGTTGTAGTTTTTTTTTCTCGGGCCCCTAACCCTATAAATTAGTGTAGAGAGGATACCCGATCCTCTACACTGGCAGAGAATCCCACCCTCCCACCTCCTCTAACCTAATTATAAGAGTGGGGGAAGTTTGTTGTTTTGTTTTTAAATTTATTTTTCTGCTGGTAATTGCTTCAGGGATGGCAGTTCAGGCAGTAAGCTGCATCTCCTGTGGGATGTATGTGGTGAGGGAATCTAGTAGTGTTTCAGGGGATTTTACTTGTAGGAAGTGTGTTAGATTGCAGCTTCTGGAGGAGCGTGTAAAGGAGCTGGAGGTGGAGTTAGAGGAACTCCGCATAATTCGGGAGGCGGAGGAGGACATTGATAGGAGTTATAAGGAGATAGTCACTCCTAGAAACCAGTCTTGGGTCACTGCCAGGAAGAGGGGAAAGAAGCAAGTGGGGGGATCAATCCCCTGGGGCTGTTCCCCTCCAGAATAGGTTTTCGGTCCTGGAGGCTACAGTTGAGGAGGTAACAACTGGGGATAGTCAAAGGGAGCAGGTCACTGGGGGTGAGCCTATTGTAAAAGCTCAGGTGGTTAGGGGTAAGAGATTGGGCCTCGTGATTGGGGACTCCACAGTTAAGGGGACGGATAGGAGAGTCGGAGGTAAGGGTAGGGACTCAGGGCTGGTGTGTTGCCTACCAGGGACTGGGGTCCGGGATGTATCGGAAAGGGTATTCAGGACTCTTGGGGAGAGGGAGATCAACCCCAAGTTATAGTTCATGTGGGGACACATGACATAGGGAAGCTAAGGGAAGGGGATATTAAGCAAAGATTTATGGAGTTGGGGTGGAAACTAAAGGCCAAGTCAGAAAGAGTAGTTATATCTGGACTCTTGCCTGTGCCACGGGATAGTTTAGAGAGGAATAGAGAGAGGGAAAGTTTGAACTCGTGGCTGAGGGGATGGTGCAGGAGGGAGGGGTTCAGGTACTTGAGCAATTGGGGCTCATTCTGGGGAAGGTGGGACCTCTATAAGAGGGATGGTCTACACCTGAACCAGAGGGGAATCAATATCCTGGGGGGTAAATTTGCAAAAGCGATGCAGGAAGGTTTAAACTGATTCGGAGGGGGGGAGGGATCCTGAGTAGAGGGGTTGAAAGTGAGGGGGGCATTGATGGGGACTGCAATGCACGGCATAGTGGGGGTGGGGCGGAGCAGGGTTTGAAATGCGTGTACTTTAATGCGAGGAGTATTCGCAATAAAGTGGATGAACTTGCAGTGTGGATCAGTACCTGGGACTTTGATGTTGTGGCCATTTCAGAGACATGGATAGAGCAGGGTCAGGAATGGATGCTGCAGGTCCCGGGGTTCAAATGCTTCAGTCGGAGTAGAGAAGGAGGTAGAAGGGGGGGGAGGGGTAGCTTTATTGGTCAAGGACTGTATCACAGTGTCAGAGAGGAAGTTTGATGAGGACTTGTCTGTTGAGGTAGTATGGGCGGAGATTAGAAATAGGAGAGGAGAGGTCACCCTGTTGGGAGTCTTTTATAGACCTCCAAAAAGTTCTAGAGAGGTTGAGGAAAGGATTGCAGAGACGATCCTGGTTAGGAGTGAAAGTAATAGGGTAATTGTTATGGGGGACTTTAACTTTACTAATATTGATTGGAATTGTTATAGCTCTAGCTCGTTAGAGGGGTCAGTTTTTGTACAAAGCGTGCAGGAAGGTTTTTTGACTCAGTATGTAGATAGGCCAACTAGAGGTGAGGCTATATTGGATTTGGTGCTGGGAAATGAGCCAGACCAGGTGCTAGACTTGGAAGTTGGTGTGCATTTTGGTGATAGTGACCACAATTCGGTTACGTTCACCTTAGTGATGGAAAGGGATAGGCATGAACCTCGGGCCAGTGGTTTTAGCTGGGGGAAGGGTAATTATGAGGCTATTAGGAGAGAATTAGGAAACATAGGTTGGACTAGGAGATTACAGGGACTGGGAACGTCTGAAATGTGGAGTTTTTTCAAGGAGCAGCTACTGCGAGTCTGTGATAGGTATGTCCCTGTCAGGCAAGGTGGAATTGGTAGGGCTAGGGAACCGTGGTGCACCAAAAAAGTTGATTCGTTGGTTCAAAAGAAAAAGGAGGCTTATGTTCGGATGAGACGTGAGCACTCGGATAGTGCACTAGAGAGCTTTAGATTGGCTAGGAGGGAGTTGAAGAGCGAGCTAAGAAGGGCTAAAAGAAGACATGAGAAGACTTTGGCTGATAGGGTTAAGGAGAATCCTAAGGCGTTCTATAGGTATGTCAAGAACAGAAGGTTGGTTAGGACAAGGTTAGGGCCAGTTATAGACGGCAGAGGGAAGTTATGTGTGGAACCGGAGGAGATTGGTGAAGCATTGAACCAATATTTCTCTTCGGTGTTCACGCAGGGGGACATGGATATAGCTGAGGAGGACACTGGGTTGCAGGGGAGTAGAATTGACAGTGTTACAGTTGATAAGGAGGATGTGCTGGATATTCTGGAGGGTCTGAAAATAGATAAGTCCCCTGGTCCGGATGGGATTTACCCCAGGATTCTCTGGGAGGCAAGAGAAGTGATTGCAGAGCCTCTGGCTCTGATCTTCAGGTCGTCGTTGGCCTCTGGTATAGTACCAGAAGATTGGAGGTTAGCGAATGTTGTCCCATTGTTTAAGAAGGGGAATAGAGACTTCCCCGGGAATTATAGACCGGTGAGTCTCACTTCTGTTGTGGGCAAGGTTTTGGAAAAAATTATTAGGGATAGGATTTATAGTTATTTGGAGAGCAATGAGTTGATTGGAGATAGTCAGCATGGTTTTGTGGAGGGTAGGTCGTGCCTTACTAACCTTATTGAGTTTTTTGAGAAAGTGACCAAAGAGGTGGATGGGGGTAAGGCAGTGGACGTGGTGAATATGGATTTTAGTAAGGCGTTTGATAAGGTTCACCATGGTAGGCTTCTGCAGAAAATGCAGATGTATGGGATTGGGGGTGATCTAGGGAACTGGATCAGAAATTGGCTAGCGGATAGGAGACAGAGGGTGGTGGTTGATGGTAAGTATTCGTCATGGAGTTCGGTTACGAGTGGTGTGCCTCAGGGATCTGTTTTGGGGCCACTGCTGTTTGTGATTTTTATTAATGATCTGGATGAGGGTATAGTTGGGTGGATCAGTAAATTTGCTGATGACACCAAAATTGGAGGTGTGGTAGATAGTGAGGAAGGGTGTCATAGTTTGCAGGAAGACTTAGACAGGTTGCAGAGCTGGGCCGAGAAGTGGCGGATGGAGTTTAATGCAGAGAAGTGTGAGGTAATTCACTTTGGTAGGAATATCAGATGTGTTGAGTATAGGGCTAACGGGAGGACTTTGAATAGTGTGGAGGAGCAGAGGGATCTAGGTGTATGTGTACATAGATCCCTGAAAGTTGGGAATCAAGTAGATAAGGTTGTTAAGAAGGCATACGGTGTCTTGGCGTTTATTGGTAGGGGGATTGAATTTAGGAGTCGTAGCGTTATGTTGCAACTGTACACAACTCTGGTGCGGCCGCACTTGGAGTATTGTGTGCAGTTCTGGTCCCCACATTACAGGAAGGATGTGGAGGCTTTGGAGAGGGTGCAGAGGAGGTTTACCAGGATGTTGCCTGGTATGGAGGGGAGGTCCTATGAGGAGAGGCTGAGGGATTTGGGGTTGTTTTCGCTGGAAAGAAGGCGGCTAAGAGGGGATCTTATTGAAACATATAAGATGATTAAAGGTTTAGATAGGGTGGATAGTGATAGCCTTTTTCCTCTGATTGAGAAAGCTAGCACGAGGGGGCATGGCTTTAAATTAAGGGGGGGTAGTTATAGGACGGATGTCAGGGGCAGGTTCTTTACCCAGAGGGTGGTGAGGGATTGGAATGCCCTGCCTGCTGCAGTTGTAAATGCGCCTAGTTTGGGGGTGTTTAAGAGATCCGTGGATAGGTTTATGGATGAAATGGGATTGGTTTAGGTTAGTGGGTCATTGTTTGTTTTTTTTTAACTGGTCGGCACAACATCATGGGCCGAAGGGCCTGTTCTGCGCTGTAATGTTCTATGTTCTATGTGTGTGTTTCCTCTGGGTGCTCCGGTTTCCTCCCACACTCCAAAGATATGTATGGTAGATGAATCGCCATGATAAAATTGTCTTTGGTGAACCAAGATGTGTAGATTAGGAGGATTAGCCCTTGTAAATTTGAGGTTATGGGGAGCGGACCTTGGTAAGATACTCCGTCAGAGTGTCTTGATAGGTGGAATGACGACCTCCTACACGAGGGATTCTGTAGTTGCATGGTTCACTCACAAGAGGTTATTAAAGAAAATTGGAGCACATGGGATTGGGAGCAATTTACCAGCATGGATTGGGAACTGGTTAGTGGACAGAAACAAGGAGTTGGAATAAATAGGTTATTTTTGGGTTATGATGTGGAGATGCCGGCGTTGGACTGGGACAAACACAGTAAGAAGTGTCACAACACCAGGTTAAAGTCCAGCAGGTTTATTTGGTAGCAAGTTAGTGGCGTTTGCTTCCAGATAAACCTGATGGACTTCAACCTGGTGCTGTGAGAGAATTACCTGTTTTTGGATTGACAACCTCGAACTAGTGGAGTACAGCAGCTATTCAGAATCTATATCAATGATATGGATGTGGGGATCAAATGTAATATTTCCAAATTTGTGAATAATAGAAAACCATGTGGAAATCTGAATTGTGAGAAGGATGCAATGATGTTTGAAGGGGATGTGCAGAGGCCCAGGGAGTGGACAGATGTTTTCCAGCTGGACTACAAGGTGGAAAAATGTGAGGTTATCGAATTGTGTAGGAAAAACAGACATTAAGACATCTCCAAATATATTTTGATGTCCTTGTTCATGAGGCACTGAAAGCGAAGATGAGAGCAATTAAAATAACAAATGGTATGTTAGACATTATTCTAAGAGGATTTGAGTTGAGGAAAAAGATGTCTTCCTGTAATTATCTGCAGCCTTGCTGAAACCAACCTGGAGAATTGTGGACAGTTTTGGTCTCCTGATCGAAGCAAAGATGTACTTGGCATGTAAAGAAGGTTCACTAAAATAGGTCCAGGGACAGATGGATTGTCCTCTGAGGAACAAAAACACTTTATTCCCAGGCCTTTAGAAGAATGATAGCTGAACGTATTCAAACCTACACTATTTTACAGAGTTCAATAGGCCAGATTCAGAAAGGATGTTTCCCCTTGCTGGAGGGTCTGAAACCTGGGACACAATCTGAGAATAAGGGACAGTTATTTAGGCTGAGATGAGGGGTATTTGTTTCCCATTAGAATGCTGGTGAATCAAGGAATGCAGGGATAATGTTGGAAATGGTGTTGAAGCAGAGGATCAGCCATGGTCACATTGAATGATGGAGTGGATTTGAAGGACAGAATGGATGATTCCTGCTCCTGTTTCTTAACGTTCTTATTGCAATAGGAATGGAAGGTAAGAGTAAGAAGGTTTTGCTGCAGTTTTACATGTCCTTCATTAGAACACAACTAGAGTAATGTGTATAGTGTTGAGTTATTTACCTAAAGGATAGAATTGTATTAGAACCAGTTCAGAGAAAGTTCACATGGCTGATTCCTGGGATGGAGAGGTTTATTTTCTGAGGAAAATTTCAGATTGGAACAAAATCTGTTAAAGTTTAGAAGATTAGAAGGTGATCGCATTGAGGAGATGAAACAGAGGAGTTGCTGAGAGGCTGTTTCTTTTTGTCCAGGACAAGGGGACAGATTTTAAAATGTAATTGTCAGTCCCTTAAGACTGAGATGAGGAGAATTTATTTTTTAGATGGTTGCTGGTCAGTGGAATTCTCTTCCCTGGAGACTAGTGGAGGCAGAGTCATTGAATATATTCAAGGCTGAGTTAAGAATGATTTTGGATTGAGGAGTGAATAAGGGTTACAGGGAGTGACGGGAAAAAGTTGTGACTACAATTCGATCAGCCGTGATGGAGTCTGCTCGAGGGGCTGAATGGCCTTCTGCTGCTCCTAGTTATTTTGTTCTGACCCCAATACGTCCTTCAGACTGCTCTCTGTGACCAGTGATGGATACACAAACTCTATGTTTTATCCTCACCGGACACTCTCCTGTTCCCATTCATTAGGCCACCCACTCAACCCATCTCACCAGCAGTAATGACCCACTCTGCCCCCAGGCCTTCCTGATCCAGCACTTCATCTTCCATTGGTGTAAGGATGGTAAGATCTGGATGTCTCCACTCTTCTTCACTCATTCCCTGATGATGTTTGCTCTCTTTCCAAACACACAAATTGTTCATCACCATCAAACACATGCTCTAGCCCAGGGTTGTCCAACGTGTGGACCAAGGGGTGAATGTGACCCTCGAAGCCCCTCAATGCGGCCCCCGGAGCGAGTTTCCAGAATCTCAGTCACACAGTTCAGTTTGAATGGAAGAATCTGTGTGGAGCTGCTCCTCCAATCACAGGCCGTTTCTTTCCCATGTTTGCTGCTGATGGGTTTTTGAGCCAAACTGCAGTAAATGTGGGAGAGAAACAATTTGTGATTGATGAGGATTAAACTCTAATCATCATCTTTATTTATTCCTCATTATTGTGCTCAGCAAGTTGTTTCTTTTCATATCTCAGTTTAGTTTTTAATTGAAATTTCTGCTGTGTCAAACTTGATCATTCTGAAATTTACTCATCGGCCCCTTGAGTGAGAAAAACATTGCCATGTGTTTGCCCAGTGAATATGTTGGTGAACCCTGCTCTAGCCTATGCTGGTGCCAGCCTAACGGACATGTCTCTGACAGTCAATGCTGCTGCCTTTGCATTGCCGGTGTCTGGGTGGAGATGTTCTTTCTACAATTTCCCTCTCATCCTTATTCACATATCAGGCTGTGCTGCACTCACTGTGTCAGAACACATCAGGACATTGATCCTTTTCCACACTGTAACCACGTGTCTGAAACCTGCTCACCTCCCAGCAATCTCCATCCAGACTGGCTTGTAATGATGGGATAACCTCCTCCCATCCTGAGGGAACAGGACCTCCCTCTGAGCCTGAGCAGCCGGAGGAGCCCCTCCAGGAGGAATTAGTGATTGGGGGGGTAACCCTTGCTCTGCTTTCTGACATTTCAGCCCCTCATTCAGTAAGTAGAGCTCCCTCGCTGCTCCCTCCAGAGCTGCTGTGTTTGAAAGTCCTGCTGGCTGCCTTTGGAGATGGTGCCAGCATTGCCTGAACCGGGACTGTCCCCTGCCCAGGCTGCCTCAGTGGGCAGCTCCCCCTGCCTGCCAGCCGTTAATTGTCCCCCTCTGACAATATCACCTTCATAACTCTGCCTATCCTGCCCACACAGACACACCACCCATTTCCAATCCCCATGTTGGGAATTCACAGCTTCTGGGAAACTCACAGCCATTATCTTCACCCTCACCACAAACTGCATTCCCAAACCACTGACCATCCCATGTCCCTCCCGAGCCACTCCGAGTAGGGACATGGGGATCCTGTGATTATGGTCCTGTCCCATCATCACTTTTACCATTTAATCACTCCTGTCATTCCAGTTTGTCCTTTCTTTGTTTCATCCCCAGCCACCCACCGCTGTCCCTTCAAACCTGTCAATTCACTGCCAGTTCCCAGTTCCAATGGAAGCTCAAACTTTACCCCTGTTTCTCTCTTCACAAATATTTCCCTAACCTGCCGAGCATTTCCAGTTTATTTATATTTCATTTTCAGCATTGAGTATTTCCTCATTCTACAGAAATGCAAGTTGTGTTTTTAGAATGTCTCCTACAATACATTATTATTGTTATTAACAGTATTATATAAAACACTGGGGATTGAGCCTGATTCCTGTTATTTCTCTCTCTGGTCTCCAGTCTGTATAAGAACACACTCACAGATTCTTGTGCTGAGGATCTTGTCTCCGTTCTCTGTACAAACCAGTCACTGAGGTTTCTGAACCTGGGATTAAACTCCTTCACAGGTCAATCTGTCCCTGCTCTCCGCCGCCTCATACTGACCTGCAGGAGTCTGAAATGGATCTGGTGAGTGTTTGTGTTAATGTTTAGTGTAATAATTAAAATATAAATGGATTTAAAATATAAATGGGCCTGAATCTTCCAAGCAGCAGCAATGGTAAGCAGATTGCCGGCATGTGTGAAAATTCCCTCAACCTGAAACTGCTGCATATTTCTCCCAGAATCTTCAGCACAGTGACACCGGGGAGATCCATCAGAGCAGAGTCAGGGAAGAGAGAGCACACACCCTATTTACAGCACAGTGACCCCGGGGAGCTCCGTCAGAGCAGAGTCGGGGAAGAGAGAGCACACACCCTATTTACAGCACAGTGACCCCGGGGAGCTCCATCAGAGCAGAGTCGGGGAAGAGAGAGCACACACCCTATTTACAGCACAGTGACCCCGGGGAGATCCGTCAGAGCAGAGTCGGGGAAGAGAGAGCACACACCCTATTTACAGCACAGTGACCCCGGGGAGCTCCGTCAGAGCAGAGTCGGGGAAGAGAGAGCACACACCCTATTTACAGCACAGTGACCCCGGGAGATCCATCAGAGCAGAGTCGGGGAAGAGAGAGCACACAGCCTATTTACAGCACAGTGACCCCGGGGAGCTCCGTCAGAGCAGAGTCGGGGAAGAGAGAGCACACACCCTATTTACAGCACAGTGACCCCGGGGAGATCCGTCAGAGCAGAGTCGGGGAAGAGAGAGCACACACCCTATTTACAGCACAGTGACCCCGGGGAGATCCGTCAGAGCAGAGTCGGGGAAGAGAGAGCACACACCCTATTTACAGCACAGTGACCCCGGGGAGCTCCATCAGAGCAGAGTCGGGGAAGAGAGAGCACACACCCTATTTACAGCACAGTGACCCCGGGGAGATCCGTCAGAGCAGAGTCGGGGAAGAGAGAGCACACACCCTATTTACAGCACAGTGACCCCGGGGAGATCCATCAGAGCAGAGTCGGGGAAGAGAGAGCACACACCCTATTTACAGCACAGTGACCCCAGGGAGCTCCGTCAGAGCAGAGTCGGGGAAGAGAGAGCACACACCCTATTTACAGCACAGTGACCCCGGGGAGCTCCGTCAGAGCAGAGTCGGGGAAGAGAGAGCACACACCCTATTTACAGCACAGTGACCCCGGGGAGATCCATCAGAGCAGAGTCGGGGAAGAGAGAGCACACACCCTATTTACAGTACAGTGACCCCGGGGAGCTCCGTCAGAGCAGAGTCGGGGAAGAGAGAGCACACACCCTATTTACAGCACAGTGACCCCGGGGAGCTCCGTCAGAGCAGAGTCGGGGAAGAGAGAGCACACACCCTATTTACAGTACAGTGACCCCGGGGAGCTCCGTCAGAGCAGAGTCGGGGAAGAGAGAGCACACACCCTATTTACAGCACAGTGACCCCGGGGAGCTCCATCAGAGCAGAGTCGGGGAAGAGAGAGCACACACCCTATTTACAGCACAGTGACCCCGGGGAGCTCCGTCAGAGTCGGGGAAGAGAGAGCACACACCCTATTTACAGCACAGTGACCCCGGGGAGCTCCGTCAGAGCAGAGTCGGGGAAGAGAGAGCACACACCCTATTTACAGCAAAGTGACCCCGGGGAGCTCCATCAGAGCAGAGTCGGGGAAGAGAGAGCACACACCCTATTTACAGCACAGTGATCCCGGGGAGCTCCATCAGAGCAGAGTCGGGGAAGAGAGAGCACACACCCTATTTACAGCACAGTGATCCCGGGGAGCTCCGTCAGAGTCGGGGAAGAGAGAGCACACACCCTATTTACAGCACAGTGACCCCGGGGAGCTCCATCAGAGCAGAGTCGGGGAAGAGAGAGCACACACCCTATTTACAGCACAGTGACCCCGGGGAGCTCCGTCAGAGCAGAGTCGGGGAAGAGAGAGCACACACCCTATTTACAGCACAGTGACCCCGGGGAGCTCCATCAGAGCAGAGTCGGGGAAGAGAGAGCACACACCCTATTTACAGCACAGTGACCCCGGGGAGCTCCATCAGAGCAGAGTCGGGGAAGAGAGAGCACACACCCTATTTACAGCACAGTGACCCCGGGGAGCTCCATCAGAGCAGAGTCGGGGAAGAGAGAGCACACACCCTATTTACAGCACAGTGACCCCGGGGAGCTCCGTCAGAGCAGAGTCGGGGAAGAGAGAGCACACACCCTATTTACAGCACAGTGACCCCGGGGAGCTCCGTCAGAGTCGGGGAAGAGAGAGCACACACCCTATTTACAGCACAGTGACCCCGGGGAGCTCCATCAGAGCAGAGTCGGGGAAGAGAGAGCACACACCCTATTTACAGCACAGTGACCCCGGGGAGCTCCATCAGAGCAGAGTCGGGGAAGAGAGAGCACACACCCTATTTACAGCACAGTGACCCCGGGGAGCTCCATCAGAGCAGAGTCGGGGAAGAGAGAGCACACACCCTATTTACAGCACAGTGACCCCGGGGAGCTCCGTCAGAGTCGGGGAAGAGAGAGCACACACCCTATTTACAGCACAGTGACCCCGGGGAGCTCCATCAGAGCAGAGTCGGGGAAGAGAGAGCACACACCCTATTTTCAGCACAGTGACCCCGGGGAGCTCCATCAGAGCAGAGTCGGGGAAGAGAGAGCACACACCCTATTTACAGCACAGTGACCCCGGGGAGCTCCGTCAGAGCAGAGTCGGGGAAGAGAGAGCACACACCCTATTTACAGCACAGTGACCCCGGGGAGCTCCGTCAGAGCAGAGTCGGGGAAGAGAGAGCACACACCCTATTTACAGCACAGTGACCCCGGGGAGCTCCGTCAGAGCAGAGTCGGGGAAGAGAGAGCACACACCCTATTTACAGCACAGTGACCCTGGGGAGCTCCATCAGTGCAGAGTCGGGGAAGAGAGAGCACACACCCTATTTACAGCACAGTGACCCCGGGGAGCTCCATCAGAGCAGAGTCGGGGAAGAGAGAGCACACACCCTATTTACAGCACAGTGACCCTGGGGAGCTCCATCAGTGCAGAGTCGGGGAAGAGAGAGCACACACCCTATTTACAGCACAGTGACCCCGGGGAGCTCCGTCAGAGCAGAGTCGGGGAAGAGAGAGCACACACCCTATTTACAGCACAGTGACCCCGGGGAGCTCCATCAGAGCAGAGTCGGGGAAGAGAGAGCACACACCCTATTTACAGCACAGTGATCCCGGGGAGCTCCATCAGAGCAGAGTCGGGGAAGAGAGAGCACACACCCTATTTACAGCACAGTGATCCCGGGGAGCTCCATCAGAGCAGAGTCGGGGAAGAGAGAGCACACACCCTATTTACAGCACAGTGATCCCGGGGAGCTCCGTCAGAGTCGGGGAAGAGAGAGCACACACCCTATTTACAGCACAGTGACCCCGGGGAGCTCCATCAGAGCAGAGTCGGGGAAGAGAGAGCACACACCCTATTTACAGCACAGTGACCCCGGGGAGCTCCATCAGAGCAGAGTCGGGGAAGAGAGAGCACACACCCTATTTACAGCACAGTGACCCCGGGAGATCCATCAGAGCAGAGTCGGGGAAGAGAGAGCACACACCCTATTTACAGCAAAGTGACCCCGGGGAGCTCCATCAGAGTCGGGGAAGAGAGAGCACACACCCTATTTACAGCACAGTGACCCCGGGGAGATCCGTCAGAGCAGAGTCGGGGAAGAGAGAGCACACACCCTATTTACAGCACAGTGACCCCGGGGAACTCCGTCAGAGTCGGGGAAGAGAGAGCACACACCCTATTTACAGCACAGTGACCCCGGGGGAGCTCCGTCAGAGCAGAGTCGGGGAAGAGAGAGCACACACCCTATTTACAGCACAGTGACCCCGGGGAGCTCCGTCAGAGCAGAGTCGGGGAAGAGAGAGCACACACCCTATTTACAGCACAGTGACCCCGGGGAGCTCCATCAGAGCAGAGTCGGGGAAGAGAGAGCACACACCCTATTTACAGCACAGTGACCCCGGGGAGATCCGTCAGAGCAGAGTCGGGGAAGAGAGAGCACACACCCTATTTACAGCACAGTGACCCCGGGGAGCTCCATCAGAGTCGGGGAAGAGAGAGCACACACCCTATTTACAGCACAGTGACCCCGGGGAGCTCCGTCAGAGCAGAGTCGGGGAAGAGAGAGCACACACCCTATTTACAGCACAGTGACCCCGGGGAGCTCCATCAGAGCAGAGTCGGGGAAGAGAGAGCACACACCCTATTTACAGCACAGTGACCCCGGGGAGCTCCATCAGAGCAGAGTCGGGGAAGAGAGAGCACACACCCTATTTACAGCACAGTGACCCCGGGGAGCCCCGTCAGAGCAGAGTCGGGGAAGAGAGAGCACACACCCTATTTACAGCACAGTGACCCCGGGGAGATCCATCAGAGTCGGGGAAGAGAGAGCACACACCCTATTTACAGCACAGTGACCCCGGGGAGCTCCATCAGAGCAGAGTCGGGGAAGAGAGAGCACACACCCTATTTACAGCACTGCGACACCGGGAGCTCCATCAGAGAGAGCACACACCCTATTTACAGCACTGAGACACCGGGAGCTCCATCAGAGACAGCACACACCCTATTTACAGCACTGAGACACCGGGAGCTCCATCAGAGCAGAGTCAGGGAAGAGAGAGCACACACCCTATTTACAGCACTGCGACACCGGGAGCTCCATCAGAGCAGAGTCGGGGAAGAGAGAGCACACACCCTATTTACAGCACAGTGACCCCGGGGAGCTCCATCAGTGTTAGTTGATTGGGGGAGTGAATGGGTTGGTGTGTCGCTGGATGAATGGTTAGTCAGGGAGCTGGGGAGAGGTTGGAGGATTAGTTCTGGGTGTCGTGGGAGTGGATGAGTTGTATTGTGTTCGGTTGGAGGGTTAATCGGGAGTTTGGATGGTGACTGGGAGTTGGTCATGTTATTGGGGTCTAAACAGATGTGGTTGTGTGGTGGGGGGTTGGGATTGGTTAATAGCTTTGAAGAGGGTAGTGGGGTGGGGTTGGTTCTGGGGGAATGAGTTTAAATCAGAGGTTTAGTCAAGAATGTATTGAAGAGGCAGCTGGATAGAGCCCTTGGGGTGAACGGGATCAAAGGTTATGGGGAGAAAGCAGGATGAGGCTATTGAGTTGGACGATCAGACATGATGGTGATGGATGGTGGAGCAGGTTCGAAGGGCCAAATGGCCTCCTCCTGCTCCGATCTTCTATGTTTCTATGTCAGGTGAGGAGAGGTTGGCTCAGGATGAGGCCAAGTTGGGAGGGTTAGTCCGATTAGTTTAAGGGCTCATGGGAGGTGGCCAGGCTGGAGGGGAGGTAGGGATGAGTGGGTCTAGTCAGATTGTGGGAGGTGTAGTATGGGGGATCAGTGGGAAGTGATTGGGGGACTCGGTTGTGCTATTCAGGTATTAGCCCAGGTGGTGAGCTGTCTAACATTACCTGAGTAACTATCCAGGTAAATTTTGTGGATCTGTCCCAAGTCTCTGACTCTAACTGCAGCAGGGGACTTCCCCAATAGTAGTTACTCCCTCTGGGACAATTCCCAGGTAGATCAGTGTGTCAGGACATCCACAGGGTCCCGATGCTCATCTTCAGCTGTGTGTCTGGGTCTCTGGTGATCCAGAAACCAGAAGATTTGTCCCATTAACTCCAGTCTCCTGTTATTTACCCTGTTGTTCAATCTGTTTATTTCCTGTTTCATCTTTAATCTGTTTCAGGCTGTGGGGAAATCGGTTCAGTTCAAATGGAAGGAGACAGCTGGAGTCACTGCGGGGATCCAGATCGGGACAGACAGTGAAACTGTGAACATTTCAATCTCTGAACATTGCTGCTCCACCGGTTACAGTGAAATCCTGAATTGTGAAGATCTTCGACAGCTCCTTCCAAACCCTTCATTCCTGCCCCTCTCCCTCCCTATTCCATCAGCCCCTCCAGCCTGGCAGTGATTTCCCTGCTTACCTGGTTTCCCAGCTGGAAAACTGTTGTAGTTTTAGTCTCCACATTGAAGGAAAGATTGCTGCAAACCATTGTTTAAGCAGCAATGTGTTGTCAGTGTTCTCAGTAACAGAGTCTTCACCCTCCTTTCAAAATGGAGCAGCAGAGATCATTCTCCAGAGAGAGGGAACAGTGTGTGTGATTCTGATAGTACCCAGCAGAGGACAGATTGGTCAATCTTGTCAGAGTTTCCTCTCTGTCTCTGTGAATGAATTAAAGGCTCCACCAGCCTCTCCTCAAAACCTCTTTCACTATCTGGGGATTAAAGTCACACAATGCCACCATCTGCTGGTGGCTCACACCTACTGCAGGCGCTGCTTTTTGTGAGCCTCAGACAAGTTCAGTCAGTCCCATGTCTGCATCTGGGAACCGGTTACTGCAGTGTGAATATTGAACAATATTGACAGGGATCGGAGTTTACAGCAGGAACCTCAGCTGGTGAATTAACCCTTTTATCACCAGACACTGTACATGAACTCTGTTCCCTCATTCCCTATGGGAGATATTGTCTGGAGATTGTCCTTAGGGATGATCTCAGACTGTAATGTGTACATTTGGTGCAGTTATTAGACACTAATTCCATTCAGAATGGGAGTGGGTAAACTGTGCTGCACTCTGTAATTCCTGTGTCAGACATTCAGTGTTTAATCTTCCACAGTGGATCTTACTAATGGATCTTTTAATATTTCCCAGATAATTGTCTCAATCTCACAGACTGATACTTTGAAAATTGGAAATACAAACATTTTGAGACACAATTACAACCATATCAATTTTGTCCGTGCTCGAACAGAAAATAATTTACAAACAAACTATTCCCCTTTTCCTTTTGCTTTACAATTCCACAGGTTGATACAGAGAGCAGTTCCATTGGAATCCAAACCTGCCAATTATCAACATCAACACAAGTTCCCACATATTTACCTGGGAAAGTTTCAGTGTTGACTTTGGTGAAGCAGGGTGTTGATTCCTTAACCCACAACACGCACGCGCACACACATACACACACACACATACACACACACACATACACACACACACACATACACACACACACACATACATACACACATACACACACACGCACACACACATACATACACACACACGCACACACATACACACACACATACACACACACGCACACACACATACATACACACACACACACACACACATACACACACACACACACACATGGTAAATGTTAATTCAATTATTTCTGGAACTGTTAAAATCCCAAATGCACAGGTTGATTAAAGTGTTTCCAAACCAAAGGTGGAATATGTTTCTGATTTATAATCTGAATCACACAGGGGCACTGACATTCGCCCACAAAAACATACAATCACAAGCATAATCTCACACACACACACACACACACACACACACATTCACACAGAGACACAGTGCCACAATCATGGAACCAAACATACAGATACATAATCATACACATACACACATCTGTGCATCCTACACACATCCCTCCAAACACACACACTGATACACACAGACACAAACTGACACCAACACACACACATTCACACACTGACAAACTCACCCACAAGTTCCAGGTCACAGAGATACACACTCCCTGAAACACACACATACAAAGCCAGACAAATCCACACTCTTACCCACGTATTGACACACACAGAGAGACTTCAGAGGGAAACACAGAATCTCTCTTAAATACACACAACACACATCACAAACCCATGCATTACAGCGGTTAATAAATTCTCAGCACCCCATAAACAAATGAAATTTAATTTAGACAACAGTGATAACATTTCCTCTGAAACCGACATCCCTAGACCGAAAATAACAAATGAACACTGGGGCAGCACTGGACAGGATCGGAGCCTCGGAAATACAGTTTCCTCTTTCCTTGTTCCTTATATCTCACTGAGCAGATCCAGAGCTATCGCACAGAAAGCTAGAATTCACAATTTCACTCTGTCCCTGCACACTCACCCCAGCTTTATTTAATTTCTGAATGTATGATTTATTTTGGATTGTCCCAAATATCTCAGGACTGATGCATGATGTCAGATATGACCATTATTTATCAAACTGTTTATTTTACCATGACAGATATTACCTGGGGTTTGTCAGATTGTTGTTTTTCATCCATCTGCAGTTGCAGATGTCAGCGTTGAAAAGTAGAGAGATATTCTATACCATTAAAAACATCACATTGAATCAGGGAAATTCTTCAAAGACTATGAATTAATCACTTTCAAATTAGTATCATTTCTTCAGAACAAACTATTCACATCATCTATTATTACAATTTAAACTCACTTTATTGTGTTGTCTGTGCTAGTTTTAACTGAACACTGCTCAGTATGTGATATGATCTGTGTTATTGAGTTTTGAAAGAGAAAGGGTTAATGCTGCTGCTCTGTAATTGTAATGGATATTCCTCATTTTATCATCTGTATCACTGTAGGTATTTGTAATTAAATATTGCATTTTTTTATGTTCAATGCTAATTAGTAATCACTGCACTCCTGAAACTAATACATACACAAGCTAATAAAGAGTGGGGGACTAGGATAAATACTGCAGCTAACAGTGAGAGTGAAACTAAAAAGACCGTAAGATACAGGAGCAGAATTCAGCTGTTCTGCTCATTGAGTCTCCTCCGTCATTTAATCACAGCTGATAACTTTCTCAACCCCATTCTCCCACCTTTCCAATCAACTGCCTGTCTTTCCCTGTCTTAAATACAATCAATGAGAGAGAGAGTAAGCAGAACATGTGAGGGGGAGGGTCAGTGAAGAGTGAGGGTGCGGGGAGAGGGCGATGGGAGATAGTGTGAGGGAAGGAAGTGAGGAAGGAATAAATTCAGAGTGAATGAGGAGGAGAGATGGTGAGGGGAGCTGATGAGAGAGAGTGATGGGGAGAGACAGAGGAGAGAGCAAGAGGACAGGGTGTGAGAGAGGGATGGGGAGAGTGTGTCAGGAATGGAGCGAGCTGGTGTGTGAGTGAGGGGGGGAATGGGGTGGGAGTGATAGGACAAGAGGCTGAGGGAGAAAGGGTGATGTCAGTGAGGGGGAGACACAGAGTATAGGGGAGAGAGTGTGGGGGAAGATTTTCGAAGAATAGTGTGAGATGCGGTGACTGAACAGGAGATATTGTAAGGGACAGATAGAGTGGGGGGAGGGATCATGAGGGTAGATAGAGTGAAGGGAGAGATAGGGAGGGGCGAAAGTGAGGGGAGGGAGCATTGGGAGATAGATTGAATGAAGAGGGGAGGGAAGGGGCAGGAGTAGTGAGAGAAGGTGAGTGAATGAGGGAGAGTGAGTCGGGGGGGAAGAGGGAATGACTGGGAGAGAGCGCAATGGGAGATAGATTGAGTGAAGAGAGAGGGGGAAGGCATTCTGAGGGGGAGAGAAGGTGAATGAATGAGGGAGACAGAGGAAGGAGAGTGTAAGGGGAGAGAGTGAGAAGAGAGTGCAATGGGAGATTGAGTGAAGAGAGAGGGGGAAGGCATTCTGTGGGGGAGAGAAGGTGAATGAATGAGAGAGACAGAGGAAGGAGAGTGTAAGGGGAGAGAGTGAGAAGAGAGTGCAATGGGAGATAGATTGAGTGAAGAGAGAGGTGAGGGGGAGAAAAGTTGACTCAATGAGGAAGTGAGAGTCAGGAGGGAGAATGAAGGGGAGAGAGAAAGGGCAAGAGTAAGTGAGAGAGTGAGTGAGGGGTAGAGTGTGAAGGGAGATGGAGTGCTTTATCCAAGGAATGTTTCATCATATTTTTATGAATTTAGGAAAAGCAGGAATTAAATTGCTCAGCATCCCAGTGTGGCCTCGTGTTTATTTCAATCAGCCCCTTCACATTCAAACATGAAGTTGAAGTTTTGAATACTGTTTGTGTCAGTGTTTGTGGATTCAGTCCTTCTCTCGCGTTTTTCACCTGTCTGAAGAATTTGAATGATAGACATTGTTTAATCATTCCTGGAACTGGTGAATCTTCAGGGGTGACAATCTCATCAAACTAACAAAGAACTGTATCTTTATTCATCCATCATTTCCAATCTCTGAATAGCTCACACACATTTCCAGAATGCAGGGAGCTCTCAATAATCTCCAATTATTTCCCAAAACAATTGTTCCCACTTTACTGCGAGCTACATTCCACTGACACTCCCAAAGCAGGCACAGAAAAGTGACTGGTTATTTTAAACCTTTAACCTGAGCTCTTTGAACTTACCATTCACTCACATTGTACAGAAATGTTGACCCTGTTTTGATGAGAATGACCAGATTAACATTAAATCATGAAAGCAGTTTCCGTACTGAGATTAACCACATTGGCAGCAATTCCAGAATATCAGAGACATTGCTGTGTGTACTGTGTGAATCCAGCTGTGAAATATCGGAATATTTTTCAGCTTCCACATTTTATTGTTTAATAAAAGACATTATTCCATCCATTTTCAATCTAAATCGTGTCAATTTACATCTCCCTGCACTGAAACTCTCCACGGAATAACTCTTTGCAATTTGATATTTCCAGCTATCCTGCTTCCAGTGCTGGCTAATGTTTTGTGTCCTTGGCAAACCAGGGTGTTTAGCGTTCTGTCACATTAAATGGTCAACAAATATGTCAAAACTGTGGATACATTTCAGTGTGTGGGGGTGGGGGAGGTTGTCAGCATGTGGGTCAATGTATTTAAATCTCAAATATGTGCAGTTGTCGGCCGTTTGACTGAACGAACCTGATCCAGTGGTGAAAATGCGGAACAAGAATTTTCAGAGAATAATATGAGACAGATGAGGCTCTTCGACCTGTTCACGGGACAACTAATATCATAACTAATTTAATATCTGGCTCACAGCTATGCATGTTATGATGTACCAAGTAATCATCCAGATTCTTTACAAAGGATGTGACACAACCCACCTCTACCAGCCTCCAGGAAGTAGATTTCAGACCATCACCGACCACCAAGTAAAACAAAATGGTCACATTCCCCACACGTCCTGCCTCTGACCCTTCAATTAATGGGAACGGATAGAAACGGATGCTCCTTATCCACTCGATCAATGGCCCTCATAATCTTGCACGCCTAAATTACGTCACCCCTCAGTCATTGTTGCTCCAGTAAAAACAATCCAAGCCTCTCAATTCTATTTTCACAAGGCTGTTGTCAGACCCCACTTGGAGTACTGTGCGCAGTTCTGGTCACCTCACTATAGGAAGGATGTGGAAGCTATTGAAAGGGTACAGAGGAGATTTACAAGGATGTTGCCTGGATTGGGAGGCATGCCTTATGAAGATAGGTTGAGGGAGCTGGGACTCTTCTCCCTGGAGAGACGAAGGTTGAGAGGCGACCTGATAGAAGTTTACAAAATGTTGAGAGGAATAGATAGGGTGGACTCTCAGAGGCTATTTCCCCGGGTTGAAATGGTCGCTACGAGAGGACACAGGTTTAAGGTGCGGGGAGGAAAGTACAGAGGAGATGTCAGGGGGTAAGTTTTTCACTCAGAGGGTGGTGAGTGAGTGGAATCGGCTGCCGTCAGTGGTGGTGGAGGCGAACTCGCTGGGGTCTTTTAAGAGACTTCTGGATGAGTACATGGGATTTAATGGGATTGAGAGTTACACATAGGCCTGGTAGGTAGGGATATGATCGGCACAACTTGTGGGTCGAAGGGCTTGGTTGTGCTGTAGTGTTCTATGTTCTATAACTTCAATCTTCTAACACAGGCAACCCTCTTGTGAAGCTCCTCTGCGTTTCCATACACTGTCTTGGGACTCCCTGGCCTGTAGTTCGCTGGTTTGTATCCTCTAGAATATCTTCCGATTTTCAGTGCTTTTACCAGCCAGAGTATACCCGTGTACCCTCTTTACTTTTCTAATTACTTTCTTAAGCTACGTTCTGTACTTGAATAATGCATCCAATCGTTTTCGTACTCCTTCACAACTAAAAGTACATTTATTTGTCGTGCTAACCTGTATATCTCTGGTCATTATGGATATTCGAGCTAGTTAGTCCTTGCTAACATACTTGAGGGAATATTTTGGGATTGCACAGTCCCCATTTCCTATTTCAGAATCCCCACCTGTACTTCAGCAGATCCTCCAACAATCGCTGCTCCTCTCTATCTCGGCAAGATCATTATTGAACCAAACGCCACTCCTGCTCAGTCCAAAGCAAGGTTTTGTTGTGAAGTGCTGAAGGTTTTATCTATACCAACTGTGCCTGAATGGAGTTTTAAGTTCAACATGCTGAAAGATCGCCAATCAGTCCAATTTATTTTTTTGGTTACAGTTGATTTATTTTGCATTACGTTGGGATTTCCATGTGGCTCGCAGCCTGGAATTTGTCAAAGAACAGAAGGTTTCAGATTCAATCCCTTTCCCTTGGCAGAGACGAGTTCTGAACAGGCTTTAGGGAGCCTGTGTTCCTTATCTGGGCATTGGAATGGAAACAATATGCACTGAATTGGCCCAGAGGTGACGTTTGGAGTGACCAATTCTGTTTGTATTGAATCGAACGATCCACGTGGGGTTCTGATCAATTCATTGTCGAGTTAGCAAGGAACATTTGGAGTTTTAACTCTGCTAACAGTCCATCTTGTTCAGAAAGTCGGGATGAAGAACCTGGGAACCAAGCTCACAAGGAGAGACAACATCTGGAAGACGAGGACAAAAAACTGACTCTGTGTGACAGTGAAATCCTGAGCAGGTTTTAATTGCAAGTGGAAATCAATCGTAAGTTAAATACGGTAAGAGATAGTGAGCATTTCATTTATGTCTCACATGTAGCTTCAGGAAAAAAAAGGAAAAAGTATTTAAAATCAACTTTGTGTCTTTATTCTCTGCAGACTTTAAAACACAGGTTTGGAAACATAAGTGGCACCCGAGCTGTGACCCGACAAGAAATAGAGGTGGAAGTTGCTCCGGGTTAGACTCTGAAAACTTTTGAAGTGATTTTGACAAACCTGATATTGACTCTGATCCAATAAATGCAGTAAATGGTATTATAGCTTAAGCAATGGCGGGGGGTAGGGGGGTAACTCTGTGGGGGTAAGGAGTGGATAGATTCACTTGTCTGATACCCCAGGCGTTCAGGGAATAGAAGATATTTCATTAGCACAAAGCGAGTTCCTGAGCTAAATGGCCTCATTCCCTCTCTTAGTTTACACCAGATGGAACGGAGAAAATGGCAGAGTGTTAGAAATGGGAAGAAACGTTGAGAAATAAACTCCATTAAAAAAAAATGGCCACATTGGGTGGAACTTGGCATCAATAGTGAAGAAGATCTGGGATCCCTCAAAAAGGGTGTGGAGCCCAAGGGGGGCGAGCAGATGAAATGATTAAAGTTACAGTGATTGCGAGTTGTTTGGGGGCAGTTAGAGGGAAAAATAAAGGGAAGTTAAGTGATGAAATGATAAACTGGAGAAAGCAGATTCAGCAATAGAGTAATAATGAAGATGAGTGAGCATATTGTAGATACAAAAGCAAAGAACGTGTAGGAGGATGCTAAAATTAACATGGATAGAATGTAGGAAAAGGTGAAAGAACTTTGAGTTTAAGTGGCAGATCAAGAAAAAAAGAAACCAAGCTAATATGAGAAGATAAGAACTAAGAGCAGGAATAGTAGGCCATCTGGCTCCTGGAATCTGTTCTGCCATTCAATAAGATGGCTTATCTTATCATGGACTCAGCTCCATTATCCCGCCTGGTTACACTAGCCCTTAAACCATCTAGTGTTTAAAAAATGATCTATCCTTGCCTTGAAAACATTCAGTTATGTCGTCTCAACTGCTTCACTGGGCAGAGAATTCCACAAATTCCCAACACTTTGAGTGAGGAACTCTGTCCTCAACTCAGTCCTCAATATAGGGGCACAAAGTGGTCTTGGCAGACAGGATTAAGGAAAATCCAAAGGCATTTAACTCCTATGTTAGGAACAAAAGGATGGTTAGAGGAAAAATCAGTCCCCTCAGGGACAGAGGAGGGGAACTGTGCTTAGAGTCTGAGGGAATGGGGGAGATCCTGAATGAATACTTTGCGTCAGTATTCATAAAGGAGAGGGACTTGTTGTCTGGTACTGTCTTGGAGGGAGCTATAGACCAGTTGAAGGAAATATCCATTACGAGGGAGGAAGTGTTAGGATTTTTAGGTAGTATTAAAACCTCATGTCGAACGAGGGGCATACACGTGATGGGTCGTACTGGGGCTGCTCTTGGTTGTTCGAGTTTGGCCTAGTGCTTCATGTGGTTAGTGTGTGCCTAAACTGGACCAGATACTGGGCAAGACAACAGCTCAGTGACTATCACTGTTTGCTGTGCAAACACATGGATTTGGGCCGGTGTCTGTGGGAGTTTGCGCATCCTCCCCGTGCTTGCGTGGGTTTTCTCCGGGTGCTCCGGTTTCCTCCCACACCCCAAAGATGTGCTGTTAGGCTGATTGGCAGCAATAAATTGTCTCTAAATCAGTTTCCCTCAATCTGGATGGCCATAAAACATTAGACAGGGGTCATGGGGGGAGAGGGGGACTGGTGGTGTTGAGATGGCGGCGCGGGCTCGTTGGGCCGAAGGGCCTGTTTCCCGGGCTGATTCTGTTCTTTATAAATCTCCAGGGCCTGATGGTATTTATCCCAGGCTGCTTAGGGAGGCGAGAGATGAGATTGCTGGGCTTCTGACGCGAATCTTTGTCTCTTCTTTGGACACAGGTGAGGTCCCAGAGGACTGGAGGATAGCGAACGTGGTACCGTTGTTTAAACAGGGCAGTAGGGGTAGCCCAGGTAACTATAGGTTGGTGAGTTTGACATCAGTGGGAGGGAAGTTGTTGGAGAGGATTCTTAGAGATAGGATGTATAAGCATTTGGAGAGTTACGATCTGATTAGGGATACGCAGCATGGCTTTGTAAAGGGGAGGTCGTGTCTTATGAATCTGGTAGAATTTTTTGAGGAGGTGACAAAAACGGTCGATGAAGGACGAGCCATGGATGTTGTCTATATGGATTTCAGTAAGGCGTTTGACAAAGTCCCTCATGGTAGGTTGGTAGTAAAGGTTAAGGCTCATGGGATACGTGGCCAGGTATCTAGACGGGTAGAGAACTGGCTTGCAAAGAGGAGTCAGAGAGTAGTAGTGGAGGGGTCCTTTTCTAGCTGGAGGTCTGTCACTAGTGGTGTGCCGCAGGGCTCAGTACTGGGACCTCTTCTCTTTGTAGTGTATATAAATGATTTGGAAGAGGGAGTATGTGGTGTGATCAGCAAATTTGCAGATGACACGAAGATGGCTGGACTTGCTGACAGTGAGGAGCAGTGTCAGACAATGCAGCAGGATATAGATAGGCTGGTAAACTGGGCAGAGAAATGGCAGATGGAATTTAATCCAGATAAATGTGAGGTGATGCATTTTGGAAGGAATAATGTAGGGGGGAGTTGTACAATAAATGGTAGGACCATTAAGAGTATAGAAACACAGAGGGACCTTGGGGTGCAAGTCCACAAGTCCTTGAAGGTGGCAGCACAGGTGGAGAGTGTGGTGAAGACAGCATATTGCATGCTTACCTTTATAGGAAGGGGTATAGAATATAAGAGCTGGTGTCTAATGCTGCAGTTGTACAGAACGTTGGTTAGACCGCATTTGGAGTACTGCGTCCAGTTCTGGTCGCCTTACTACCGGAAGGACGTGGAGACTCTGGAGAGAGTGCAGAGGAGGTTTACCAGGATGCTGCCTGGTATGGAAGGACTAATATATCCTTTCTCAAGTAAGGAGACCAAAACTGTACACAGTACTCCAGATGTGGCCTCACAGCTGCAACATAATCGCTCTGTATTTAAACTCCATCCCTCTCGGGATTAAGGACAAAATTCCATTTGCTTCTTAATTATTATCTGTGAAAACTGCAAAGCAGCTCCTTGAGATTCCTGCACAAGCAAACCCAGGTCCCTCTGTATCGCAGCATGCTGCAATTTATTCTACAACTTAAACAGTCCATTCTGCTGATATTTCTACCAATATGGAAGAGATTGATTTTACTGCCATTGTACTTCATCTGCCAGACCCTCACCCAGTCCCTTCAGCGTTCTCTATCCTTTGCAGACTTTCAGCGCCCTCTGCACATTTTGCCCTTCCAACATCTTATGTCGTCTGTGAATTTTGAGACACTGCACTTGGTCCCCAAGTCCAAATCATCAATAGAAATCGTAAACAATTGCGGTCCCAACACTGATCCCTGAGGCACGCCACTACTCACTGATCGCCAAACAGAAAAAAACCTACTCATGGACCATCCCCCCACTCCTCTTTCTGTTAGTTAATTAATCCTCTATCCATTCTAATATATTACCCGTAACAGAATGCACCTTTATCTTATCAATCAGTTTTTGCAGCTCTGCTGCACACAGCTCCGTTTCAGATTCAATGAGAAAAGTCTCACCATGAAAAGTAGCGAGTTATTCATGAAAAGGATGAGGCTGAAAAGCTGCCTCTGCATTAACAGAGAAATGCACAAATCTGCCGTCAGAGTTTAGTGTTTTTTACACCAAGTCAGTAATGAAAAGCAGGTGCCTGCTGCTGCTCATTCAAAGCCCCAGTGAGAAACTGAAAAGTTGAAGTCACAGTGATCAATAGAGCAGGGAATGAAGTGTGTGTTTGAGATAGGATAGAGCCATGCAGGGTGAGGAGAATGCCTGTGCTGTCTTGCAGGTAATCAACGTTTATAATATGATGAAAATTGGGCCCCCCCCCACTTCCCTTCAGGGCCACATCCCGTTCCAATGCACCCGATAACCATTCAACGTAACTGGGACGATGGGTCGTATACAGTCACAAATTTAACTTTTTTTACGGTAGCTGAAGTAACAAATCCTATTTGACCATCCAACTGCCAAAACTGTGGAGGAGAAATGTATTAATTAACGGGATATCGAAACACCGAGGCACTGGTGGGAGAGGGTGTTGTATTTTTCCAGTCCTGACCAATGAGAAATCCCAGCAATGACGTACAGTTTCAAAGTGAATTTAACAAATGCAAGTGGAGGGTAAAATGTCTCTGAGTGAAAAGGAGAACCCAACCAATCAAACCCACTTTTAATGGACAGATCCTCTCCTGTTTTTGTATTCGGTGACACGAGCCACCACCCCTCAGGCACATAGAACATAGATTTCAACATCTAGGTTACAGATCATACCGTACACATCTCACCTGCAAAGCACACGGCTCTGTCCCAATAAAAAACCTGTCATACATGTTTCTGTCACAGTATCAGCAGGCTTGGATTCCATTCTGTTAACATAGGGGGCTGTTTAGTTTAGCTGTCTGGATCGCTGATCTGTGACACACTCTGATGCCAACACTCCATGTTGACTGAGGTATATGAAGGCCCACCAGTCCCACACTGCCCATCACCTGAGGTTCTGTCATCCTCAGCTTAAATCAGCACTGGTCAGCTCTCCCCATCAAATGGGGGAACAGAATATTGTCATAAGAACATCAGAAATAGGAGCAGGAGTAGGCCATCTAGCCCTTCGAGCCTGCCCCACCATTCAATAAGATCATGGCTGATCTGTCGTGGCTCAGTTCCACTTTCCCGCCCTCTCCCCATAACCCTTAATCCCCTTGCCCACCAAAAACCGATCAACCTGTGACTTAAATATATTCAGCGAGGAAGCCTCCACCACTTCAACGGACATCCAGAGATTCACCATCTTTTGAGTGAAGACATTCCTCCTCAACTCCGTTCTAAACCGCACCCCCCCTCCCCACCTTATCTTGAGGCTGTGCCATCTAGTTCTGTTTTCCTTTCTAAGCGGGAAGAATCTCTCTACCTCTACCCTGTCTAGCCCCTTCATTACCTTATGTATCTCTATAAGATCCCCCCTCAGCCTTCTAAACTCTAAAGAGTACAGGTCCAGTCTATTCAATCTCTCCTCATAAGATAATCCCCTCAACTCCAGTACCAACTGGTGAACCTTCTCTGTACTCCCTCCAAGTCCAATATATATAAATAGGAGCAGGAGTAGGCCATCTAGCCCCTCGAGACTGCCCCGCCATTCAATAAGATCATGGCTGACCTGATTGTGGTTCAGTTCCACTTGTCCGCCTGCTCCCCCTAACCCTTAATTCCCTTATTGGTCAAAAATCCATCTATCTGTGTCTTAAACATATTTAACGAAGTAGCCTCCACTGTTTGAATGGACAGAGATGTCATTTGTGACTACGAGGGCTTTATCTTACCTTTATCATAGAGACTGCACTTCTTTTATATTCCCACATGGCCCGACCCACCACATCCTTCAAACCAATATAGGAAACTACTGTTGGAATAGTACAGCAAACGTAAAACAAAACATGTGGGAACTTAGCGGCTGAGATGTTCCAACAATTGAACCACTCACAGAATTCAAATAAAGGGAGATTTCAGGAATTTCTTCAACTGCTCTCTGAACTTCGTCTGGGTCACTACATAAATAAATGTGTTTGTGCAGCAACTCGTGAGCTGCAACATGAATCCCAATTCCAGAACGTAATATGGCACAAATGTGTAAGTATATCCCATCCAAACCATTCGGTTCAAAATGGAGAATACCTTTAATGTTGACCATAGCAGGATGAAATTTGCTGAAATTACAAACAGTAAAACAATGGATTTCCTCCGGCTATCCATCTCTGGGTCTCTGGGAGCCTCCCCACTGGTGTAAGTCCGGAGTCTTCTCCGGGCTCTGCTGGTCATTAAAATGTGTTGCACTGTGATAACATTAAGCAGCAAAATCAGGACAAATGGGACAAACGGTGTGAGAATATAGTGCAAGAATGAGATTGTTGTCCATGTCCGAGAGAACAGAACATCAATTGTTGTGAAACAAAACCTTGGTGAGTTCTGCAGCATAAACTCACCTGTTAACATAAAATACCAAAAACTGTTGTTTAAACAGCTCAGCACGGCCACTGTTCCCAACACAACAATCGCTGTTTTCTCAGTGCAATATTTATGGCTAAGCTGATGGCAACAAATGGCCCCAAGTCTACCGAAGGTGAAAGAAATGGTAAACCAGACAGAACAATCAGCGGCTGTAAAAAGCAGAACGGCATGGATATTGTAAACAGGATTGATTTCAGGAAGATAAATTGCTCTTTATAAATAATTGGAATCTGTCTCATTATTAGGTCCAGTATAAGGAGTAGCAGATCTGCCGTTGCCATGGCCACTAAATAACAGGCGATACATTTGGAGAGACCGCGTTTTCCACGAGAGAGAACGATAATTGTCATTATGTTTACTGTAAGAAAGGGAAATGAAGATTAACATTACAAATCAGAATGGAGGAAAATTTAAGATATGATGAATTAATCATTTGGAACGCTTTCCAGAATTGGGTGACTTGTTACAATGTTTGTACATGAGCAAACAAACAGCCGTATATCTGCTAGATTCGAACCTACTCTGGTGTTGCAACTTACCCAATGGCTGGGTCATTGAATCTGCTTTTATTCACACTTTGTGATGGGCACGGTTTGAATCACTGAGTCCTTGTTGTTGACGGCTTTGCTCGGTGAGTCGACTGTAGTTAATTGCTGGCGCTTGTTCATTCTCCTTCTGATCCTGGCACTTGGTGCATTGAAATAACAAAAAAATGTTCAGAAGCACGATTGTAAAGGAATCCGAGATTTTCGCAGTTGAATGCAAAAGTAAAACCATGTGTCTTGCAGCTACGAGGCTGTGTGTTGGCCTGTATTGACTCTTCACTTGTACAATTCCCCTTCCTCTTCTGCGGACAGTGAATGACTTCTTCTACAGGCTGGGACTGACATTTATGTGTGTAAGAAAAGAAAAACATTTATCAAGTTGGTGCAGAATGTTTGGGAGCTTTCTCTGTCAAAAGTGTTCCCAACTCAAGGAAGAGCGTGACTTTGCAGACTCCATCTCATTTGTTGATGATAGAATATGAGTTTGAAGATTAATAATGAATAGAACAGAAGTAATTGCTAAAGAACAATTTGTGGAACTCGCTGCCCCAGAGTGCGATGCAATCTGAACAATTGAATGGTGTCAAGGAGGCGATGGATATATTTCTGATAGCAAACAGTTACATGAATATATGGGGAGAATTTAGGGAGTTAAATTTGACACAACGATAAAGTTCAGCCATGATCTGATTGAATGGCAGAGCAGGCTGGGAGAGCTGACTTCGCCTAATCTTGCTCCGAATTCCGATGTTCCTATGGAATATTTTGGTGACTCATCAGTTTTGCAGCTGGACTGTAATAGGCACACGGTCAGGATGTATTGAGAAACATAATATTATTAAAAATAACAGAACTTGTTGAACTCTGATATAAAAGGTAATCTGGTTGCCCCGGTAACTGGACCTATAAAAAGTTTACAAGAATTTAGAGTGAGTAATTACGTAGAAATATGTCTCAATGTCGCCCATTGAAAGTAGAATTTAATCCAACACAGATGCATTGTTGAGATAACATGTCGATTATTGTGTCAGTTGCTGTCCGGCAAAATCAGATTGATTGAGAATGAGCGGAGAGAAGTTTCATTGGGCTGGTTCCTCAGTTAAAAGGGTTCTCAGATCAGGCAGGGTCTGCCCCACTGATTATTAGAAACCCGTCCTGATGGAACACATATGATCCTGAGAGGTAGTGGGAGAATCGAGGCTAAAAGGAATTTCCCCTTAATGTTGGAAACAGAACATGTGGACGTAAGTTTAGGAATTGTGTTAATGAAGAAGACTTTACTTGTTCTCATCACCTTGCCAGCTGGTTGGTTTTTGTCTCCAAAGCTGCATCTCTGTCACATTTAAAATACGATGTTACCTTGGTGATGAGACAACTCTGTCAGAAATAACTCAGTGTTGTGTTCACATAGAATGGCCACTGTGAAGCAATGCCAAATGGCTGACTGATGCTTGTGGGTATTTTTCACAGATTCCCAGAGAGGGAGAGAGAGATGGGACAGAATACACAGACGCAGAGATTGAAGAAAAGAGCGAGACAGAGATTGAGAGAGGTATACAAGGTCTCCCTTCTGCAGAACATTTTAACTTGTTCCCATTGAATGTATTCAACGACCCAATGCCCACTGCACTCTGGGGAAGGGAAATCTAAACACTAACCACCCCCTGAGAGAAAGAAAAATTCCTCCTCATCTGCCTCTTTAATAGCAGCTGTATGAATTTAAAATGATTCCCTCCCTGATACTAGATTCCCCCATGTTGGCCCTGTTCTGTGATAATTAATACAGATGTTTAAAGATGATTCAGTAGTTCTTTAAGGGTAGCAGACACAGTGAAAAAAAGAAACAACTCTGTACACAATAGATATATTTCAAGGGGATATTGCAGCCAGCTGTATCTGAGTGGGCAGTAATCTTCTCTCAGAATCAGATTGTGGGTTCAGCTCAGAGCCTCAAATACTAGACCCTGAGCATCGATCAGAGACTCTGAACACAGCATGATGGGAGAGGGGACAAAGGAAAGTGGGGTTGAATTTGTGAACCTTGCCTTGTGGAAAGCTTTAGTGCTTGGGGAGAATGTCAACTTTTCAATGGACCCACCATATATTAAGCTGATCTTTCTCTATACCCTATCGGTAACTGCAACATTATATTCTGCATCCTCTGCTCTCATTCTCCCCTATGTATTCTGTACGGTATGTTTTGTCTGTATAACATACAAGAACCTCTGCTCAGTCCTGTGTTGGGTGTGGGATCACCATTTGCTTTTCTCAACCCGCACTTATATTTCCCAACAAAGGCAAGAGGTTTCAATGTTTAAAAATGAACACATTTAAAAACAAAAGTAGACCGGATTTGGTTAAATCTCACAGGGTCCAGGGTGAGGTCGTCAAATGGATACAAAATACAGTGATGACAGAGGACAGAGGGTGGTTGTAGAGGGTTTTATGTTCAAGCTGGATGCCTGTGACCAGCAGGGTGCCTCAGGAATCTGTGCTGGGTCCACTGTTATTTGTCATTTATATTAATGATTTGGATGAGGATTTCGGAGGCATGGTTAGCAAGTTTGCAAATGATGTCAAAATCTGTGGCAGAGCGGACAGTGACGAAGACTCTTGTCCACTGTTGAACCATTCGATCGACTATTCTCAGATCATCACAGCGTGTTGTTAAAATACGAGACTCTTTCCCTCAGATTCTGAACCAACCCTCATTCTTCGACTTGTTAATAGACGTGGCAATCACTCCAGAGGCACTGCTGGGTTCCAGGGGCAATGACATTAATTAACAGTCACTGAACAAACTGGTTCAGTTATTCCCTTACAATCCAAATGTACCAAAATAAAGTGGAACAACGAATGGTGGGATAATGGTGTAAAATAGACAGTATTGCAGTTGATACCGGGGATGTGCTGGATATTCTAGAGGGCTTGAAAATAGATAAGTCCCCTGGTCCGGACGGGATTTACCTTAGGATTCTCTGGGAGGCAAGAGAGGTGATTGCAGAGCCTCTGGCTCTGATCTTCAGGTCGTCATTGGTCTCTGGTATAGTACCGGAAGATTGGAGGATAGCGAATGTTGTCCCATTGTTTAAGAAGGGGAACAGAGACTTCCCCGGGAATTATAGACCGGTGAGTCTCACTTCTGTAGTGGGCAAGGTTTTAGAAAGAATTATTAGGGATAGGATTTATAGTTATTTGGAGAGTAATGAATTGATTAGAGATAGTCAGCATGGTTTTGTAGCGGGAAGGTCGTGCCTTACTAACCTTATTGAGTTTTTTGAGAAAGTGACCAAAGAGGTGGATAGGGGTAAGGCAGTGGACGTGGTATATATGGATTTTAGTAAGGCGTTTGATAAGGTTCACCATGGTAGGCTTCTGCAGAAAATGCAGATGTATGGGATTGGGGGTAATCTAGGTAATTGGATCAGGAATTGGCTATCAGATAGGAGACAGAGGGTGGTGGTTGATGGTAAATATTCGTCATGGAGTTTGGTTACGAGTGGTGTGCCTCAGGGATCTGTTTTGGGGCCACTGCTGTTTGTAATTTTTATAAATGATCTGGATGAGGGTATAGTTGGGTGGATTAGTAAGTTTGCTGATGACACCAAAGTCGGAGGTGTGGTAGATTGTGAGGAAGGGTGTCGAAGTTTGCAGGGTGACTTGGACAGATTGCAGAGCTGGGCCGAGAGGTGGCGGATGGAATTTAATGCGGAGAAGTGTGAGGTAATTCACTTTGGTAGGAATAACAGATGTGTCGAGTATAGGGCTAACGGGAGGACTCTGAATAGTGTGGATGAACAGAGGGATCTAGGTGTATGTGTACATAGATCCCTGAAAGTTGGGAATCAAGTAGATAAGGTTGTTAGGAAGGCGTACGGTGTCTTGGCGTTTATTGGTAGGGGGATTGAATTTAGGAGTCGCAGCGTCATGTTGCAACTGTACACAACTCTGGTGCGGCCGCACTTGGAGTATTGTGTGCAGTTCTGGTCCCCACATTACAGGAAGGATGTGGAGGCTTTGGAGAGGGTGCAGAGGAGGTTTACCAGGATGTTGCCTGGTATGGAGGGGAGGTCCTATGAGGAGAGACTGAGAGATTTGGGGTTGTTTTCGCTGGAAAGAAGGCGGCTAAGAGGGGATCTTATTGAAACATATAAGATGGTTAGAGGTTTAGATAGGGTGGATAGTGATAGCCTTTTTCCTCGGATGGAGAAATCTAGCACGAGGGGGCATGGCTTTAAATTAAGGGGGGGTAGTTACAGGACGGATGTCAGGGGTAGGTTCTTTACCCAGAGGGTGGTGAGGGATTGGAATGCCCTGCCTGCTGCAGTTGTAAATGCGCCTAGTTTGGGGGCGTTTAAGAGATCCGTGGATAGGTTTATGGACGAAAAGGGATTGGTTTAGATTAGTGGGTCAGTGTTTTTTTTTAAAAACTGGTCAGTGCAACATCGTGGGCCGAAGGGCCTGTTCTGCGCTGTAATGTTCTATGTTCTATGTTCTATAACATTGGATGCCTGAGGGAAAGAAGATGAAAATACTGGATGCATTGGCAAACCTGTCCGTCACGATAGTTTATGGTTAATTCTCAGGGTGTGAACGTGTGTTCTTAATGGCGAGATTAAGGGTTGTGAATCTTCTAATTTTAGCCTGTTGGTCTGATTTTACTGGTGATGGAAGTCCGAGGCCACAATGAAGGACAGCAGGATTGTTTGTTGGTAAGAAAAATGCTTTAATAAATGGAAATCAGCGCAGATATGTGATTGGAAAATTTTGTCTCATGAACGTAATCAAGTCACAGCTTTATTTTCTGAAATGGCAGAAGGAGACAGAGATGTCGGTGTTGTGTGCACGGGCTTCGAAAAGTTGTGCAATCAAGAGCAATTTAACAGAGTTGTCATACAAACTGCAATGTATCAATTCACGGGCAGTATCCGCATAGAGGTTATTTTCTTTTCCCCATAAAACAGGAATCACAGGTGAATGGAGAAGGGTCTTTTTCACATGACTTCATTTTTTTGTGTAAGTGATAAACAGTGAGTTGGTTGGATGCAGGGTATTAAAGATAAAGATTGGTGAAACAGGATCGGCAGTTGGAAATGTTCATAAGGAAGAGAGAAATGAAAAAGAATATACTTTGGAGATAAGGAGAGATACATGGTAAAAATATCAGATTAAAGTATTAACGATGACTTGTTAGGTCTCAGCTGGCGTGATGTGCCTCATTCTGGACACAACAATCCACGATGTATTCACTGGCCATGAATATTTCCGTCTCCGAGAGATAACATGCAGGGAAGAAGCAATGAACTCGTCATTTATTGCAACTTTCCTGGTGCCTGTCAAGGCAGATGTTTGAGAGGCAGATCCTGCCACAAACTGCGATACTTCTGCTGTCAACTGACATGGTTGGTAGTAATATTGGACTTTGGCACCTTTTCCCAAGATCCCATCGTTACTGCAAATTGTCCCGATGGATGTTAGCTCATATGAGCTGTCGCTATTTCCCTTTTTCTCCGGCTATACTCCGCATTAGTCGATGTTTCGAGCCTTAACCTCTTTCCAGCATTCCTCAGCTGAACATTGACGCCAGTTGTGGCAATCTCACCGTATTAAGAGGCAACATTGCTGCAAAATAGTTCCATTCTGTTGCTGTGCGTGATCCTCCAAAGTTGTCTCTATGTGACAATTCCCACAAAACTTCCCAGTTCTTCCTTTGTTGGAGTTCAGAATTCGTGATTGGTTTTCAATCGGCACAGACCTATGGCAAGCCAGCAGACGAAAGGAGGCAAAATTAAATTCTAAGTCACCATGCACCACCAACTTTCCATAACCATTGCATCTGGTGCTGGGAATGCGAACGTTACAATCCAGCAGATTGTTCCTAAGTTTTAGCTCCATGTCATCCTGTACATGTGTTTTGATTTGTTCAAAGATATTGACTACTTTACCTATCCGTGCTTTGAGCTCTGCTTCAAGGATAGTGATGTCTTTCAGCCTGAAACCAATTTAGTTGCATCGGCTATCCTCTTCCTGTGGATTTTCATTTAGTTTCAACAGGGGCACAAACACAAACTGAAAACTAGCCTCATTCTCACTGCTTGAATAGTCAGTTTAGTCAGGAGGAAACAGTTCAATTTATCTGAGAGAGACTCACAAAGTTTCCATGACTACTACAACATTTCCAGCCCTAATGATTCGTTTCTTCAAGATGTGAAATTGTGTCTATTTTGTCTGCACTGAATGTCTTTCCAGGTTACAGATCTTATTGTCTGACCAAGTGAGTATATGAATGCCTTTAGTATCTACAGATTGGAATGGTGGGGAAAGAAATGACACAACTGTGTGGAACAGAGGGCATATTTCACCTCATTCCTCATTCTTTAGTCTGAGCAGAATGGGAGAATTGAAATTATGAGAGCATTGCATGTTGTCATAGAAGGATGGGATGAGGCTGAACAGCTTATGTGAAAAGAAAATGTACTCACAATTGTGTTGTCATCATCTTCTTTAAACACATTGAATACATTATTGGGATATGATCAAATAAATAAATAATTCATATATAGTGTAGATCATAGCCAGAGTATATCTGTTCGCATGAGTGCCATTGTTCCACTGGTCAATGAAGATTCTTCTGCTAATTCACATAACATTACATCTTCCTGTTGCTAAGAATGGAACTAGGTTGTGGTGATGCAGTTTGTTGTGTTGTCCTTGATTGTGTGTTGTTAGGTGACTTTGACTAAAGTACACCCTGTGGGTGAGAGTCTATCTTCCAGCAGAGAAGTAAACATGTTGAATGATCTTGCGCTGGCTGGGGCTTTCTCTTTTTTCTGAGCAGTTCAGCAAAGGTTCTTTCTTTTCCATGTTTACAATGCTCCCTGTTGGTCGCTTCCCATTATAGGTTCAATGATGCAGATTGTCATGATCTCATTCTGCACCGTGGGATTCGATGGTTATAACATTCGATGCATATCATTCAGGGTAGGAATGTATAAGCGACTGCCAAGAACAAAGAACAAAAACATCCCGGGAAACAGGCCCTTCGGCCCAACGAGCCCGCGCCGCCATTTTAACATTACCAGTTCCCCCGCCACCCATGACCCTTATCTATGCTTATCGCATTCCACATTGAGGGAAAACTGATTTAGGGACAATTTATTACCTCCAATCAGCCTTATAGCACATCTTTGGGGTGTGGGAGGAAACCGGAGCACCCGGAGAAAACCCACGCAGGCACGGGGAGAATGCGCAAACTCCCACAGACACCGGCCCAAATCCATGTGTCTGCACAGCAATCAGTGATAGTCACTGAGCTGTCGTCTTGCCCAGTATCTGGTCCAGTTTAGGTACACACTAACGACATGAAGCACTAGGCCAATCTCGAACAACCAAGAGCTGCCCCAGTACGACCCATCGCGTGTATGTCCCTCGTTGGACACGAGGTGGACCGACTTAAAACCTGTGAATGAAAAGAGAAAAACATTAGTATCATTCCACATCCTTCTACATTACCAGGAACGTCCCAATGCTAATGAACCTTATTTAAAACAATCTCCTATATCCCCCCATCTCCAACCCACTCATGTGCCTGTCTAAGTTACTCTTAAACAACTCCGGTGTGCCTGCCTCCACCACCTTATTTGGCAGAGCATTCCATACCCCCACTACCCTCTGTGTGAAAAACCTCCCTCTAATATCCATGTTATACCTCTCCCCCCTCACCCTAAGCCCGTGGCCCCTCGTACTGTGTGTCTCTAACATAGGAAATAGCTTACCTCTGTTTACTCTCTCTATATCCTTCATAATCTTATATACCTCTATTAGATCCCCACTCAGTCACCGTCTTTCAAGGGAAAACAGCCCCAATTTGCTCAATCTTTCCTCATAACCCAGTCCTTCCATACCAGGCAACATCCTGGTAAACCTCCTCTGTACTCTCTCCAGAGTCTCCACGTCCTTCCGGTAGTAAGGCGACCAGAACTGCACACAGTACTCCAGCTGCAGCCTCACCAGTGCCCTGTACAGTTGCAGCAAGACCTCCCTGCTTTTATATTCTATCCCCCTCGTTATAAAGGCCAACATCCCATTCCATTCAACATTTGACACAGTCAAAGGAAGTGACCTCACATATGCAAGCAGCCAATGGCCACTTGCTTCCCAATAATCTATCTGTCTGTGCATGAACCTTATTCAATATCTGTGGTTCCAATCTGCTTTGGAGGAAGGGAATCCCGAAACTCCCTGAGAGAGGAAAACAATGTATTCACTTTGGTCTTAATGGTAAACCTTTAATAGTAACAGTGAACCCGAGTTCTTTAGTCCCCTTTCGGGAAATATCGGATCCATATCTACACCTTTGAAATGCCTGAGAATATTGTGTGTTTAACATAAATCGCCGGCTACTCATATAACTTCCAACCGATGTGGGCACAGTTTGTCCAACCTTTTCCACCTAAGACACGCTGCATATTCCATCTGCTAATCTATTCAAATTTACCCAAACTGATTCCAAAGTAGGAAATATTCACAAGCATCATTGCAGGGATGGGAATGTCCTTTACACAAACCTATTGGAGAATGCTGGACTGTTTTAATTGGAGATGCTTCAGATAAGGTTTGATCGTGCTGTTCAGAAGCATGTGGGGTTCGAAGGCATGGCATAGCGGTTAACACTTGTGGAGGGAATGAGATGAAAAACGGGGCAGTTCAAATTGCCGTCAGAAATGGATTCTCTTTAGTCTGTATGTTGATCTGGAGGCGGCTGTGCTGAATTTGTTCTGTACAAATGCCTCCTTCCCAGTGATTGGAACGACTGGAATTTCCTGGAGAGGTGCTGAGGTGGGGTTGGGACTGGGGGGGCTGGCGGATTTGCTCCCCATGGGGTGCTGGGTGAGTGAGATTTAGGAATGGTTTCGGTCTAAACCCTCACATACACTCACCGAGGGCAATGCCAACTCAATAAGACATCTTCTGAATAACTGCTCTCCCGCCCCTCCTGGAGCACTTGATAAAATCATCGCTGGTCAGTTGTGGTTTCCACACCGCTTTTATAACTACCACACACACCTTATCACCCCATCATTTCAATCAAAAACTCAATACTTTCAGTGAGCAGACTTCGACCTGCCTCAAGCAGCTGGCAAGGTGATGAGAACAAGTAAAGTCTTCTTCATTAACACAATTCCTAAACTTACGTCCACATGTTCTGTTTCCAACATTAAGGGGAAATTCCTTTTAGCGTCGATTCTCCCACTACCTCTCAGGATCATATGCGTTCCATCAGGACGGGTTTCCAATAATCAGTGGGGCAGATCCTGCCTGATCTGAGAACCCTTTTAACTGAGGAACCAGCCCAATGAAACTCCTCTCCGCTCATTCTCAATCAATCTGATTTTGCCGGACAGCAACTGACACAATAATCGACATGTTATCTCAACAAAGCCTCTGTGTCGGATTAAATTCTACTTTCAATGGGCGACATTGAGACATATTTCTTCGTAATTACTCTCTCTAAATTCTTGTAAACTTTTTATGGTCCAGTTACCGGGGCAACCAGATTACCTTTTATATCAGAGTTCAACAAGTTCTGTTATTTTTAATAATATTATGTTTCTCAGTACATCCTGACCGTGTGCCTATTACAGTCCAGCTGCAAAACTGATGAGTCACCAAAATATTCCATAGGAACATCGGAATTCGGAGCAAGATTAGGCGAAGTCAGCTCTCCCAGCCTGCTCTGCCATTCAATCAGATCATGGCTGAACTTTATCGTTGTGTCAAATTTAACTCCCTAAATTCTCCCCATATATTCATGTAACTGTTTGCTATCAGAAATATATCCATCGCCTCCTTGACACCATTCAATTGTTCAGATTACATCGCACTCTGGGGCAGCGAGTTCCACAAATTGTTCTTTAGCAATTACTTCTGTTCTATTCATTATTAATCTTCAAACTCATATTCTATCATCAGCAAATGAGATGGAGTCTGCAAAGTCACGCTCTTCCTTGAGTTGGGAACACCTTTGACAGAGAAAGCTCCCAAACATTCTGTACCAACTTGATAAATGTTTTTCTTTTCTTACACACATAAATGTCAGTCCCAGCCTGTAGAAGAAGTCATTCATTGTCCGCAGAAGAGGAAGGGGAATTGTACAAGTGAAGAGTCAATACAGGCCAACACACAGCCTCGTAGCTGCAAGACACATGGTTTTACTTTTGCATTCAACTGCGAAAATCTCGGATTCCTTTACAATCGTGTTTCTGAACATTTTTTTGTAATTTCAATGCACCAAGTGCCAGGATCAGAAGGAGAATGAACAAGCGCCAGCAATTAACTACAGTCGACTCACCGAGCAAAGCCGTCAACAACGAGGAGTCGGTGATTCAAACCGTGCCCATCACAAAGTGTGAATAAAAGCAGATTCAATGACCCAGTCATTGGGTAAGTTGCAACACCAGAGTAGGTTCGAATCTAGCAGATATACGGCTGTTTGTTTGCTCATGTACAAACATTGTAACAAGTCACCCAATTCTGGAAAGCGTTCCAAATGATTAATTCATCATATCTTAAATTTTCCTCCATTCTGATTTGTAATGTTAATCTTCATTTCCCTTTCTTACAGTAAACATAATGACAATTATCGTTCTCTCTCGTGGAAAACGCGGTCTCTCCAAATGTATCGCCTGTTATTTAGTGGCCATGGAAACGGCAGATCTGCTACTCCTTATACTGGACCTAATAATGAGACAGATTCCAATTATTTATAAAGAGCAATTTATCTTCCTGAAATCAATCCTGTTTACAATATCCATGCCGTTCTACTTTTTACAGCCGCTGATTGTTCTGTCTGGTTTACCATTTCTTTCACCTTCGGTAGACTTGTGGCCATTTGTTGCCATCAGCTTAGCCGTAAATATTGCACTGAGAAAACAGCGATTGTTGTGTTGGGAACAGTGGCCGTGCTGAGCTGTTTAAAGAACAGTTTTTGGTATTTTATGTTAACAGGTGAGTATATGATGCAGAACTCACCAAGGTTTTGTTTCACAACAATTGATGTTCTGTTCTCTCGGACATGGACAACAATCTCATTCTTGCACTATATTCTCACACCATTTGTCCCATTTGTCCTGATTTTGCTGCTTAATGTTATCACAGTGCAACACATTTTAATGACCAGCAGAGCCCGGAGAAGACTCCGGACTTACACCAGTGGGGAGGCTCCCAGAGACCCAGAGAAGGATAAGCAGAGGAAATCCATTGTTTTACTGTTTGTAATTTCAGCAAATTTCATCCTGCTATGGTCAACATTAAAGGTATTCTCCATTTTGAACCGAATGGTTTGGATGGGATATACTTACACATTTGTGCCATATTACGTTCTGGAATTGGGATTCATGTTGCAGCTCACGAGTTGCTGCACAAACACATTTATTTATGTAGTGACCCAGACGAAGTTCAGAGAGCAGTTGAAGAAATTCCTGAAATCTCCCTTTATTTGAATTCTGTGAGTGGTTCAATTGTTGGAACATCTCAGCCGCTAAGTTCCCACATGTTTTGTTTTACGTTTGCTGTACTATTCCAACAGTAGTTTCCTATATTGGTTTGAAGGATGTGGTGGGTCGGGCCATGTGGGAATATAAAAGAAGTGCAGTCTCTATGATAAAGGTAAGATAAAGCCCTCGTAGTCACAAATGACATCTCTGTCCATTCAAACAGTGGAGGCTACTTCGTTAAATATGTTTAAGACACAGATAGATGGATTTTTGACCAATAAGGGAATTAAGGGTTAGGGGGAGCAGGCGGACAAGTGGAACTGAACCACAATCAGGTCAGCCATGATCTTATTGAATGGCGGGGCAGTCTCGAGGGGCTAGATGGCCTACTCCTGCTCCTATTTATATATATTGGACTTGGAGGGAGTACAGAGAAGGTTCACCAGTTGGTACTGGAGTTGAGGGGATTATCTTATGAGGAGAGATTGAATAGACTGGACCTGTACTCTTTAGAGTTTAGAAGGCTGAGGGGGGATCTTATAGAGATATATAAGGTAATGAAGGGGCTAGACAGGGTAGAGGTAGAGAGATTCTTCCCGCTTAGAAAGGAAAACAGAACTAGATGGCACAGCCTCAAGATAAGGTGGGGAGGGGGGGTGCGGTTTAGAACGGAGTTGAGGAGGAATGTCTTCACTCAAAAGATGGTGAATCTCTGGATGTCCGTTGAAGTGGTGGAGGCTTCCTCGCTGAATATATTTAAGTCACGGGTAGATGGGTTTCTGACAGACAGGAGAATTAAGGGTTATGGGGAGAGGGCAGGAAAGTGGAACTGAGACACGACAGATCAGCCATTATCTTATTGAATGGTGGGGCAGGCTCGAAGGGCTAGATGGCCTACTCCTGCTCCTATTTCTTGTGTTCTTATGACAATATTCTGTTCCCCCATTTGATGGGGAGAGCTGACCAGTGCTGATTTAAGCTGAGGATGACAGAGCCTCAGGTGATGGGCAGTGTGGGACTGGTGGGCCTTCATATACCTCAGTCAACATGGAGTGTTGGTATCAGAGTGTGTCACAGATCAGCGATCCAGACAGCTAAACTAAACAGCCCCCTATGTTAACAGAATGGAATCCAAGCCTGCTGATACTGTGACAGAAACATGTATGACAGGTTTTTTATTGGGACAGAGCCGTGTGCTTTGCAGGTGAGATGTGTACGGTATGATCTGTAACATAGATGTTGAAATCTATGTTCTATGTGCCTGAGGGATGGAGGCTCGTGTCACCGAATACAAAAACAGGAGAGGATCTGTCCATTAAAAGTGGGTTTGATTGGTTGGGTTCTCCTTTTCACTCAGAGACATTTTACCCCTCCACTTACATTTGTTAAATTCACTTTGAAACTGTACGTTTTGGCAGTTGGATGGCCAAATAGGATTTGTTACTTCAGCTACCGTAAAAAAAGTTAAATTTGTGACTGTATACGACCCATCGTCCCAGTTACGTAGAATGATTATCGGGTGCATTGGAACGGGATGTGGCCCTGAAGGGAAGTGGGGGGGTTCCCCAATTTTCATCATATTATAAACATTGATTACCTGCAAGACAGCACAGGCATTCTCCTCACCCTGCATGGCTCTATCCTATCTCAAACACACACTTCATTCCCTGCCCTATCGATCACTGTGACTTCAACTTTTCAGTTTCTCACTGGGGCTTTGAATGAGCAGCAGCAGGCACCTGCTTTTCATTACTGACTTGGTGTAAAAACACTCAACTCTGACGGCAGATTTGTGCATTTCTCTGTTAACGCAGTGGCAGCTTTTCAGCCTCATCCTTTCCATGAATAACTCGCTACTTTTCATGGTGAGACTTTTCTCATTGAATCTGAAACGGAGCTGTGTGCAGCAGAGCTGCAAAAACTGATTGATAAGATAAAGGTGCATTCTGTTACGGGTAATATATTAGAATGGATAGAGGATTAATTAACTAACAGAAAGAAGGAGTGGGGGGAATGGTCCATGAGTAGGTTTTTTTCTGTTTGGCGATCAGTGAGTAGTGGCGTGCCTCAGGGATCAGTGTTGGGACCGCAATTGTTTACGATTTCTATCGATGATTTGGACTTGGGGACCAAGTGCAGTGTCTCAAAATTCACAGACGACATAAGATGTTGGAAGGGCAAAATGTGCAGAGGGCGCTGAAAGTCTGCAAAGGATAGAGAACGCTGAAGGGACTGGGCGAGGGTCTGGCAGATGAAGTACAATGGCAGTAAAATCAATCTCTTCCATATTGGTAGAAATATCAGCAGAATGGACTGTTTAAATTGTAGAATAAATTGCAGCATGCTGCGATGCAGAGGGACCTGGGTTTGCTTGTGCAGGAATCTCAAGGAGCTGCTTTGCAGTTTTCACAGATAATAATTAAGAAGCAAATGGAATTTTGTCCTTAATCCCGAGAGGGATGGAGTTTAAATACAGAGCGATTATGTTGCAGCTGTGAGGCCACATCTGGAGTACTGTGTACAGTTTTGGTCTCCTTACTTGAGAAAGGATATATTAGTCCTTCCATACCAGGCATCATCCTGGTAAACCTCCTCTGCACTCTCTCCAGGGCCTCCATGTCCTTCTGGTAGTAAGGCGACCAGAACTGGACGCAGTACTCCAAATGCGGCCTAACCAGTGTTCTGTACAACTGCAACATTAGACACCAGCTTTTATACTCTATACCCCTTCCTATAAAGGCTAATATACCACAGGCTTTCTTCACCACACTCTCCACCTGTGCTGCCACCTTCAAGGACTTGTGGACTTGCACCCCTAGGTCCCTCTGTGTTTCTATACTCTTGATGGTCCTACCATTTATTGTATAACTCCCCACTACATTATTTCTTCCAAAATGCATCACCTCACATTTATCTGGATTAAATTCCATCTGCCATTTCTCTGCCCAGTTTGCCAGCCTATCTATATCCTGCTGTATTGCCTGACACTGCTCCTCACTATCAGCAAGTCCAGCCACCTTCGTGTCATCTGCAAACTTGCTGATCACACCACCTACTCCCTCTTCCAAATCATTTATATATATTACAAATAGCAGAGGTCCCAGTACTGAACCCTGCGGCACACCACTAGTGACAGACCTCCAGCTAGAAAAGGACCCCTCCACTACTACTCTCTGACTCCTCTTTGCAAGCCAGTTCTCTACCCATCTAGATACCTGGCCACGTATCCCATGAGCCTTAACCTTTACTACCAACCTACCATGAGGGACTTTGTCAAACGCCTTACTGAAATCCATACAGACGACATCCATGGCTTGTCCTTCATCGACCGTTTTTGTCACCTCCTCAAAAAATTCTACCAGATTCATAAGACACGACCTCCCCTTTCCAAAGCCATGCTGCGTATCCCTAATCAGATCGTAACTCTCCAAATGCTTATACACCCTATCTCTTAGAATCCTCTCCAACAACTTCCCTACCACTGATGTCAAACTCACCAACCTATAGTTACCCGGGTTATCCCTACTGCCCTGTTTAAACAACGGTACCACGTTCGCTATCCTCCAGTCCTCTGGGACCTCACCTGTGTCCAAAGAACAGACAAAGATTCGCTTCAGAGGCCCAGCAATTTCATCTCTCGCCTCCCTAAGCAGCCTGGGATAAATACCATCAGGAGCTGGAGATTTATAAAGAACAAAATCAGCCGGGAAACAGGCCCTTCGGCCCAACGAGCCCGCGCCGCGATCTCAACACCACCAGTCCCCCTCTCCCCCCATGACCCCTGTCTAATGTTTTATGGCCATCCAGACTGAGGGAAACTAATTTAGGGACAATTTATTACTGCCAATCAGCCTAACAGCACATCTTTGGGATGTGGGAGGAAACCGGAGCACCCGGAGAAAACCCACGCAAGCACGGGGAGAATGCGCAAACTCCCACAGACACTGGCCCAAATCCATGTGTCTGCACAGCAATCAGTGATAGTCACTGAGCTGTCGTCTTGCCCAGTATCTGGTCCAGTTTAGGCACACACTAACAACATGAAGCACTAGGCCAATCTCAAACAACCAAGAGCAGCCCCAGTATAACCCATCACGTGTATGTCCCTCGTTCGACACGAGGTTTTAATACTACCTAAAAATCCCAACACTTCCTCCCTCGTAATGGATATTTCCTTCAACTGGTCTATAGCTCCCTCCAAGACAGTACCAGACAACAAGTCCCTCTCCTTCGTGAACACTGACACAAAGTATTCATTCAGGATCTCCCCCATTCCCTCGGACTCTAAGCACAGTTCCCCTCCTCTGTCCCTGAGGGGACCGATTTTTCCTCTAACCATCCTTTTGTTCCGAGCATAGGAGTAAAATGCCTTTGGATTTTCCTTAATCCTGTCTGCCAAGCCCACTTCGTGCCCCTATATTGAGGACTGAGTTGAGGACAGAGTTCCTCACTCAAAGTGTTGGGAATTTGTGCAATTCTCTGCCCAGTGAAGCAGTTGAGACGACATAACTGAATGTTTTTAAGGCAAGGATAGACCATTTTTTAAACAGTAGATGGTTTAAGGGCTAGTGTAACCAGGCGGGATAATGGAGCTGAGTCCACGATAAGATAAGCCATGATCTTATTGAATGGCAGAACAGATTCCAGGAGCCAGATGGCCTACTATTCCTGCTCTTAGTTCTTATCTTCTCATATTAGCTTGGTTTCTTTTTTTCTTGATCTGCCACTTCAACTCAAAGTTCTTTCACCTTTTCCTACATTCTATCCATTTTAATTTTAGCATCCTCCTACACGTCCTTTGCTTTTGTATCTACAATATGCTCACTCATCTTCATTATTACTCTATTGCTGAATCTGCTTTCTCCAGTTTATCATTTCATCACTTAACTTCCCTTTATTTTTCCCTCTAACTGCCCCCAAACAACTCACAATCACTATAACTTTAATCATTTCATCTGCTCGCCCCCCTTGGGCTCCACACCCTTTTTGAGGGATCCCAGATCTTCTTCACTATTGATGCCAAGTTCCACCCAATGTGGCCATTTTTTTTTAATGGAGTTTATTTCTCAACATTTCTTCCCATTTCTAACACTCTGCCATTTTCTCCGTTCCATCTGGTGTAAACTAAGAGAGGGAATGAGGCCATTTAGCTCAGGAACTCGCTTTGTGCTAATGAAATATCTTCTATTCCCTGAACGCCTGGGGTATCAGACAAGTGAATCTATCCACTCCTTACCCCCACAATACTATCAAAAGATCATTTCTTCTTGCAGCCGGCTCTAGAGTTACCCCCCCACCCCCCGCCATTGCTTAAGCTATAATACCATTTACTGCATTTATTGGATCAGAGTCAATATCAGGTTTGTCAAAATCACTTCAAAAGTTTTCAGAGTCTAACCCGGAGCAACTTCCACCTCTATTTCTTGTCGGGTCACAGCTCGGGTGCCACTTATGTTTCCAAACCTGTGTTTTAAAGTCTGCAGAGAATAAAGACACAAAGTTGATTTTAAATACTTTTTCCTTTTTTTTCCTGAAGCTACATGTGAGACATAAATGAAATGCTCACTATCTCTTACCGTATTTAACTTACGATTGATTTCCACTTGCAATTAAAACCTGCTCAGGATTTCACTGTCACACAGAGTCAGTTTTTTGCCCTCGTCTTCCAGATGTTGTCTCTCCTTGTGAGCTTGATTCCCAGGTTCTTCATCCCGACTTTCTGAACAAGATGGACTGTTAGCAGAGTTAAAACTCCAAATGTTCCTTGCTAACTCGACAATGAATTGATCAGAACCCCACGTGGATCGTTCGATTCAATACAAACAGAATTGGTCACTCCAAACGTCACCTCTGGGCCAATTCAGTGCATATTGTTTCCATTCCAATGCCCAGATAAGGAACACAGGCTCCCTAAAGCCTGTTCAGAACTCGTCTCTGCCAAGGGAAAGGGATTGAATCTGAAACCTTCTGTTCTTTGACAAATTCCAGGCTGCGAGCCACATGGAAATCCCAACGTAATGCAAAATAAATCAACTGTAACCAAAAAAATAAATTGGACTGATTGGCGATCTTTCAGCATGTTGAACTTAAAACTCCATTCAGGCACAGTTGGTATAGATAAAACCTTCAGCACTTCACAACAAAACCTTGCTTTGGACTGAGCAGGAGTGGCGTTTGGTTCAATAATGATCTTGCCGAGGTAGAGAGGAGCAGCGATTGTTGGAGGATCTGCTGAAGTACAGGTGGGGATTCTGAAATAGGAAATGGGGACAGTGCAATCCCAAAATATTCCCTCAAGTATGTTAGCAAGGACTAACTAGCTCGAATATCCATAATGACCAGAGATATACAGGTTAGCACGACAAGGAAAATAAATGTACTTTTAGTTGTGAAGGAGCACTAAAACGATTGGATGCATTATTCAAGTACAGAACGGAGCTTAAGAAAGTAATTAGAAAAGTAAAGAGGGTACACGGGTATACTCTGGCTGGTAAAAGCACTGAAAATCGGAAGATATTCTAGAGGATACAAACCAGCGAACTACAGGCCAGGGAGTCCCAAGACAGTGTATGGAAACGCAGAGGAGCTTCACAAGAGGGTTGCCTGTGTTAGAAGATTGAAGTTATAGAACATAGAACACTACAGCACAACCAAGCCCTTCGACCCACAAGTTGTGCCGATCATATCCCTACCTACCAGGCCTATGTGTAACTCTCAATCCCATTAAATCCCATGTACTCATCCAGAAGTCTCTTAAAAGACCCCAGCGAGTTCGCCTCCACCACCACTGACGGCAGCCGATTCCATTCACTCACCACCCTCTGAGTGTAAAACTTACCCCCTGACATCTCCTCTGTACTTTCCTCCCCGCACCTTAAACCTGTGTCCTCTCGTAGCGACCATTTCAACCCGGGGAAATAGCCTCTGAGAATCCACCCTATCTATTCCACTCAACATTTTGTAAACTTCTATCAGGTCGCCTCTCAACCTTCGTCTCTCCAGGGAGAAGAGTCCCAGCTCCCTCAACCTATCTTCATAAGGCATGCCTCCCAATCCAGGCAACATCCTTGTAAATCTCCTCTGTACCCTTTCAATAGCTTCTACATCCTTCCTGTAGTGAGGCGACCAGAACTGCACACAGTACTCCAAGTGGGGTCTGACAAGGGTCTTGTGAAAATAGAATTGAGAGGCTTGGATTGTTTTTACTGGAGCAACAATGACTGAGGGGTGACTTAATTTAGGCGTGCAAGATTATGAGGGCCATTGATCGAGTGGATAAGGAGCATCCGTTTCTATCCGTTCCCATTAATTGAAGGGTCAGAGGCAGGACGTGTGGGGAATGTGACCATTTTGTTTTACTTGGTGGTCGGTGATGGTCTGAAATCTACTTCCTGGAGGCTGGTAGAGGTGGGTTGTGTCACATCCTTTGTAAAGAATCTGGATGATTACTTGGTGCATCATAACATGCATAGCTGTGAGCCAGATATTGAATTAATTATGATATTAGTTGTCCCATGAACAGGTCGAAGAGCCTCATCTGTCTCATATTATTCTCTGAAAATTCTTGTTCCGCATTTTCACCACCGGATCAGGTTCGTTCAGTCAAACGGCCGAGAACTGCACATATTTGAGATTTAAATACATTGACCCACATGCTGACAACCTCCCCCACCCCCACACACTGAAATGTATCCACAGTTTTGACATATTTGTTGACCATTTAATGTGACAGAATGCTAAACACCCTGGTCTGCCAAGGACACAAAACATTAGCCAGCACTGGAAGCAGTATAGCTGGAAATATCAAATTGCAAAGAGTTATTCCGTGGAGAGTTTCAGTGCAGGGAGATGTAAATTGACACGATTTAGATTGAAAATGGATGGAATAATGTCTTTTATTAAACAATAAAATGTGGAAGCTGAAAAATATTCCGATATTTCACAGCTGGATTCACACAGTACACACAGCAATGTCTCTGATATTCTGGAATTGCTGCCAATGTGGTTAATCTCAGTACGGAAACTGCTTTCATGATTTAATGTTAATCTGGTCACTCTCATCAAAACAGGGACAACATTTCTGTACAATGTGAGTGAATGGTAAGTTCAAAGAGCTCAGGTTAAAGGTTTAAAATAACCAGTCACTTTTCTGTTGCTGCTTTGGGAGTGTCAGTGGAATGTAGCTCACAGTAAAGTGGGAACAATTGTTTTGGGAAATAATTGGAGATTATTGAGAGCTTCCTGCATTCTGGAAATGTGTGTGAGCTATTCAGAGATTGGAAATGATGGATGAATAAAGATACAGTTCTTTGTTAGTTTGATGAGATTGTCACCCCTGAAGATTCACCAGTTCCAGGAATGATTCAACAATGTCTATCATTCAAATTCTTCAGACAGGTGAAAAAAGTGAGAGAAGGACTGAATCCACAAACACTGACACAAACAGTATTTGAAACTTCAACTTCATGTTTGAATGTGAAGGGGCTGATTGAAATAAACACGAGGCCACACTGGGATGCTGAGCAATTTAATTCCTGCTTTTCCTACATTAATAAAAATATGATGAAACATTCCTTGGATAAAGCACTCCATCTCCCTTCACACTCTACCCCTCACTCACTCTCTCACTTACTCTTGCCCTTACTCTCTCCCCTTCATTCTCCCTCCTCTCTCTCCCTCATTGAGTCAACTTTTCTCCCCCTCACCTCTCTCTTCACTCAATCTATCTCCCATTGCTCTCTCTTCTCACTCTCTCCCCTTACACTCTCCTTCCTCTGTCTCCCTCATTCATTCACCTTCTCTCCCCCACAGAATGCCTTCCCCCTCTCTCTTCACTCAATCTATCTCCTATTGCGCTCTCTCCCAGTCATTCCCTCTTCCCCCTCCGACTCACTCTCCCTCATTCTCTCACCTTCTCTCACTACTCCTGCCCCTTCCCTCCCCTCTTCATTCAATCTATCTCCCAATGCTCCCTCCCTTCACTTTCGCCCCTCCCTATCTCTCCCCTCACTCTATCTACCCTCATGATCCCTCCCCCCACTCTATCTGTCCCTTACAATATCTCCTGTTCAGTCACCGCATCTCACACTATTCTTCTAAAATCTTCCCCGACTCTCTCCCCTATACTCTCAGTGTCTCCCCCTCACTGACATCACCCTTTCTCCCTCAGCCTCTTGTCCTATCACTCCCACCCCATTCCCCCCCTCACTCACACCAGCTCGCTCCATTCCTGACACACTCTCCCCATCCCTCTCTCACACCCTGTCCTCTTGCTCTCTCCTCTGTCTCTCCCCATCACTCTCTCTCATCAGCTCCCCTCACCATCTCTCCTCCTCATTCACTCTGAATTTATTCCTTCCTCACTTCCTTCCCTCACACTATCTCCCATCGCCCTCTCCCCGCACCCTCACTCTTCACCGACCCTCCCCCTCACATGTTCTGCTTACTGTCTCTCTCATTGATTGTATTTAAGACAGGGAAAGACAGGCAGTTGATTGGAAAGGTGGGAGAATGGGGTTGAGAACGTTATCAGCTGTGATTAAATGACGGAGGAGACTCAATGAGCAGAACAGCTGAATTCTGCTCCTGTATCTTACGGTCTTTTTAGTTTCACTCTCACTCTGTTAGTTACAGTATTTATCCTAGTCCCCCACTCTTTATTAGCTTGTGTATGTATTAGTTTCAGGAGTGCAGTGATTACCAATTAGCATTGAACATAAAAAAATGCAATATTTAATTACAAATACCTACAGTGATACAGATGATAAAATGAGGAATATCCATTACAATTACAGAGCAGCAACATTAACCCTTTCTCTTTCAAAACTCAATAACATAGATCATATCACATACTGAGCAGTATTCAGTTAAAACTAGTACAGACAACACAATAAAGTGAGTTTAAATTGTAATAATAGATGATGTGAATAGTTTGTTCTGAAGAAATGATACTAATTTGAAAGTGATTAATTCATAGTCTTTGAAGAATTTCCCTCATTCAATGTGATGCTTTTAATGGTATAGAATATCTCTCCTCTTTTCAGTGCTGACATCTGCAACTGCAGATGGATGAAAAACAACAATCTGACAAACCCCAGGTAATATCTGTCATGGTAAAATAAACAGTTTGATAAATAATGGTCATATCTGACATCATGCATCAGTCCTGAGATATTTGGGACAATCCAAAATAAATCATACATTCAGAAATTAAATAAAGCTGAGGTGACTGTGCAGGGACAGAGTGAAATTGTGAATTCTAGCTTTCTGTGCGATAGCTCTGGATCTGCTCAGTGAGATATAAGGAACAAGGAAAGAGGAAACTGTATTTCCGAGGCTCCGATCGTGTCCAGTGCTGCCCCAGTGTCCATTTGTTATTTTCGGTCTAGGGATGTCGGTTTCAGAGGAAATGTTACCCCTGTTGTCTAAATTAAATTTCATTTGTTTATGGGGTGCTGAGAATTTATTAACCGCTGTAATGCATGGGTTTGTGATGTGTGTTGTGTGTATTTAAGAGAGATTCTGTGTTTCCCTCTGAAGTCTCTCTGTGTGTCAGTACATGGGTAAGAGTGTGGACTTGTCCAGCTTTGTATGTGTGTGTTTCAGGGAGTGTGTATCTCTGTGGCCTGGAACTTGTGTGTGAGTTTGTCAGTGTGTGAATGTGTGTGTGTTGGTGTCAGTTTGTGTCTGTGTGTATCAGTGTGTGTGTCTGGAGGGATGTGTGTAGGATGCACAGATGTGTGTATGTGTATGATTATGTATCTGTATGTTTGGTTCCATGATTGTGCCACTGTGTCTCTGTGTGAATGTGTGTGTGTGTGTGTGTGTGTGTGTGTGAGATTATGCTTGTGATTGTATGTTTTTGTGGGCGAATGTCAGTGCCCCTGTGTGATTCAGATTATAAATCAGAAACATATTCCACCTTTGGTTTGGAAACACTTTAATCAACCTGTGCATTTGGGATTTTAACAGTTCCAGAAATAATTGAATTAACATTTACCGTGTGTGTGTGTGTGTGTGTATGTGTGTGTGTGTGTGTGTATGTGTGTGTATGTGTGTGTGTGTGTGTGTATGTGTGTGTGTGTATGTGTGTGTGTGTGTGTGTGTATGTGTGTGTGTGTATGTGTGTGTGTATGTGTGTATGTGTGTGTGTGTGTATGTGTGTATGTGTGTGTGTGTATGTGTGTGTGCGTGCGTGTTGTGGGTTAAGGAATCAACACCCTGCTTCACCAAAGTCAACACTGAAACTTTCCCAGGTAAATATGTGGGAACTTGTGTTGATGTTGATAATTGGCAGGTTTGGATTCCAATGGAACTGCTCTCTGTGTCAACCTGTGGAATTGTAAAGCAAAAGGAAAAGGGGAATAGTTTGTTTGGAAATTATTTTCTGTTTGAGCGTGGACAAAATTGATGAATGGTTGTAATTGAGTCTCAAAATGTTTGTATTTCCAATTTTCAAAGTATCAGTCTGTGAGATTGAGACTATTATCTGGGAAATATTAAAAGATCCATTAGTAAGATCCACTGTGGAAGATTAAACACTGAATGTCTGATACAGGAATTACAGAGTGCAGCACAGTTTACCCACTCCCATTCTGAATGGGATTAGTGTCTAATAACTGCACCAAATGTACACATTACAGTCTGAGATCATCCCTAAGGACAATCTCCAGACAATATCTCCCATAGGGAATGAGGGAACAGAGTTCATGTACAGTGTCTGGTGATAAAAGGGTTAATTCACCAGGCGAGGTTCCTGCTGTAAACTCCAATCCCTGTCAATATTGTTCAATATTCACACTGCAGTAACCGGTTCCCAGATGCAGACATGGGACTGACTGAACTTGTCTGAGGCTCACACAGAGCAGCGCCTGCAGTAGGTGTGAGCCACCAGCAGATGGTGGCATTGTGTGACTTTAATCCCCAGATAGTGAAAGAGGTTTTGAGGAGAGGCTGGTGGAGCCTTTAATTCATTCACAGAGACAGAGAGGAAACTCTGACAAGATTGACCAATCTGTCCTCTGCTGGGTACTGTCAGAATCACACACACTGTTCCCTCTCTCTGGAGAATGATCTCTGCTGCTCCATTTTGAAAGGAGGGTGAAGACTCTGTTACTGAGAACACTGACAACACATTGCTGCTTAAACAATGGTTTGCAGCAATCTTTCCTTCAATGTGGAGACTAAAACTACAACAGTTTTCCAGCTGGGAAACCAGGTAAGCAGGGAAATCACTGCCAGGCCGGAGGGGCTGATGGAATAGGGAGGGAGAGGGGCAGGAATGAAGGGTTTGGAAGGAGCTGTCGAAGATCTTCACAATTCAGGATTTCACTGTAACCGGTGGAGCAGCAATGTTCAGAGATTGAAATGTTCACACTTCCACTCTCAGTCCCAATCTGAATCCCTGCAGTGACTCCAGCTGTCTCTTTCCATTTGAACTGAACCGATTTCCCCACAGCCTGAAACAGATTAAAGATGAAACAGGAAATAAACAGATTGAACAACAGGGTAAATAACAGGAGACTGGAGTTAATGGGACAAATCTTCTGGTCTCTGGATCACCAGAGACCCAGACACACAACTGAAGATGAGCATCGGGACCCTGTGGATGTCCTGACACACTGATCTACCTGGGAATTGTCCCAGAGGTAGTAACTACTATTGGGGAAGTCCCCTGCTGCAGTTAGAGTCAGAGACTTGGGACAGATCCACAAAATTTACCTGGATAGTTACTCAGGTAATGTTAGACAGCTCACCACCTGGGCTAATACCTGAATAGCACAACCGAGTCCCCCAGTCACTTCCCACTGATCCCCCATACTACACCTCCCACAATCTGACTAGACCCACTCATCCCTACCTCCCCTCCAGCCTGGCGACCTCCCATGAGCCCTTAAACTAATCGGACTGACCCTCCCAACTTGGCCTCATCCTGAGCCAACCTCTCCTCACCTGACATAGAAACATAGAAGATCGGAGCAGGAGGAGGCCATTTGGCCCTTCGAACCTGCTCCACCATCCATCACCATCATGTCTGATCGTCCAACTCAATAGCCTCATCCTGCTTTCTCCCCATAACCTTTGATCCCGTTCACCCCAAGTGCTCTATCCAGCTGCCTCTTGAATACATTCTTGACTAAACCTCTGACTTAAACTCATTCCCCCAGAACCAACCCCACCCCACTACCCTCTTCAAAGCTATTAACCAATCCCAACCCCCCACCACACAACCACATCTGTTTAGACCCCAACAACATGACCAACTCCCAGCCACCATCCAAACTCCCGATTAACCCTCCAACCCAACACAATACAACTCGTCCACTCCCCCGAAACCCAGAACTAATCCTCCAACCTCTCCCCAGCTCCCTGACTAACCATTCATCCAGCGACACACCAACCCATTCACTCCCCCAATCAACTAACACGGAGCTCCCCCGGGGTCACTGTGCTGTAAATAGGGTGTGTGCTCTCTCTTCCCCGACTCTGCTCTGATGGAGCTCCCCGGGGTCACTGTGCTGTAAATAGGGTGTGTGCTCTCTCTTCCCCGACTCTGATGGAGCTCCCCGGGGTCACTGTGCTGTAAATAGGGTGTGTGCTCTCTCTTCCCCGACTCTGCTCTGATGGAGCTCCCCGGGGTCACTGTGCTGTAAATAGGGTGTGTGCTCTCTCTTCCCCGACTCTGCTCTGATGGATCTCCCCGGGGTCACTGTGCTGTAAATAGGGTGTGTGCTCTCTCTTCCCCGACTCTGCTCTGATGGAGCTCCCCGGGGTCACTGTGCTGTAAATAGGGTGTGTGCTCTCTCTTCCCCGACTCTGCTCTGACGGAGCTCCCCAGGGTCACTGTGCTGTAAAGAGGGTGTGTGCTCTCTCTTCCCCGACTCTGATGGATCTCCCCGGGGTCACTGTGCTGTAAATAGGGTGTGTGCTCTCTCTTCCCCGACTCTGCTCTGACGGAGCTCCACGGGGTCACTGTGCTGTAAATAGGGTGTGTGCTCTCTCTTCCCCGACTCTGCTCTGACGGAGCTCCCCAGGGTCACTGTGCTGTAAAGAGGGTGTGTGCTCTCTCTTCCCCGACTCTGATGGATCTCCCCGGGGTCACTGTGCTGTAAATAGGGTGTGTGCTCTCTCTTCCCCGACTCTGCTCTGACGGAGCTCCGCGGGGTCACTGTGCTGTAAATAGGGTGTGTGCTCTCTCTTCCCCAACTCTGACGGAGCTCCCCGGGGTCACTGTGCTGTAAATAGGGTGTGTGCTCTCTCTTCCCCGACTCTGCTCTGACGGAACTCCCCGGGGTCACTGTGCTGTAAATAGGGTGTGTGCTCTCTCTTCCCCGAGTCTGCTCTGATGGAGCTCCCCGGGGTCACTGTGCTGTAAATAGGGTGTGTGCTCTCTCTTCCCCGACTCTGCTCTGACGGAGCTCCCCGGGGTCACTGTGCTGTAAATAGGGTGTGTGCTCTCTCTTCCCCGACTCTGCTCTGATGGATCTCCCCGGGGTCACTGTGCTGTAAATAGGGTGTGTGCTCTCTCTTCCCTGACTCTGCTCTGACGGAGCTCCCCGGGGTCACTGTGCTGTAAATAGGGTGTGTGCTCTCTCTTCCCCGACTCTGCTCTGACGGAGTTCCCCGGCGTCACTGTGCTGTAAATAGGGTGTGTGCTCTCTCTTCCCCGACTCTGCTCTGATGGAGCTCCCCGGGGTCACTGTGCTGTAAATAGGGTGTGTGCTCTCTCTTCCCCGACTCTGCTCTGACGGAGCTCCCCGGGGTCACTGTGCTGTAAATAGGGTGTGTGCTCTCTCTTCCCCGACTCTGCTCTGACGGAGCTCCCCGGGGTCACTGTGCTGTAAATAGGGTGTGTGCTCTCTCTTCCCCGACTCTGCTCTGACGGAGCTCCCCGGGGTCACTGTGCTGTAAATAGGGTGTGTGCTCTCTCTTCCCCGACTCTGCTCTGACGGATCTCCCCGGGGTCACTGTGCTGTAAATAGGGTGTGTGCTCTCTCTTCCCCGACTCTGCTCTGATGGATCTCCCCGGGGTCACTGTGCTGTAAATAGGGTGTGTGCTCTCTCTTCCCCGACTCTGCTCTGATGGAGCTCCCCGGGGTCACTGTGCTGTAAATAGGGTGTGTGCTCTCTCTTCCCCGACTCTGCTCTGACGGAGATCCCCGGGGTCACTGTGCTGTAAATAGGGTGTGTGCTCTCTCTTCCCCGACTCTGCTCTGACGGAGCTCCCCGGGGTCACTGTGCTGTAAATAGGGTGTGTGCTCTCTCTTCCCCGACTCTGCTCTGACGGAGCTCCCCGGGGTCACTGTGCTGTAAATAGGGTGTGTGCTCTCTCTTCCCCGACTCTGCTCTGATGGAGATCCCCGGGGTCACTGTGCTGTAAATAGGGTGTGTGCTCTCTCTTCCCCGACTCTGCTCTGATGGAGCTCCCCGGGGTCACTGTGCTGTAAATAGGGTGTGTGCTCTCTCTTCCCCGACTCTGCTCTGACGGAGCTCCCCGGGGTCACTGTGCTGTAAATAGGGTGTGTGCTCTCTCTTCCCCGACTCTGCTCTGATGGAGCTCCCCGGGGTCACTGTGCTGTAAATAGGGTGTGTGCTCTCTCTTCCCCGACTCTGCTCTGACGGAGCTCCCCGGGGTCACTGTGCTGTAAATAGGGTGTGTGCTCTCTCTTCCCCGACTCTGCTCTGATGGAGCTCCCCGGGGTCACTGTGCTGTAAATAGGGTGTGTGCTCTCTCTTCCCCGACTCTGCTCTGACGGAGCTCCCCGGGGTCACTGTGCTGTAAATAGGGTGTGTGCTCTCTCTTCCCCGACTCTGCTCTGACGGAGCTCCCCGGGGTCACTGTGCTGTAAATAGGGTGTGTGCTCTCTCTTCCCCGACTCTGCTCTGATGGAGCTCCCCGGGGTCACTGTGCTGTAAATAGGGTGTGTGCTCTCTCTTCCCCGACTCTGCTCTGATGGAGCTCCCCGGGGTCACTGTGCTGTAAATAGGGTGTGTGCTCTCTCTTCCCCGACTCTGCTCTGATGGAGCTCCCCGGGGTCACTGTGCTGTAAATAGGGTGTGTGCTCTCTCTTCCCCGACTCTGCTCTGACGGAGCTCCCCGGGGTCACTGTGCTGTAAATAGGGTGTGTGCTCTCTCTTCCCCGACTCTGCTCTGATGGAGCTCCCCGGGGTCACTGTGCTGTAAATAGGGTGTGTGCTCTCTCTTCCCCGACTCTGCTCTGACGGAGCTCCCCGGGGTCACTGTGCTGTAAATAGGGTGTGTGCTCTCTCTTCCCCGACTCTGCTCTGATGGAGCTCCCCGGGGTCACTGTGCTGTAAATAGGGTGTGTGCTCTCTCTTCCCCGACTCTGCTCTGACGGAGCTCCCCGGGGTCACTGTGCTGTAAATAGGGTGTGTGCTCTCTCTTCCCCGACTCTGCTCTGACGGAGCTCCCCGGGGTCACTGTGCTGTAAATAGGGTGTGTGCTCTCTCTTCCCCGACTCTGCTCTGATGGAGCTCCCCGGGGTCACTGTGCTGTAAATAGGGTGTGTGCTCTCTCTTCCCCGACTCTGCTCTGATGGAGCTCCCCGGGGTCACTGTGCTGTAAATAGGGTGTGTGCTCTCTCTTCCCCGACTCTGCTCTGATGGAGCTCCCCGGGGTCAGTGTGCTGAAGATTCTGGGAGAAATATGCAGCAGTTTCAGGTTGGGGGAATTTTCACACATTCCGGCAATCTGCTTACCATTGCTGCTGCTTGGAAGATTCAGGCCCATTTATATTTTAAATCCATTTATATTTTAATTATTACACTAAAAATTAACACAAACACTCACAAGATCCATTCCAGACTCCTGCAGGTCAGTATGAGGCGGCGGAGAGCCGGGACAGATTGATCTGTGAAGCAGTTTGTTCCCAGGTTCAGAATCCTCAGTGACTGGTTTGTACAGAGAGCGGAGACGAGATCCTCAGCACAAGAATCTGTGAGATGGTTATCTTCCAGACTGGAGACCAGAGAGAGAAATAACAGGAATCAGGCTCAATCCCCAGTGTTTTATATAATACTGTTAATAACAATAATAATGTATTGTAGGAGACATTCCAAAAACACAACTTGCATTTCTGTAGAATGAGGAAATACTCAATGCTGAAAATGAAATATAAATAAACTGGAAATGTTCAGCAGGTTAGGGAAATATTTGTGAAGAGAGAAACAGGGGTAAAGTTTGAGCTTCCATTGGAACTGGGAACTGGCAGTGAATTGACAGGTTTGAAGGGACAGCGGTGGGTGGCTGGGGATGAAACAAAGAAAGGACAAACTGGAATGACAGGAGTGATTAAATGGTAAAAGTGATGATGGGACAGGACCATAATCACAGGATCCCCATGTCCTTACTCGGAGTGGCTCGGGAGGGACATGGGATGGTCAGTGGTTTGGGAATGCAGTTTGTGGTGAGGGTGAAGATAATGGCTGTGATTTTACCAGAAGCTGTGAATTCCCAACATGGGGATTGGAAATGGGTGGTGTGTCTGTGTGGGCAGGATAGGCAGAGTTATGAAGGTGATATTGTCAGAGGTGGACAATTAACGGCTGGCAGGCAGGGGGAGCTGCCCACTGAGGCAGCCTGGGCAGGGGGCAGTCCCGGTTCAGGCAATGCTGGCACCATCTCCAAAGGCAGCCAGCAGGACTTTCAAACACAGCAGCTCTGGAGGGAGCAGTGAGGGAGCTCTGCTTACTGAATGAGGGGCTGAAATGTCAGAAACCAGAGCAAGGGTTACCCCCCAATCACTAATTCCTCCCTGGAGGGGCTCCTCCCGGCTGCTCAGGCTCGGAGGGAGGTCCTGTTCCCTCAGGATGGGAGGAGGTTATCCCATCATTACAAGCCAGTCTGGATGGAGATTGCCGGGAGGTGAGCAGGTTTAAGACACGTGGTTACAGTGTGGAAAAGGATCAATGTCCTGATGTGTTCTGACACGGTGAGTGCAGCACAGTCTGATATGTGAATAAGGATGAGAGGGAAATTGTAGAAAGAACATCTCCACCCAGACACCGGCAATGCAAAGGCAGCAGCATTGACTGTCAGAGACATGTCCGTTAGGCTGGCACCAGCATAGGCTAGAGCAGGGTTCACCAACATATTCACTGGGCAAACACATGGCAATGTTTTTCTCACTCAAGGGGCCAATGAGTAAATTTCAGAATGATCAAGTTTGGCACAGCAGAAATTTCAATTAAAAACTAAACTGAGATATGAAAAGAAACAACTTGCTGAGCACAATAATGAGGAATAAATAAAGATGATGATTAGAGTTTAATCCTCATCAATCACAAATTGTTTCTCTCCCACATTTGCTGCAGATTGGCTCAAAAACCCATCAGCAGCAAACATGGGAAAGAAACGGCCTGTGATTGGAGGAGCTCCATACAGGTTCTTCCATTCAAACTGAACTGTGTGACTGAGATTCTGGAAACTCGCTCCGGGGGCCGCATTGAGGGGCTTCGAGGGTCACATTCACCCCTTGGTCCACACGTTGGACAGCCCTGGGCTAGAGCATGTGTTTGATGGTGATGAACAATTTATGTGTTTGGAAAGAGAGCAAACATCATCAGGGAATGAGTGAAGAAGACTGGAGACATCCAGGTCTTACCATTCTTACACCAATGGAAGATGAAGTGCTGGATCAGGAAGGCCTGGGGACAGAGTGGGTCATTACTGCTGGTGAGATGGGTTGAGTGGGTGGCCTAATGAATGGGCACAGGAGAGAGTCTGGTGAGGACAAAACATAGAGCTTGTGTGTCCATCACTGGGCACAGAGAGCAGTCTGAAGGATGTATTGGGATAAGAACAAAATAACTAGGAGCAGCAGAAGGCCATTCAGCCCCTCGAGCAGACTCCATCACAGCTGATCGAATTGGAGTCACAATTATTTTCCCGCTCGCTCCCTGTAACCCCTATTCACTTCTCAATCCAAAATCATTCTTAACTCAGCCTTGAATATATTCAATGACTCTGCCTCCACTAGTCTCCAGGGAAGAGAATTCCACTGACCAGCAACCATCTAAAAAATAAATTCTCCTCACCTCAGTCTTAAGGGACTGATAATTACATTTGAAAATCTGTCCCCTTGTTCTGGTCTCTCTGACAAGAGGAAACAGCCTCTCAGCAACCACTCTGTCTCATCACCTCAATACGATCACCTTTCAATCTTCTGAACTTTCCCAGATGTATATCCAATCTGCTCAAATTTTCCTCATAAAATAAACCTCTCCATCCCAGGAATCGGCCAAGTGAATCAGTGTTTGGGTCTCAGCTATTCAGAATCTATATCAATGATATGGATGTGGGGATCAAATATCATATTTCCAAATTTGTGAATAATAGAAAACCATGTGGAAATCTGAATTGTGAGGAGGATGCAGTGATGTTTGAAGGGGATGTGGAGAGGCTCAGGGAGTAGATAAATGTTCTGAACTGGTTCTAATACAATTCTATCTTTTTTTTTCAGTAAAGAGCTCAACCCTATACACATTACTCCAGTTGTGTTCTAATGAAGGTCCTGTACAGCTGCAGCAAAACCTCCTTACTCTTACCTCCCATTCCTATTGCAATAAGAACTTTAAGAAACAGGAGCAGGAATCATCCATTCTGTCCTTCAAATCCACTCCATCATTCAATGTGACCATGGCTGATCCTCTGCTTCAACACCATTTCCAACATTATCCCTGCATTCCTTGATTCACCAGCATTCTAATGGGAAACAAATACCCCTCATCTCAGCCTAAATAACTTTCCCTTATTCTCAGACTGTGTCTCAGGTTTCAGACCCTCCAGCAAGGGGAAACATCCTTTCTGCATCTGGCCTATTGAACCCTGTAAAATAGTGTAGGTTTGAATAAGTTCAGCTATCATTCTTTTAAAGGCCTGAGAATAAAGTGTTTTTGTTCCTCAGAGGACAACCCATCTGTCCCTGGACCTATTTTAATGAACCTTCTTTACATGCCAAGTACATCTTTGCTTCGATCAGGAGACCAAAACTGTCCACAATTCTCCAGGTTGGTCTCAGCAAGGCTGCATATAATTACAGGAAGACATCTTTTTCCTCAACTCAAATCCTCTTAGAATAATGACTAACATACCATTTGTTATCTTAACTGCTCTCATCTTCACTTTCAGTTCCTCATGAACAAGGACATCAAAATATCTTTATCATGGTGAATCCATCTACCATGTATATCTTTGGAGTTGTCTCAATGTCAGTTTTATTTTCTAACAAAATTCGATAACCTCATATTTTTCCACCTTGTCATCCAGCTGGTAAACGTTTGGTCACTCCCTGAGCCTCTCCACATCCCTTTCAAACATCACTGCATCCTCCTCACAATTCAGATTTCCACATGGTTTTCTATTATTCGCACATTTGGAAATATTATATTTGATCCTCACATCCATATCATTGATATAGATTCTGAATAGCTGAGACCCAAACACTGATCCCTGCCGTACTCCACTAGTTAGAGGCTGTCAATCCAAAAATAACCCATTTATTCCAACTCCTTGTTTCTGTCCACTAACCAGTTCTCAATCCATGCTGGTATATTTCACCCAATCCCATGTGCTCCAATTTTCTTTAATAATCTCTTATGTGTGAATCATCTAACTGTAGAATCCCGAGTGTAGGATACACACGGATGGAGTATTTTACCAAGATCCGCTCCCCACAACATCACAATTTACTGGGGCTAATCCACCTAACCTACACATCTTGGGACAGTAAGGGCAATTTTATCATGGTGAATCCATCTACCATGCATATCTTTGAAGTGTGGGAGGAAACCGGAGCACCCAGAGGAAACACACACAGACAGTGGGAGAATGTAGAAACTCCACACAGACACCCAAGGCTGGAATTGAACCCGGGCCCCTGGCTGTGGTGTAACAATGCTAACCACTGTGTCACCGTGCCAGTCTTTCATAAATCCATGTTGGCCCTGTCTAATCCTGACATTAATTTTGAAATGTTCTGTTCTCACTTCCTTTATTGTGGATTATTATAGGATCTTCCATACTCTCACTGTCAGACTAATAGATCTGCAGTTGCCCGGTTTCCGGTAACCCCACATATTAACGCTGCTAATCCCCCCACCTACACATCTTGGACACTAACAGGCAATTTATTATGGCCAATCCACCAAACCTACACATTTTTTGGACTGTGGGAGCAGCCGGTGGAACCCACACAGACACGGGGAGAACGTGAAAACTCCACAGACTGGAATGAATCCGGGTCCCTGACGCTGTGAGGCAGCAGTGCCAACCCCAGTGCCACATCTTCACTTCATCTAATACAATCCTTGAATTAGTAACAGTTGGAACACTTCTGCTGCTGTTTTTTCAAATGAAAGGAATCTATTTTTGTTGGAAACGCCACACATTTGCACATCACCCTGTCTAAAACAGCTTGTTTTGTGATTGACACTGGAACGTGCTTCTCCAGGAAATTACTTGAATTCTGTGAACTAATCTTCTATTCAACACTTGACAATCTGAGTGATTTATACAGTAAGTGGAAGAACCCATAGGAACACTGACCTACAGAGGGATCTGTGTGCACAAGTCTACAGATCCCTAAAATGGTAACACAGGTGGATGAGGTGGTGAAGAAGGCAGACAGCATCGACTGGGACATCGAGTATAAAAGTTAGCAAGTTATGTTACAGTTGTATGAAACTTTAGTTGGCCACATTTGAATATTGGTTGCAGTTCTGTTTGCCACAATACCAGAAGGATGGGGATGCTTTGGAGAGGATGTAAATAAGGTTCACCAGAATGTTGCCTGGTCAAGGGGGGGTTAAGTTTTGAGGAGAGGTTGGATAAACATGGATTGTTTTTATTACAAAAAGGGAGGCTGAGGGATGACCTGATGGAGGTTACACAATTATGGAAAACTTTTCACACAGAGGGTGGTGGGTGCCTTGAATGCACTGCCAATGGAGGTGATGGAATCAGGCATGTTACCAATGTCCAACATACATCTTTATAGATACACGAACAGGAGATAAACAGAGGAATATAAATTGGGCAGTAAGTACTGGGTTTGCATAAGGATTAAGAGTCACCGCAGGCTTGGTGGGCCGAAGGGCCTGTTACTGTGTTGTGTGGTTCTTTGTTCTTCTTTGTAAATGGAGATTAAAATCGCCCGTGATTATTGCAGTTTGTTTTTACAAGACCCCATTATTTTTCCTGTGTCAGAGATTCTGAATATTGTTAGCGGTCTATAAATAATTCCCACAAGCGACCTTTTAACGTTGTTAATTCTTATCTTTACCCAAACTGATTCTGCATCTTGATCATTGGAACTAAGTTCACCTCTCGCTGCTGTACTGTCATCTGTTACTAACAGCGAGACTCCACCACCATGTCCTGTCCTCCATTTACTGTCATCTATTCACTCTCCCCACTTTCACAAATCAATGGATGCTGTGTCCGGGGAGAGCTGTACACATCTGAGGAGGAGGAGAGAACCTCAGAGGGTGAACCATAACATTATTCCCCCACACCCTCAACATAAGGATCTGTGGGACTGACATCCCATTGCTCAGGGATCAGAGAGAGAAGCAACAGGAGTCAGAGGAAAAACAATTTTCCTTATTCATAACTGACACCAATAGTAATGGGCAGTGTTTTTATACAAATACCAGTGGTGAAATTATATTGTTGAATACTCAGTTATTATAAACACAATCTCACACAGTCTGCTACTTACTACAGTTTCTGTATTTTACAGTCCGGATTCCTCAGAGCCTCAGACAGCCGTTTCACTCCTGAATCTCCCAGTTTATTGTTACCCAGATCGAGATCTATCAGTGAGCGGTTTGTACTGAGAGCAGAGGCCAGGTCCTCGGCACAAGAATCAGTGAGATCATTACCCCAGAGACTGGAGATCAGAGAGAGAAAAATAACAGGAATAAGGGTAAATCCACAGTGTTTTTAAGAATAAGATCATTAACAATAATAATGTACAGCGCGGGACATTCAAGAAACACAACTTCAGTTGATACAGAAGGCAAAATTAGATTAATGCTGTAAATCTGAAATATGAATAAATATGTTGGAAACTCTCATCAGGTCAGGCAATATCTGTGAAGAGAGAAACAGATTTAGTTTCAGTTTAATTAGTTAAAATTAGAACGTGGAAGTAGCAGTGAATTAAATTGTTTGAAGTGACAGGGAGCTGGGGATGGGCGGGTGACAAGGAAAGAATAAATTGGAAGTGTCGGAGTGATTAAATGATAAAAAGGATGATGGTGAAAGGGAAGAGCACAGGATTCCCATGTCCTTACCCTGAGTAAAAACTCTGACAACAGCAGGTTTAAGTCCAACCGATTTATTTGATAGTACACTCACAAGCTTTCGAGGTTAAACTCTTCTTCAGGTGAATGGAGAGTTCTGGCCTCAGACAGAGCATATAAAGCACAGACAGTTTACAGATTACTGATTAGAATGTGAATCCTTACACCTAACCTGCTGTTCAAGTCCTAAAGTGGCCGACAATGTGAGTGGAAGGAGCACTGTCTGGAGACAATACACATCTCTTTAACCTGTGATCAGTGCTCCTTCCACACACATTGTCGGCCACTTTAGGACTTGAACAGCAGGTTAGGTGTAAAGATTCGTATTCTAATCAGTAATCTATAAACTGTCTGTGCTTTATATGCTCTGTCTGAGGCCAGAACTCTCCATTCACCTGATGAAGAGCTTAAACTCGAAAGCTTGTGAGTGTACTATCAAATAAATCGTTTGGATTCAAACCTGTTGTCAGACTTTTTAACCGTGTTTACCCCAGTGCAATGCCGGCATATCCACATCCTTACCCTGAGTCGCAGGGAGGGACATGGGATGGTCAGTGGCTCAGGAATGGAGTGTGTGGTGGGGTTGAAGATGATGAGAGAGAAACCTTTTTCACACTGCCAGTGGTTCGGGTCTGGAATTACAGCCGGGAAGTGTGGTGGAGGGAGGCTGTATCGAAACAGTCAGAAAGGAATTAGATGATTATTTGAATAGAAACATTGAGCGAGGATACGAGAAAAAGGCTGGAGAATGACACACATTCCTAATGCTAATTTGGTGAGCTAGTACAGACACGATGGGCCAAATGGCCTCATTGTGAACCGTAACAATTCTGTGAAGATAATACTTGGAAATGTATCGATATTTCAGCTGGGAGTTGGTGATGTTTCCGTGTGGACAGTGTTAGTAGCCGTAATCCTCAATGAAATATTAATATTTCTCTCCAACAGAGAGAGAGACAATTTGTTACATGTAGCTTCAGGGTGACAGGTCTCCTCCTCCAGTCCTGAGGGAACAGAACCTCCCTCCAAACCGATATAGCCTTGAGAATTTCCAGGGAAGTGTCAGTGAATTGGGTTTAATCTGCCTTCTGCCATTTCAGTCCTTTGTTCATTAACCAGGGCTCCCTCACTGCTCCCTTCAGAGCCTTTAAAAGTGCTGCTGGCTGCCTTTAAATCTGGTGCCAGCTTTGCCTGAATGGGATCTTCCCATGCAGCCAGTGGTTAAACTCTGGAATGACCAGAGCCCCGGAATAGATCACCAAACTTAAAAGAATGGGTCAAAGTACAGTAGGTGCAGTAGATGTTCATCTGTGATGAAAGAGTGTGAGAGTGTGTAAGAGGTCTGAACTGAACATATACGGACAAGGAGGCATTTGTCTTTATAGACCCAGCCTTAGACCGGTAAGAGGAGTAGCCCCCCCCCCACGTGAAGATCAGGATGTTGAAATGGGTGTGGAGAAAGATGCCTGGGGTGTGATGTTCAGATGTGAGTAAGAATGAACCTGAGTGATCGCTGGAGTAGAAGGAAAAGCCGGCTGAATAGTCTGAGCTTAAAGGTGTGAGCTTACTTGTGTATGTGGTAATACGGAGGGATCTGATCACCCCTAACAGGTATCACCGGACTCTGATAAGAGCGAGCTTGGAGTGGGAGAGCGAGAAGGGAGAATCGAAGACTCCAGATGCTGAGTATAAACTTATCGGTGTTATGGCAGGATCACAAGGACAGTGGGGACCCCGGGATCCCGAATAAACGAGTATATGACTAAGAGGGACAAATTCATCAAACAGATGGGGAAAGGGGAGTGGGATTCATCTCACCCAATAGACCTACAACAGGAATGGTCGGAAAAGGGAAAAACAGGACAGAACTAAGAAAATTTGAATGATTTTAGTTCACCAATTGGCTGGATTAATTAAACAGTTTTCAGTCTCAGTAAGAAATGGGCTGACCATAAAGCAAAAATTAAAATGTTGGAAGCACGCAATAGAGAGTTAGAAAAGAGAAATCAACTTTTAGAAGACCACGGCTGGGGATCCTCGCCTCCTTATCGGCCGGCCATACAACCTACGGCACCTGTAGGAGACTCTGACCCCGATGAGAAAGAGGTTTATGATCTCGCTCCTATAACTCAGGGTGGGTCATTACAGAATCCCACTGCCCAATATTTATTGACTTCCTTGGGAAGGTTTCATCCCCGGAATAACAACAGGAAATTTTGGGCAAAACTAGACTCCATTTGGGTTGGACACCAATGACACTTGTGGGATATACACCAGTTGGTACGAGCCACTTGCCCGCAGGACAAGTGGAGACTGATGGGTGACGGGGCAGACCAGGCAAACGCCGTCGACTCAACTCGGTTTGATTACCAAAGCAGAAGTTGGACGTACGCGACAGAGGCAAATGCCGAGATCGATGCAACAGTGGAACCATTTAATTGGTTTGAGGTGAAAGTCCAACGAGTCTTGGGCAATGCACCAACCAACTGGTCCAGAATTACCAATACTCAACAACAGAGGGGTGAGGAAGGGTCCGAATTTGGGGAGCGACTCTTTCAAGTATATCAAGAATGTTCGGGAGTGCCCGAACCTGCCCGAACAGATAGAGCCTTTTTTACAAGCATTTAAAGACGGGCTGTCACCAACTCACAAAAAATCCTTAAAATGGGAGTTATTAGTTCCCGGGATTATGATGAATTAGTAGAATGAGCATCTGGAATTAAAGATGGATCAGATGAGAAACGATACCCATGAATAAAACAGGTAAATGTTAGTGCAAACAGTGGAGGAACTAAACCAAAGAGTACATGTTACAATTGTGGAAAGCAAGACCACCTTGCCAGAGATTATAGAGCTCCAAAGGGAGGTAGGGGGAGAGCGCCTACTTCTCGGTTCTGTAGTAAGGATGGCCACACTAAGGCCACCTGTTGGAGCAAGCAAGGGAGACCGTGCCAATCGTTTCCTCTCCCCCCCCCTACGGAGGAAGGAGGAGAATGACGTGAGGAAGCCCCCACAGGTCTGGGCAGAAAGAAGGGAGGGATCTGTCTGTCTGCACTAGTAGGGGGCAGACAGCGTGAAATGCTGGTGGACACGGGAGCCTCCATATCTATCACAGACCTACCCTTACCCATAGCAAATAAAATGATGCAAAAGGAATTAACGGGCAGAAGACCCCTGCCTACTTAAGTGAAACCACCCTCGTAGAAATTAATAACCTGTAAATACCTATGTGATTTTATATATGTAAAAATAATGGAGGAACTATTATAGGAAATGACCTGATGAAGGAATACAAAGTCTTAATAGATTGCGGAAAAGGCGAATTGATTTGGCCCCATTCCAACGGAAGGAAGGATTGGACAGGGACACATGGAAATAATTTGCAGCATCTGCAACAGGACCCGATTGGCAGTTAGAAGATAATGGATTGGCACCATTTGTACCTCGGTTCCTGGGGTCTGGGCAGAAACCAAATTAGATACCGGACTAATTTAACTGGACCCCATAAGAACATAAACCCCATCAACAGCACCCAATTAAACCCGAAGCAAAAAGGGCAATCGAAGGAATCGTGGAAGGGGATCCTGAGGGAAACCACCAGTACTACAAATTCTCCAACATGGCCAGTGCCTAAGCCAGATGGAAGTTATAGATTAACCGTTGATTACAGAGCTTTAAACAAAGTGACTCCCCATTGTAGCCAGCCCCTCCACCATCTGAAACGAATTACCACCATCACACAAGGTATTCACAGTGTTAGATATAGCTAACGGATTCTGGTCCATTCCCTTGGATTTTAGTTCTCAGGACAAGATTCACCTTCACTGTGGGTGACCGGCAGGACACATGGACTCGGCTCCCACAGGGATTCCATAATAACCTGGCCATATTTCACCGAGCAATGAGCAAGGTACTGGAGTAATTGGAACTCCTGAAAGGGAGCACAATCTTACAGTATGTAGACAATATTCTGATAGCCTCTGAAACTAAAGCGGAACATCAGACAGCATTATACTCAATCTTAAAGCACTTAGAAGATCAAGGGTTAAAGGCAAATCCAAAAAAGGCCCAAATAGGAAAGACACAGGTCTTATATTTGGGACATTTAATATCCCAGGGGACCAAGGAGATGCCTGTGGACAGGAAAGCCACCATATAGCAAATGCCTAGGCTGATGAACATCCGAGGGGTAAGGAAGGTTTGGGGATTATTTAATGAGCAGAGTTTGCTAAATTGGCTGAGCCAATACAAAGATGAGTGAAAGGAGGGAAACCCGCTCTAGAAACTGTGGAATGGGGACCAGAACAGGAAGAGGAACACAGCAAACTAAAAGCAGGATTAATGTCAGCCCCGGGACTTGGGCTACCCACACCAGTAAAGATTTTCATATCTATTGCAGTAACAAAGGAGGGTTTTATTCAGTGGTAGTGACCCAAACCCATGGGGACAAACAGTGGCCAGTGGGATATTATTCTACAGCGGAGGGCCCCGTAGTGACCAGATTACCCCGATGTGTAGCCGCACTGGATTGCGTGGCACGGGGTAAAAGTCAGCGAGCCCATTGTAATGACGGGAAATATAGTCTTGCACACCAAACATACCTTGGTGGAAATGTTAAATACAGGAAAATTACGGTCTGTCTCAAATATGAAAAGGACAAAGTGGGAGGCAGTACTTCTTCCCCCCAGCATCACCATCCTATAAGACATTGAGAGAATCCCACCGAAGGAATGTTAGGTGAAAGGAAACCACATACATGTGGGAATGGAGATGAAGGAGCAGAGGAAAGTAGAATAAAGGATGTGCCCTTGGAGACACCGGAGGAGACCCTGTTTGTGGATGGGTCACGGAAGTATATAGACAGATCACCACAAACGGGATGGGCGGTGTTAAACACGGACTTACAAATGTTCCAAGCAGGAAGAATGTCAGCACAAGTGGTGGAGCTCGTAGCCCTGACCCAGGCTTTTACTGAAGTGGTGGGGAAATGGGTCAATATTTACACCGACAGTAGATATGTATTTGGGATTGTACATGACTATATGAACATTTGGGAAGAAGGGGAATTGTCACAATGGGAGGCCGCCCAATTAGACATGGCCAAATAATAGAAATCTTATTAGAGGCCAGTGAGCTTCTACCGGAAGCCGCAGTGTTCAAGGTGAAGGCACACCAAAAAGAACCAGATAAGCAAAGTCCGGAGTGGCATATTTTTAAGGGGAACCAGGCACAATCTGCCCTAGAAACAGGAGAAGTGCAAGCCCTGCCTGCCACCTGGGTTAAAACTGAACCTCCGATAGACATCTCACAGCTACATGAGGACACCCCTGGGGAAGAGTGTGCAAGGTGGAAATCTCAGGGTGCTACGCCTGATGAGTAGATAATCAAGTAGATAAGGTTGTCAAGAAGGCGTACGGTGTCTTGGCGTTTATTGGTAGGGGGATTGAATTTAGGAGTCGCAGTGTAATGTTGCAACTGTACACTACTCTAGTGCGGCCGCACTTGGAGTACTGTGTGCAGTTCTGGTCCCCGCATTACAAGAAGGATGTGGAGGCGTTGGAGAGGGTGCAGAGGAGGTTTACTAGGATGTTGCCTGGTATGGTGGGGAGGTCCTATGAGGAGAGACTGAGGGATCTAGGGTTGTTTTCGTTGGAAAGAAGGCGGCTAAGAGGGGATCTTATTGAAACATATAAGATGATTAGAGGTTTAGATAGGGTGGATAGTGATAGCCTTTTTCCTCGGATGGAGAAAGCTAGCACGAGGGGGCATGGCTTTAAATTAAGGGGGGGTAGCTACAGGACGGATGTCAGGGGTAGGTTCTTTACCCAGCGGGTGGTGAGGGATTGGAATGCCCTGCCTGCTGCAGTTGTAAATGCGTCTAGTTTGGGGGCGTTTAAGAGATCTCTGGATAGGTTTATGGACGAAAAGGGATTGGTATAGGCTAGTGGGTCATTGTTTTTGTAACTGGTCGGCGCAACATCGTGGGCCGAAGGGCCTGTTCTGCGCTGTAATGTTCTATGTTCTATGTTCTATGTTCTATGAGAGGGGTATATGGAGGTTAAATTATAAAGTGTTAGTGCCCGAATGTATCCAGCAAACTCTGATACAGTTACAACATGGATTATCATGATGGGAAGGGATGCCATGATAGCCAGTATAGGATAGGAGTGGTGGTGGAAGGGAATGGGGATATTGCCTGGTATTGTCATCGGTGCACAACCTGTGCCCAGTTTAACCCAGGGAAACCTGTAAAGGTTAAGATGGGGCATCAGCCTTACCCTAAGGGTCCATGGGAACATCTACAAATGGACTTCACCGGGCCCTTCCCGCAGTCACACAGGAGAACAGACTGTTTGGCGATAATCAATCAATTCACCAAATGGGTAGAAGCGTTCCCCAATAAACATTGTTCAGCCATGACTGGGACAAGGATATTGGCTGAGGAAGTAATCTCAAGATGGGGGGTTCCTTTGCAAATAGACTGCGATCAAGGCACATACTTTATGGGGAAGGTAGTTAAAAACTACATGCCAACTGATGGGGATAAAACAGAGATTTCACACACCCTACCACCCTCAAAGTTCGGGAATGGTGGAACGTATGAATAGAAACCTTAAGACCTTCCTGGCAAAGGCCATGCAGGACTCAGGAAGGAGAGGGACTGAGGCATTGCCCCTCATATTAATGAACTCAGAGCGACTATGAATCAAACCACAGGGCTGACACCATATGAGTTAATGGCTGGAAGGACCATGCAACTGCCCAAATCCATTATTACCAGGGGGACAGATGTAGGCCCTCTACCAGATAGAATTAGAGGATATGTTTTAGAGTTAAACGCCCAACTGAAGGGTATGTGAAAGACAGTAAGGGAAAACCAATTAACCAGGGATGAGTAAATTGAACTAGAACAGATCCTGAGGTACCCCCGACGGGCAGCAAGGTTATAGTAGAGACATTACCCAGAAAACCCGGGTTTGCGCCCAAATGGAACGGCCCGTACGAGGTTAACATCAGTGGCGACACCTGTGCCTGCATAAAAATGCAAGGCAGGGGTGTCTGGAAACACTGGACTCAATTGAAAGAATAAACCAGCACCAATTGAAAATATGTAATGTGCTCAATTCACAGAGACAGCTGACCTCCAAGCAAGCTGATCGGGTTCCCGGGAAGTTGCGCACGGGCGATCGGGTCAATGGGAATCTGCAGGCGATATAGCCTTTGAACCATTGTATAACGGTCACGCGGGTTATAATTAAGTAATACGATGATTCTCCTGCTGTTTCTCATGACCTTGGGCCTGTCAGCCACAGAGGGAGAGTATTGGTGGGATCAACAATCCTCTGAAATTGGACCCCTTCATACAAACACATTCGTGTATATGTCCTACTTATATGTAGTACCGTTGAATTTGAGCAAGTGCTGGGTCTGTTCGCACATTCCCATGCTTGGAAGTGAGGGGGGAATATCCTTTGTTCCCTTTGTTGACCCCGGAAATGATAGAATGGATGTTGAATCAGAATGGAACCCAGGACGGGACAAGGAAAGTGACAGTTAAATCCCCATCAGGAACCATGATACAAGGTTCTTTCAATGTCAGTGACAGTGATGCTGTTCTGGGGTTGGGAGGCAGAGGGTGCACTCTATCAGCCTTTAAGAACCATTACCAGCCTCGCTATAATATATCAGACTCTCCACCACACTTTGTTATGAAAAATCAACAGAGAGGTTCTATCTGCCTGCTAAGAAATGATTCCATACCTGTTGGCCACAGCTACTGTATTCAGCAGATTAACATTACCAGTAGCGCCTGGACTCGGGTAGAACAGGTCACAATCCACTGCCCCACAGACAATGTCTCCGTTAGTTTCTCCTCCGCCTATGTGAGCAGCTTGACTGCTTATAATGGCACCTATTTTGTCTGCAGAAACAATGTCTATCCTTGACTTCCGGAGGATAGTCGGGGTCATGTTATCTAGCATATGTGGTACCCGATATTCACCATTACACCGACTTACAGAACCAACCCGAGATACACTCGCTCAAGACCAAGCGAGCCATTAGTGGAACAGAGCAATTCCTCACGCTAGCATACCCATTCTACGGAACAGCAAAGGCAGCGCAGGAACTTATACGTATGGTCTCAACCCTAGAGAGAATTGCAAAAAAACTAAAGCTGGATTCGAGGAAGTAAGCACAGCCATCTCTCAGATATCAGCAGAGGTTGTAGCTCTCCAGACTGTTGCCTTACAGAACCAACAGGCTCACGATTATGTGCTAGCCTCCCAAGGAGGAACATGCGCTATAGTTGGCTCCGAATGTTGTATGTATGTTCCAAATGCTTCGGAGAATATAACTCACTTGGCAGATCATATCAAACAAGTAGCAAAGACAAGAGACCCAATATCACGATTATAATCCTCCGGGCTGGCTGGGGCAATGGTTTGGGACGTAGGGTTCATAGCTGATGTGTGGATTAATTGAATTAATTGTAATTGTTACTGCTTGCTGTGTTTGTATGACATTATTGAATACCTGTTGTAAAACAGTAACAGCCCAGGTTATACAGGGTGCAAGTGTACAGGCAGAGGGGGCAGACCTCCTGACAAAGGAGCTAGGCCCATATGTCGGTAACAATTGGTTCAAAATTGGTCATGGGGCCATGCCTGAGCCCCGGGCCCCGACCAAAAGGGGGAGTGCAGTAGGGAATGGGTTAATGAACTTTGTAATAGTACATAGAACATTACAGCGCAGAACAGGCCCTTCGGCCCACGATGTTGCGCCGACCAATTAAAAAGCAATGACCCACTAACCTAAACCAATCCCTTTCCATCCATAAACCTATCCACAGATCTCTTAAACACCCCCAAACTGGGCGCATTTACAACTGCAGCAGGCAGGGCATTCCAATCCCTCACCACCCTCTGGGTAAAGAACCTACCCCTGACATCCGTCCTATAACTACCCCCCCTTAATTTAAAGCTATGCCCCCTCGTGCTAGCTTTCTACATCCAAGGAAAAAAGCTATCACTGTCCACCCTGTCTAAACCTCTAATCATCTTGTACGTAATACTTAGAGATCTATAATAGAGATCTTGTAATACTTAGAGATCTATAAAAAAGTATTGTAAGACTTGTTTTCAACTTGTTTTCGTGTGTCCCAGACAGATGTAAGGCTTGTTTTCATGTGTCCCAGACAGATGTAAGGCTTGTTTTCGTGTGTCCCAGACAGATGTAAGGCTTGTTTTCCTGTGTCCCAGACAGATGTAAGGCTTGTTTTCCTGTGTGCCAGACAGATGTAAGACTTGTTTTCCTGTGTCCCAGACAGATGTAAGGCTTGTTTTTGTGTGTCCCAGACAGACGTAAGGCTTGTTTTCATGTGTCCCAGACAGATGTAAGGCTTGTTTTCGTGTGTCCCAGAAAGATGTAAGGCTTGTTTTCGTGTGTCCCAGACAGATGTAAGGCTTTTTTTCGTGTGTCCCAGACAGATGTAAGGCTTGTTTTCATGTGTCCCAGACAGATGTAAGGATAGTTTTCATGTGTCCCAGACAGATGTAAGGCTTGTTTTCGTGTATCCCAGACAGATGTAAGGCTTGTTTTCGTGTGTCCCAGACAGATGTAAGGCTTGTTTTCGTGTGTCCCAGACAGATGTAAGGCTTGTTTTCCTGTATCCCAGACAGATGTAAGGCTTGTTTTTGTGTGTCCCAGACAGATGTAAGGCTTGTTTTCCTGTATCCCAGACAGATGTAAGGCTTGTTTTCGTGTGTCCCAGACAGATGTAAGACTTGTTTTCATGTGTCCCAGACAGATGTAAGGCTTGTTTGCGTGTGTCCCAGACAGATGTAAGGCTTGATTTCCTGTATCCCAGACAGATGTAAGGCTTGTTTTCGTGTGTCCCAGATAGATGTAAGAGTTGTTTTCGTGTGTCCCAGACAGATGTAAGGCTTGTTTTCCTGTATCCCAGACAGATGTAAGGCTTGTTTTTGTGTGTCCCAGACAGAAGTAAGGATAGTTTTCATGTGTCCCAGACAGATGTAAGGCTTGTTTTCGTGTATCCCAGACAGATGTAAGGCTTGTTTTCGTGTGTCCCAGACAGATGTAAGGCTTGTTTTCCTGTATCCCAGACAGATGTAAGGCTTGTTTTTGTGTGTCCCAGACAGATGTAAGGCTTGTTTTCGTGTGTCCCAGACAGATGTAAGACTTGTTTTCATGTGTCCCAGACAGATGTAAGGCTTGTTTTCGTGTGTCCCTGACATATGTAAGGCTTGTTTTCATGTGTCCCAGACAGATGTAAGGCTTGTTTTCGTGTGTCCCAGACAGATGTAAGACTTGTTTTCATGTGTCCCAGACAGATGTAAGGCTTGTTTTCGTGTGTCCCTGACATATGTAAGGCTTGTTTTCATGTGTCCCAGACAGATGTAAGGCTTGTTTTCGTGTGTCCCTGACATATGTAAGGCTTGTTTTCATGTGTCCCAGACAGATGTAAGGCTTGTTTTCCTGTATCCCAGACAGATGTAAGGCTTGTTTTCGTGTGTCCCAGATAGATGTAAGACTTGTTTTCGTGTGTCCCAGACAGATGTAAGGCTTGTTTTCGTGTATCCCAGACAGATGTAAGGCTTGTATTCGTGTGTCCCAGACAGATGTAAGGCTTGTTTTCGTGTATCCCAGACAGATGTAAGGCTTGTATTCGTGTGTCCCAGACAGATGTAAGGCTTGTTTTCGTGCATCCCAGACAGATGTAAGGCTTGTTTTCATGTGTCCCAGACAGACGTAATGCTTGTTTTCGTGTGTCCCAGACAGATGTAAGGCTTGTTTGCGTGTGTCCCAGACAGATGTAAGGCTTGTTTTTGTGTGTCCCAGACAGATGTAAGGATTGTTTTCGTGTCTCCCAGACAGATGTAAGGCTTGTTTTCATGTATCCCAGACAGATGTAAGGCTTGTATTCGTGTGTCCCAGACAGATGTAAGGCTTGTATTCGTGTGTCCCAGACAGATGTAAGGATTGTTTTCGTGTCTCCCAGACAGATGTAAGGCTTGTTTTCATGTATCCCAGACAGATGTAAGGCTTGTATTCGTGTATCCCAGACAGATGTAAGGCTTGTTTTCGTGTGTCCCAGACAGATGTAAGGCTTGTTTTCGTGTATCCCAGACAGATGTAAGGCTTGTTTTTGTGTGTCCCAGACAGATGTAAGGCTTGTTTTCGTGTGTCCCAGACAGATGTAAGGCTTGTTTTTGTGTGTCCCAGACAGATGTAAGGCTTGTTTTCGTGTATCCCAGACAGATGTAAGGCTTGTTTTCGTGTATCCCAGACAGATGTAAGGCTTGTTTTCATGTGTCCCAGAAAGATGTAAGGGTTGTTTTCGTGTATCCCAGACAGATGTAAGGCTTGTTTTCCTGTATCCCAGACAGATGTAAGGCTTGTTTTCATGTGTCCCAGACAGATGTAAGGCATGTTTTCCTGTATCCCAGACAGATGTAAGGCTTGTTTTCATGGGTCCCAGACAGATGTAAGGCTTGTTTCCATGTATCCCAGACAGATGTAAGGCTTGTTTTCGTGTATCCCAGACAGATGTAAGACTTGTTTTCATGTATCCCAGACACATGTAAGGCTTGTTTTCGTGTGTCCCAGACAGATGCAAGGCTTGTTTTCGTGTGAGTCCCAGACAGATGTAAGGCTTGTTTTCGTGTGTCCCAGACAGATGTAAGGCTTGTTTTCATGGGTCCCAGACAGATGTAAGGCTTGTTTTCATGTGTCCCAGACAGATGTAAGGCTTGTTTTCGTGTATCCCAGACAGATGTAAGGCTTGTTTTCGTGTGTGTCCCAGACAGATACATAAGAACATAAGAACATAAGAAATAGGAGCAGGAGTAGGCCATCTGGCCCTTCGAGCCTGCCCCGCCATTCAATAAGATCATGGCTGATCTGTCGTGGCTCAGTTCCACTTTCCCGCCCTCTCCCCATAACCCTTAATCCCCTCTCTTATCAAAAACCCATCAACCCGCTTCTTAAAAATATTTAGCGAGGCAGCCTCCACCACTTCAACGGGCAGAGAATTCCAGAGATTCACCACCCTTTGAGTGAAGAAGTTCCTCCTCAACTCCGTTCTGAACTGCCCCCCCTTTATCTTGAGGCTGTGCCCCCTAGTCCTACTGTCTTTTTTGAGCGGGAAGAGTCTTTCCACCTCTATCCTATCCATCCCATTCATCATCTTATACGTCTCAATGAGATCTCCCCTCATTCTTCTAAACTCTAACGAGTACAAGCCTAGTTTATTCAGCCTCTCCTCATAGCTCAACCCCCTCAACTCCGGTATCAGCCTAGTAAACCTCCTCTGCACTCCCTCCAAGGCCAAAATATCCTTGCGCAGGTGCGGCGCCCAAAACTGCACACAGTACTCCAGCTGCGGCCTCACCAATGCCCTATACAGCTGCAGCAAGACCTCCCTACTTTTATATTCAATCCCCCTCGCGATGAAGGCCAGCATCCCATTCGCCTTCCTGACCACCTGCTGCACCTGCAGGCTGGGTTTTTGCGACTCATGCACAAGGACCCCGAGGTCCCTCTGCACCGTCGCCTGCTGCAGTTTTTCGCCACGTAAGTAATAGTCCTTCCTACCATTCTTCCTACCAAAGTGGACCACCTCACACTTGCCAACATTAAATTCCATTTGCCATTTCCTGGCCCATTCGCCCAGCCTATCTAGATCCTTCTGCAGACTCTCCACACCCTCCGCACAATTTGCCTTTCCCCCAATCTTGGTGTAAGGCTTGTTTTCGTGTGTCCCAGACAGATGTAAGGCTTGTTTTCATGTGTCCCAGACAGATGTAAGGCTTGTTTTCATGTGTCCCAGACAGATGTAATGCTTGTTTTCGTGTATCCCAGACAGATGTAAGGCTTGTTTCCATGTGTCCCAGACAGATGTAAGGCTTGTTTCCCTGTATCCCAGACAGATGTAAGGCTTGTTTCCCTGTATCCCAGACAGATGTAAGGCTTGTTTTCATGTGTCCCAGACAGATGTAAGGCTTGTTTTCCTGTACCCCAGACAGATGTAAGGCTTGTTTTCGTGTATCCCAGAAAGATGTAAGGCTTGTTTTCGTGTATCCCAGACAGATGTAAGGCTTGTTTTCGTGTGTCCCAGACAGATGTAAGGCTTGTTTTCGTGTGTCCCAGACAGATGTAAGGCTTGTTTCCCTTTATCCCAGACAGATGTAAGGCTTGTTTTCGTGTGTCCCAGACAGATGTAAGGCTTATTTTCGTGTTTCCGAGACAGATGTAAGGCTTGTTTCCCTGTGTCCCAGACAGATGTAAGGCTTGTTTTCGTGTGTCCCCGACAGATGTAAGGCTTGTTTTCTTGTGTCCCAGACAGATGTAAGGCTTGTTTTCGTGTGTCCCAGACAGATGTAAGGCTTGTTTTCGTGTATCCCAGACAGATGTAAGGCTTGTTTCCCTGTGTCCCAGACAGATGTAAGGCTTGTTTTCGTGTGTCCCAGGCAGATGTAAGGCTTGTATTCATATGTCCCAGACAGATGTAAGGCTTGTATTCGTGTGTCCCAGACAGATGTAAGGCTTGTTTTCGTGTGTCCCAGACAGATGTAAGGCTTGTATTCATGTGTCCCAGACAGATGTAAGGCTTGTTTTCGTGTATCCCAGACAGTTGTAAGGCTTGTTTCCCTGTGTCCCAGACAGATGTAAGGCTTGTTTTCGTGTGTCCCAGACAGATGTAAGGCTTGTATTCATGTGTCCCAGACAGATGTAATGCTTGTTTTCATGTGTCCCAGACAGATGAAAGGCTTGTTTTCGTGCATCCCAGACAGATGTAAGGCTTGTTTTCATGTGTCCCAGACAGACGTAATGCTTGTTTTCGTGTGTCCCAGACAGATGTAAGCCTTGTTTTCATGTGTCCCAGACAGATGTAAGGCTTGTTTTCGTGTGTCCCAGACAGATGTAAGGCTTGTTTTCGTGTGTCCAGGACAGATGTAAGGCTTGTTTTCGTTTGTCCCAGACAGATGTAAGGATTGTTTTCGTGTGTCCCAGACAGATGTAAGGCTTGTTTTCATGTATCCCAGACAGATGTAAGGCTTGTTTTCGTGTGTCCCAGACAGATGTAAGGCTTGTTTTCGTGTATCCCAGACAGATGTAAGGCTTGTTTTTGTGTGTCCCAGACAGATGTAAGGCTTGTTTTCCTGTGTCCCAGACAGATGTAAGGCTTGTTTTCGTGTATCCCAGACAGATGTAAGGCTTGTTTTCCTGTATCCCAGACAGATGTAAGGCTTGTTTTCGTGTGTCCCAGACAGATGTAAGGCTTGTTTTCATGTGTCCTAGACAGATGTAAGGCTTGTTTTCATGTATCCCAGACAGATGTAAGGCTTGTTTTCGTGTATCCCAGACAGATGTAAGACTTGTTTTCATGTGTCCCAGACAGATGTAAGGCTTGTTTTCATGTGTCCCAGACAGATGAAAGGCTTGTTTTCATGTATCCCAGACAGATGTAAGGCTTGTTTTCATGTGTCCCAGACAGATGTATGGCTTGTTTCCATGTATCCCAGACAGATGTAAGGCTTGTTTTCATGTGTCCCAGACAGATGTAAGGCTTGTTTCCATGTATCCCAGACAGATGTAAGGCTTGTTTTCGTGTGTCCCAGACAGATGTAAGGCTTGTTTTCGTGTGTCCCAGACAGATGTAAGGCTTGTTTTCGTGTGTCCCAGACAGATGTAAGGCTTGTTTTCGTGTGTCCCAGACAGATGTAAGGCTTGTTTTCGTGTATCCCAGACAGGTGTGAGGCTTGTTTTCGTGTGTTTCCCAGACAGATGTAAGGCTTGTTTTCATGTGTCCCAGACAGATGTAAGGCTTGTTCTCATGGTTCCCAGACAGATGTAAGGCTTGTTTTCATGTGTCCCAGACAGATGTAATGCTTGTTTTTGTGTATCCCAGACAGATGTAAGGCTTGTTTTCGTGTATCCCAGACAGATGTAAGGCTTGTTTCCCTGTATCCCAGACAGATGTAAGGCTTGTTTTCATGTGTCCCAGACAGATGTAAGGCTTGTTTTCCTGTACCCCAGACAGATGTAAGGCTTGTTTTCGTGTATCCCAGAAAGATGTAAGGCTTGTTTTCGTGTATCCCAGACAGATGTAAGGCTTGTTTTCGTGTGTCCCAGACAGATGTAAGGCTTGTATTCGTGTGTCCAGACAGATGTAAGGCTTGTTTCCCTGTATCCCAGACAGATGTAAGGCTTGTTTTCGTGTGTCCCAGACAGATGTAAGGCTTATTTTCGTGTTTCCCTGACAGATGTAAGGCTTGTTTCCCTGTGTCCCAGACAGATGTAAGGCTTGTTTTCGTGTGTCCCAGACAGATGTAAGGCTTGTATTCATGTGTCCCAGACAGATGTAAGGCTTGTATTCGTGTGTCCCAGACAGATGTAAGGCTTGTTTTCGTGTGTCCCAGACAGATGTAAGGCTTGTATTCATGTGTCCCAGACAGATGTAAGGCTTGTTTTCGTGTATCCCAGACAGATGTAAGGCTTGTTTCCCTGTGTCCCAGACAGATGTAAGGCTTGTTTTCGTGTGTCCCAGACAGATGTAAGGCTTGTATTCATGTGTCCCAGACAGATGTAATGCTTGTTTTCATGTGTCCCAGACAGATGAAAGGCTTGTTATCGTGCATCCCAGACAGATGTAAGGCTTGTTTTCATGTGTCCCAGACAGACGTAATGCTTGTTTTCGTGTGTCCCAGACAGATGTAAGCCTTGTTTTCATGTGTCCCAGACAGATGTAAGGCTTGTTTTCGTGTGTCCCAGACAGATGTAAGGCTTGTTTTCAAGTGTCCCAGACAGATGTAAGGCTTGTTTTTGTTTGTCCCAGACAGATGTAAGGCTTGTATTCGTGTGTCCCAGACAGACGTAATGCTTGTTTTCGTGTGTCCCAGACAGATGTAAGCCTTGTTTTCATGTGTCCCAGACAGATGTAAGGCTTGTTTTCGTGTATCCCAGACAGATGTAAGGCTTGTTTTTGTGTGTCCCAGACAGATGTAAGGCTTGTTTTCCTGTGTCCCAGACAGATGTAAGGATTGTTTTCGTGTATCCCAGACAGATGTAAGGCTTGTTTTCCTGTATCCCAGACAGATGTAAGGCTTGTTTTCGTGTGTCCCAGACAGATGTAAGGCTTGTTTTCATGTGTCCCAGACAGATGTAAGGCTTGTTTTCATGTATCCCAGACAGATGTAAGGCTTGTTTTCGTGTATCCCAGACAGATGTAAGACTTGTTTTCATGTGTCCCAGACAGATGTAAGGCTTGTTTCCATGTATCCCAGACAGATGTAAGGCTTGTTTTCATGTATCCCAGACAGATGTAAGGCTTGTTTCCATGTATCCCAGACAGATGTAAGGCTTGTTTTCGTGTGTCCCAGACAGATGTAAGGCTTGTTTTCGTGTGTCCCAGACAGATGTAAGGCTTGTTTTCGTGTGTCCCAGACAGATGTAAGGCTTGTTTTCGTGTATCCCAGACAGATGTAAGGCTTGTTTTCGTGTGTCCCAGACAGATGTAAGGCTTGTATTCGTGTGTCCAGACAGATGTAAGGCTTGTTTCCCTGTATCCCAGACAGATGTAAGGCTTGTTTTCGTGTGTCCCAGACAGATGTAAGGCTTATTTTCGTGTGTCCCAGACAGATGTAAGGCTTGTTTCCCTGTGCCCCAGACAGATGTAAGGCTTGTTTTCGTGTGTCCCAGACAGATGTAAGGCTTTTATTCATGTGTCCCAGACAGATGTAAGGCTTGTATTCGTGTGTCCCAGACAGATGTAAGGCTTGTTTTCGTGTGTCCCAGACAGATGTAAGGCTTGTATTCATGTGTCCCAGACAGATGTAAGGCTTGTTTTCGTGTATCCCAGACAGATGTAAGGCTTGTTTCCCTGTGTCCCAGACAGATGTAAAGCTTGTTTTCGTGTGTCCCAGACAGATGTAAGGCTTGTATTCATGTGTCCCAGACAGATGTAATGCTTGTTTTCATGTGTCCCAGACAGATGAAAGGCTTGTTTTCGTGCATCCCAGACAGATGTAAGGCTTGTTTTCATGTGTCCCAGACAGACGTAATGCTTGTTTTCGTGTGTCCCAGACAGATGTAAGCCTTGTTTTCATGTGTCCCAGACAGATGTAAGGCTTGTTTTCGTGTGTCCCAGACAGATGTAAGGCTTGTTTTCGTGTGTCCCAGACTGATGTAAGGCTTGTTTTTGTTTGTCCCAGACAGATGTAAGGATTGTTTTCGTGTGTCCCAGTGAGATGTAAGGCTTGTTTTCATGTATCCCAGACAGATGTAAGGCTTGTTTTCGTGTGTCCCAGACAGATGTAAGGCTTGTTTTCGTGTATCCCAGACAGATGTAAGGCTTGTTTTTGTGTGTCCCAGACAGATGTAAGGCTTGTTTTCCTGTGTCCCAGACAGATGTAAGGCTTGTTTTCGTGTATCCCAGACAGATGTAAGGCTTCTTTTCCTGTATCCCAGACAGATGTAAGGCTTGTTTTCGTGTGTCCCAGACAGATGTAAGGCTTGTTTTCATGTGTCCCAGACAGATGTAAGGCTTGTTTTCATGTATCCCAGACAGAAGTAAGGCTTGTTTTCGTGTATCCCTGACAGATGTAAGACTTGTTTTCATGTGTCCCAGACAGATGTAAGGCTTGTTTTCATGTGTCCCAGACAGATGAAAGGCTTGTTTTCATGTATCCCAGACAGATGTAAGGCTTGTTTTCATGTGTCCCAGACAGATGTAAGGCTTGTTTCCATGTATCCCAGACAGATGTAAGGCTTGTTTTCATGTGTCCCAGACAGATGTAATGCTTGTTTTCGTGTATCCCAGACAGATGTAAGGCTTGTTTTCGTGTATCCCAGACAGATGTAAGGCTTGTTTCCCTGTATCCCAGACAGATGTAAGGCTTGTTTTCATGTGTCCCAGACAGATGTAAGGCTTGTTTTCCTGTACCCCAGACAGATGTAAGCCTTGTTTTCGTGTATCCCAGAAAGATGTAAGGCTTGTTTTCGTGTATCCCAGACAGATGTAAGGCTTGTTTTCATGTATCCCAGACAGATGTAAGGCTTGTTTTCGTGTGTCCCAGACAGATGTAAGGCTTGTTTTCGTGTATCCCAGACAGATGTAAGGCTTGTTTTTGTGTGTCCCAGACAGATGTAAGGCTTGTTTTCCTGTGTCCCAGACAGATGTAAGGCTTGTTTCCCTGTATCCCAGACAGATGTAAGGCTTGTTTTCCTGTATCCCAGACAGATGTAAGGCTTGTTTTCGTGTGTCCCAGACAGATGTAAGGCTTGTTTTCGTGTGTCCCAGACAGATGTAAGGCTTGTTTTCATGTGTCCCAGACAGATGTAAGGCTTGTTTTCATGTATCACAGACAGATGTAAGGCTTGTTTTCGTGTATCCCAGACAGATGTAAGACTTGTTTTCATGTGTCCCAGACAGATGTAAGGCTTGTTTTCATGTGTCCAAGACAGATGAAAGGCTTGTTTTCATGTATCCCAGACAGATGTAAGGCTTGTTTTCATGTGTCCCAGACAGATGTAAGGCTTGTTTCCATGTATCCCAGACAGATGTAAGGCTTGTTTTCATGTATCCCAGACAGATGTAAGGCTTGTTTCCATGTATCCCAGACAGATGTAAGGCTTGTTTTCGTGTGTCCCAGACAGATGTAAGGCTTGTTTTCGTGTGTCCCAGACAGATGTAAGGCTTGTTTTCGTGTGTCCCAGACAGATGTAAGGCTTGTCTTCGTGTATCCCAGACAGATGTAAGGCTTGTTTTTGTGTGTGTCCCAGACAGATGTAAGGCTTGTTTTCATGTGTCCCAGACAGATGTAAGGCTTGTTTTCATGTGTCCCAGACAGATGTAAGGCTTGTTTTCATGTGTCCCAGACAGAAGTAATGCTTGTTTTCGAGTATCCCAGACAGATGAAAGGCTTGTTTTCGTGTATCCCAGACAGATGTAAGGCTTGTTTCCCCGTATCCCAGACAGATGTAAGGCTTGTTTTCATGTGTCCCAGACAGATGTAAGGCTTGTTTTCCTGTACCCCAGACAGATGTAAGGCTTGTTTTCGTGTGTCCCAGAAAGATGTAAGGCTTGTTTTCGTGTATCCCAGACAGATGTAAGGCTTGTTTTCGTGTGTCCCAGACAGATGTAAGGCTTGTTTTCGTGTGTCCCAGACAGATGTAAGGCTTGTTTCTCTATATCCCAGACAGATGTAAGGCTTGTTTTCGTGTGTCCCAGACAGATGTAAGGCTTATTTTTGTGTTTCCCTGACAGATGTTAGGCTTGTTTCCCTGTGTCCCAGACAGATGTAAGGCTTGTTTTCGTGTGTCCCAGACAGATGTAAGGCTTGTATTCATGTGTCCCAGACAGATGTAAGGCTTGTATTCGTGTGTCCCAGACAGATGTAAGGCTTGTTTTCGTGTGTCCCAGACAGATGTAAGGCTTGTATTCATGTGTCCCAGACAGATGTAAGGCTTGTTTTCGTGTATCCCAGACAGATGTAAGGCTTGTTTCCCTGTGTCCCAGACAGATGTAAGGCTTGTTTTCGTGTGTCCCAGACAGATGTAAGGCTTGTATTCATGTGTCCCAGACAGATGTAATGCTTGTTTTCATGTGTCCCAGACAGATGAAAGGCTTGTTTTCGTGCATCCCAGACAGATGTAAGGCTTGTTTTCATGTGTCCCAGACAGACGTAATGCTTGTTTTCGTGTGTCCCAGACAGATGTAAGGCTTGTTTTCGTGTGTCCCAGACAGATGTAAGGCTTGTTTTCGTGTGTCCCAGACAGATGTAAGGCTTGTTTTCGTGTGTCCGAGACAGATGTAAGGCTTGTTTTTGTTTGTCCCAGACAGATGTAAGGATTGTTTTCGTGTGTCCCAGACAGATGTAAGGCTTGTTTTCATGTATCCCAGACAGATGTAAGGCTTGTTTTCGTGTGTCCCAGACAGATGTAAGGCTTGTTTTCGTGTATCCCAGACAGATGTAAGGCTTGTTTTTGTGTGTCCCAGACAGATGTAAGGCTTGTTTTCCTGTGTCCCAGACAGATGTAAGGCTTGTTTTCGTGTATCCCAGACACATGTAAGGCTTGTTTTCGTGTATCCCAGACAGATGTAAGGCTTGTTTTCGTGTGTCCCAGACAGATGTAAGGCTTGTTTTCGTGTGTCCCAGACAGATGTAAGGCTTGTTTCCCTGTGTCCCAGACAGATGTAAGGCTTGTTTTCGTGTGTCCCAGACAGATGTAAGGCTTGTTTTCGTGTGTCCCAGACAGATGTAAGGCTTGTTTTCCTGTACCCCAGACAGATGTAAGGCTTATTTTCGTGTATCCCAGAAAGATGTAAGGCTTGTTTTCGTGTATCCCAGACAGATGTAAGGCTTGTTTTCATGTATCCCAGACAGATGTAAGGCTTGTTTTCGTGTGTCCCAGACAGATGTAAGGCTTGTTTTCGTGTATCCCAGACAGATGTAAGGCTTGTTTTTGTGTGTCCCAGACAGATGTAAGGCTTGTTTTCCTGTGTCCCAGACAGATGTAAGGCTTGTTTCCCTGTATCCCAGACAGATGTAAGGCTTGTTTTCCTGTATCCCAGACAGATGTAAGGCTTGTTTTCGTGTGTCCCAGACAGATGTAAGGCTTGTTTTCATGTGTTCCAGACAGATGTAAGGCTTGTTTTCATGTATCACAGACAGATGTAAGGCTTGTTTTCGTGTATCCCAGACAGATGTAAGACTTGTTTTCATGTGTCCCAGACAGATGTAAGGCTTGTTTTCATGTGTCCCAGACAGATGAAAGGCTTGTTTTCATGTATCCCAGACAGATGTAAGGCTTGTTTTCATGTGTCCCAGACAGATGTAAGGCTTGTTTCCATGTATCCCAGACAGATGTAAGGCTTGTTTTCATGTATCCCAGACAGATGTAAGGCTTGTTTCCATGTATCCCAGACAGATGTAAGGCTTGTTTTCGTGTGTCCCAGACAGATGTAAGGCTTGTTTTCGTGTGTCCCAGACAGATGTAAGGCTTGTTTTCGTGTGTCCCAGACAGATGTAAGGCTTGTTTTCGTGTATCCCAGACAGATGTAAGGCTTGTTTTCGTGTGTGTCCCAGACAGATGTTAGGCTTGTTTTCATGTGTCCCAGACAGATGTAAGGCTTGTTTTCATGTGTCCCAGACAGATGTAAGGCTTGTTTTCATGTGTCCCAGACAGAAGTAATGCTTGTTTTCGTGTATCCCAGACAGATGAAATGCTTGTTTTTGTGTATCCCAGACAGATGTAAGGCTTGTTCCCCGTATCCCAGACAGATGTAAGGCTTGTTTTCATGTGTCCCAGACAGATGTAAGGCTTCTTTTCCTGTACCCCAGACAGATGTAAGGCTTGTTTTCGTGTATCCCAGAAAGATGTAAGGCTTGTTTTCGTGTATCCCAGACAGATGTAAGGCTTGTTTTCGTGTGTCCCAGACAGATGTAAGGCTTGTTTTCGTGTGTCCCAGACAGATGTAAGGCTTGTTTCCCTATATCCCAGACAGATGTAAGTCTTGTTTTCGTGTGTCCCAGACAGATGTAAGGCTTATTGTTGTGTTTCCCTGACAGATGTAAGGCTTGTTTCCCTGTGTCCCAGACAGATGTAAGGCTTGTATTCATGTGTCCCAGACAGATGTAAGGCTTGTATTCGTGTGTCCCAGATAGATGTAAGGCTTGTTTTCGTGTGTCCCAGACAGATGTAAGGCTTGTATTCATGTGTCCCAGACAGATGTAAGGCTTGTTTTCGTGTATCCCAGACAGATGTAAGGCTTGTTTCCCTGTGTCCCAGACAGATGTAAGGCTTGTTTTCGTGTGTCCCAGACAGATGTAAGGCTTGTATTCATGTGTCCCAGACAGATGTAATGCTTGTTTTCATGTGTCCCAGACAGATGAAAGGCTTGTTTTCGTGCATCCCAGACAGATGTAAGGCTTGTTTTCATGTGTCCCAGACAGACGTAATGCTTGTTTTCGTGTGTCCCAGACAGATGTAAGGCTTGTTTTCGTGTGTCCCAGACAGATGTAAGGCTTGTTTTCGTGTGTCCCAGACAGATGTAAGGCTTGTTTTCGTGTGTCCGAGACAGATGTAAGGCTTGTTTTCGTGTGTCCCAGACAGATGTAAGGATTGTTTTCGTGTGTCCCAGACAGATGTAAGGCTTGTTTTCATGTATCCCAGACAGATGTAAGGCTTGTTTTCGTGTGTCCCAGACAGATGTAAGGCTTGTTTTCGTGTATCCCAGACAGATGTAAGGCTTGTTTTTGTGTGTCCCAGACAGATGTAAGGCTTGTTTTCCTGTGTCCCAGACAGATGTAAGGCTTGTTTTCGTGTATCCCAGACAGATGTAAGGCTTGTTTTCCTGTATCCCAGACAGATGTAAGGCTTGTTTTCGTGTGTCCCAGACAGATGTAAGGCTTGTTTTCATGTGTCCCAGACAGATGTAAGGCTTGTTTTCATGTATCCCAGACAGATGTAAGGCTTGTTTCCCTGTATCCCAGACAGATGTAAGGCTTGTTTTCATGTGTCCCAGACAGATGTAAGGCTTGTTTTCCTGTACCCCAGACAGATGTAAGGCTTGTTTTCGTGTATCCCAGAAAGATGTAAGGCTTGTTTTCGTGTATCCCAGACAGATGTAAGGCTTGTTTTCGTGTGTCCCAGACAGATGTAAGGCTTGTTTTCGTGTGTCCCAGACAGATGTAAGGATTGTTTCCCTGTATCCCACACAGATGTAAGGCTTGTTTTCGTGTATCCCAGACAGATGTAAGGCTTGTTTCCCTGTGTCCCAGACAGATGTAAGGCTTGTTTTCGTGTGTCCCAGACAGATGTAAGGCTTGTTTTCGTGTGTCCCAGACAGATGTAAGGCTTGTTTTCGTGTATCCCAGACAGATGTAAGGCTTGTTTTCATGTGTCCCAGACAGATGTAATGCTTGTTTTCGTGTGTCCCAGACAGATGTAAGGCTTGTTTTCTTGTGTCCCAGACAGATGTAAGGCTTGTTTTCGTGTGTCCCAGACAGATGTAAGGCTTGTTTTCGTGTGTCCCAGACAGATGTAAGGCTAGTTTTCATGTGTCCCAGTCAGATGTAAGGCTTGTTTTCGTGTGTCCCAGACAGATGTAAGGCTTGTATTCATGTGTCCCAGACAGATGTAAGGCTTGTTTTCGTGTGTCCCAGACAGACGTAAGGCTTGTTTCACTGTACCCCAGACAGATTTAAGGCTTGTTTTTGTGTATCCCAGACAGATGTAAGGCTTGTATTTGTGTATCCCAGACAGATGTAAGGCTTGTTTCCCTGTATCCCAGACAGATGTAAGGCTTGTTTTCGTGTGTCCCAGACAGATGTAAGGTTTGTTTTCGTGTATCCCAGACAGATGTAAGGCTTGTTTTCGTGTATCCCAGACAGATGTAAGGCTTGTTTCCCTGTATCCCAGACAGATGTAAGGCTTGTTTTCGTGTGTCCCAGACAGATGTAAGGCTTGTTTGCGTGTGTCCCAGACAGATGTAAGGCTTGTTTTTGTGTGTCCCAGACAGATGTAAGGATTGTTTTCGTGTCTCCCAGACAGATGTAAGGCTTGTTTTCATGTATCCCAGACAGATGTAAGGCTTGTATTCGTGTGTCCCAGACAGATGTAAGGCTTGTTTTCGTGTATCCCAGACAGATGTAAGGCTTGTTTTCATGTATCCCAGACAGATGTAAGGCTTGTTTTCATGTATCCCAGACAGATGTAAGGCTTGTTTTCATGTGTCCCAGACAGATGTAAGGCTTGTTTTCATGTGTCCCAGACAGATGTAAGGCTTGTTTTCATGTGTCCCAGACAGATGTAATGCTTGTTTTCGTGTATCCCAGACAGATGTAAGGCTTGTTTTCGTGTATCCGAGACAGATGTAAGGCTTGTTTCCCCGTATCCCAGACAGATGTAAGGCTTGTTTTCATGTGTCCCAGACAGATGTAAGGCTTGTTTTCCTGTACCCCAGACAGATGTAAGGCTTGTTTTCGTGTATCCCAGAAAGATGTAAGGCTTGTTTTCGTGTATCCCAGACAGATGTAAGGCTTGTTTTCGTGTGTCCCAGACAGATGTAAGGCTTGTTTTCGTGTGTCCCAGACAGATGTAAGGCTTGTTTAACTGTATCCCAGACAGATGTAAGGCTTGTTTTCGTGTGTCCCAGACAGATGTAAGGCTTATTTTCGTGTTTCCCTGACAGATGTAAGGCTTGTTTCCCTGTGTCCCAGACAGATGTAAGGCTTGTTTTCGTGTGTCCCAGACAGATGTAAGGCTTGTATTCATGTGTCCCAGACAGATGTAAGGCTTGTATTCGTGTGTCCCAGACAGATGTAAGGCTTGTTTTCGTGTGTCCCAGACAGATGTAAGGCTTGTATTCATGTGTCCCAGACAGATGTAAGGCTTGTTTTCGTGTATCCCAGACAGATGTAAGGCTTGTATTCGTGTGTCCCAGACAGATGTAAGGCTTGTTTTCGTGTGTCCCAGACAGATGTAAGGCTTGTATTCATGTGTCCCAGACAGATGTAATGCTTGTTTTCATGTGTCCCAGACAGATGAAAGGCTTGTTTTCGTGCATCCCAGACAGATGTAAGGCTTGTTTTCATGTGTCCCAGACAGACGTAATGCTTGTTTTCATGTGTCCCAGACAGATGTAAGGCTTGTTTTCGTGTGTCCCAGACACATGTAAGGCTTGTTTTCGTGTGTCCCAGACAGATGTAAGCCTTGTTTTCATGTGTCCCAGACAGATGTAAGCCTTGTTTTCATGTGTCCCAGACAGATGTAAGGCTTGTTTTCGTGTGTCCCAGACAGATGTAAGGCTTGTTTTCCTGTGTCCCAGAAAGATGTAAGGCTTGTTTTCGTGTATCCCAGACAGAGGTAAGGCTTGTTTTCCTGTATCCCAGACAGATGAAAGGCTTGTTTTCGTGTGTCCCAGACAGATGTAAGGCTTGTTTTCATGTATCCCAGACAGATGTAAGGCTTCTTTCCCTGTATCCCAGACAGATGTAAGGCTTGTTTTCATGTGTCCCAGACAGATGTAAGGCTTGTTTTCCTGTACCCCAGACAGATGTAAGGCTTGTTTACGTGTATCCCAGAAAGATGTAAGGCTTGTTTTCGTGTATCCCAGACAGATGTAAGGCTTGTTTTCATGTGTCCCAGACAGATGTAAGGCTTGTTTTCGTGTGTCCCAGACAGATGTAAGGCTTGTTTCCCTCTATCCCAGACAGATGTAAGGCTTGTTTTCGTGTGTCCCAGACAGATGTAAGGCTTATTTTCATGTGTCCCAGACAGATGTAAGGCTTGTTTTCGTGTGTCCCAGACAGATGTAAGGCTTGTTTTCGTGTATCCCAGACAGATGTAAGGCTTGTTTTCATGTGTCCCAGACAGATGTAATGCTTGTTTTCGTGTGTCCCAGACAGATGTAAGGCTTGTTTTCGTGTGTCCCAGACAGATGTAAGGCTTGTTTTCGTGTATCCCAGACAGATGTAAGGCTTGTTTTCATGTGTCCCAGACAGATGTAATGCTTGTTTTCGTGTGTCCCAGACAGATGTAAGGCTTGTTTTCTTGTGTCCCAGACAGATGTAAGGCTTGTTTTCGTGTGTCCCAGACAGACGTAAGGCTTGTTTCCCTGTACCCCAGACAGATTTAAGGCTTGTTTTTGTGTATCCCAGACAGATGTAAGGCTTGTATTTGTGTATCCCAGACAGATGTAAGGCTTGTTTCCCTGTATCCCAGACAGATGTAAGGCTTGTTTTCGTGTGTCCCAGACAGATGTAAGGCTTGTTTTCGTGTGTCCCAGACAGATGTAAGGCTTGTTTGCGTGTGTCCCAGACTGATGTAAGGCTTGTTTTTGTGTGTCCCAGACAGATGTAAGGATTGTTTTCGTGTCTCCCAGACAGATGTAAGGCTTGTTTTCATGTATCCCAGACAGATGTAAGGCTTGTATTCGTGTGTCCCAGACAGATGTAAGGCTTGTTTTCGTGTGTCCCAGGCAGATGTAAGGCTTGTTTTCGTGTGTCCCAGACAGATGTAAGGCTTGTTTTCGTGTATCCCAGACAGATGTAAGGCTTGTTTTCATGTGTCCCAGACAGATGTAATGCTTGTTTTCGTGTGTCCCAGACAGATGTAAGGCTTGTTTTCTTGTGTCCCAGACAGATGTAAGGGTTGTTTTCGTGTGTCCCAGACAGACGTAAGGCTTGTTTCCCTGTACCCCAGACAGATTTAAGGCTTGTTTTTGTGCATCCCAGACAGATGTAAGGCTTGTATTTGTGTATCCCAGACAGATGTAAGGCTTGTTTCCCTGTATCCCAGACAGATGTAAGGCTTGTTTTCGTGTGTCCCAGACAGATGTAAGGCTTGTTTTCGTGTGTCCCAGACAGATGTAAGGCTTGTTTGCGTGTGTCCCAGACTGATGTAAGGCTTGTTTTTGTGTGTCCCAGACAGATGTAAGGATTGTTTTCGTGACTCCCAGACAGATGTAAGGCTTGTTTTCATGTATCCCAGACAGATGTAAGGCTTGTATTCGTGTGTCCCAGACAGATGTAAGGCTTGTATTCGTGTGTCCCAGACAGATGTAAGGATTGTTTTCGTGTCTCCCAGACAGATGTAAGGCTTGTTTTCATGTATCCCAGACAGATGTAAGGCTTGTATTCGTGTGTCCCAGACAGATGCAAGGCTTGTTTTTGTGTGTCCCAGACAGATGTAAGGCTTGTTTTCATGTGTCCCAGACAGATGTAAGGCTTGTTTTTGTGTGTCCCAGACAGATGTAAGGCTTGTTTTCGTGTATCCCAGACAGATGTAAGACTTGTTTTCATGTGTCCCAGACAGATGTATGGCTTGTTTTCATGTGTCCCAGACAGATGAAAGGCTTGTTTTCATGTATCCCAGACAGATGTAAGGCTTGTTTTCATGTGTCCCAGACAGATGTAAGGCTTGTTTCCATGTATCCCAGACAGATGTAAGGCTTGTTTTCATGTATCCCAGACAGATGTAAGGCTTGTTTCCATGTATCCCAGACAGATGTAAGGCTTGTTTTCGTGTGTCCCAGACAGATGTAAGGCTTGTTTTCGTGTGTCCCAGACAGATGTAAGGCTTGTTTTCGTGTGTCCCAGACAGATGTAAGGCTTGTTTTCGTGTATCCCAGACAGATGTAAGGCTTGTTTTCGTGTGTGTCCCAGACAGATGTTAGGCTTGTTTTCATGTGTCCCAGACAGATGTAAGGCTTGTTTTCATGTGTCCCAGACAGATGTAAGGCTTGTTTTCATGTGTCCCAGATAGATGTAAGGCTTGTTTTCGTGTATCCCAGACAGATGTAAGGCTTATTTTCCTGTATCCCAGACAGATGTAAGGCTTGTTTTCATGTGTCCCAGAAAGATGTAAGGCTTGTTTCCATGTATCCCAGACAGATGTAAGGCTTGTTTTCGTGTATCCCAGACAGATGTAAGACTTGTTTTCATGTATCCCAGACAGATGTAAGGCTTGTTTTCGTGTGTCCCAGACAGATGCAAGGCTTGTTTTCGTGTGTGTCCCAGAGAGATGTAAGGCTTGTTTTCGTGTGTCCCAGACAGATGTAAGGCTTGTTTTCATGGGTCCCAGACAGATGTAAGGTTTGTTTTCATGTGTCCCAGTCAGATGTAAGGCTTGTTTTCGTGTATCCCAGACAGATGTAAGGCTTGTTTTCGTGTGTGTCCCAGACAGATGTAAGGCTTGTTTTCGTATGTCCCAGACAGATGTAAGGCTTGTTTTCATGTGTCCCAGACAGATGTAAGGCTTGTTTTCATGTGTCCCAGACAGATGTAATGCTTGTTTTCGTGTATCCCAGACAGATGTAAGGCTTGTTTCCATGTGTCCCAGACAGATGTAAGGCTTGTTTCCCTGTATCCCAGACAGATGTAAGGCTTGTTTCCCTGTATCCCAGACAGATGTAAGGCTTGTTTTCATGTGTCCCAGACAGATGTAAGGCTTGTTTTCCTGTACCCCAGACAGATGTAAGGCTTGTTTTCGTGTGTCCCAGACAGATGTAAGGCTTGTTTTCGTGTGTCCCAGGCAGATGTAAGGCTTGTTTTCGTGTGTCCCAGACAGATGTAAGGCTTGTTTCCCTTTATCCCAGACAGATGTAAGGCTTGTTTTCGTGTGTCCCAGGCAGATGTAAGGCTTGTTTCCGTGTGTCCCAGACAGATGTAAGGCTTGTTTCCCTTTATCCCAGACAGATGTAAGGCTTGTTTTCGTGTGTCCCAGACAGATGTAAGGCTTATTTTCGTGTTTCCCAGACAGATGTAAGGCTTGTTTCCCTGTGTCCCAGACAGATGTAAGGCTTGTTTTCGTGTGTCCCCGACAGAAGTAAGGCTTGTTTTCTTGTGTCCCAGACAGATGTAAGGCTTGTTTTCGTGTGTCCCCGACAGAAGTAAGGCTTGTTTTCTTGTGTCCCAGACAGATGTAAGGCTTGTTTTCGTGTGTCCCCGACAGATGTAAGGCTTGTTTTCTTGTGTCCCAGACAGATGTAAGGCTTGTTTTCGTGTGTCCCAGACAGATGTAAGGCTTGTTTTCGTGTATCCCAGACAGATGTAAGGCTTGTTTCCCTGTGTCCCAGACAGATGTAAGGCTTGTTTTCGTGTGTCCCAGGCAGATGTAAGGCTTGTATTCATATGTCCCAGACAGATGTAAGGCTTGTATTCGTGTGTCCCAGACAGATGTAAGGCTTGTTTTCGTGTGTCCCAGACAGATGTAAGGCTTGTATTCATGTGTCCCAGACAGATGTAAGGCTTGTTTTCGTGTATCCCAGACAGTTGTAAGGCTTGTTTCCCTGTGTCCCAGACAGATGTAAGGCTTGTTTTCGTGTGTCCCAGACAGATGTAAGGCTTGTATTCATGTGTCCCAGACAGATGTAATGCTTGTTTTCATGTGTCCCAGACAGATGAAAGGCTTGTTTTCGTGCATCCCAGACAGATGTAAGGCTTGTTTTCATGTGTCCCAGACAGACGTAATGCTTGTTTTCGTGTGTCCCAGACAGATGTAAGCCTTGTTTTCATGTGTCCCAGACAGATGTAAGGCTTGTTTTCGTGTGTCCCAGACAGATGTAAGGCTTGTTTTCGTGTGTCCAGGACAGATGTAAGGCTTGTTTTCGTTTGTCCCAGACAGATGTAAGGATTGTTTTCGTGTGTCCCAGACAGATGTAAGGCTTGTTTTCATGTATCCCAGACAGATGTAAGGCTTGTTTTCGTGTGTCCCAGACAGATGTAAGGCTTGTTTTCGTGTATCCCAGACAGATGTAAGGCTTGTTTTTGTGTGTCCCAGACAGATGTAAGGCTTGTTTTCCTGTGTCCCAGACAGATGTAAGGCTTGTTTTCGTGTATCCCAGACAGATGTAAGGCTTGTTTTCCTGTATCCCAGACAGATGTAAGGCTTGTTTTCGTGTGTCCCAGACAGATGTAAGGCTTGTTTTCATGTGTCCTAGACAGATGTAAGGCTTGTTTTCATGTATCCCAGACAGATGTAAGGCTTGTTTTCGTGTATCCCAGACAGATGTAAGACTTGTTTTCATGTGTCCCAGACAGATGTAAGGCTTGTTTTCATGTGTCCCAGACAGATGAAAGGCTTGTTTTCATGTATCCCAGACAGATGTAAGGCTTGTTTTCATGTGTCCCAGACAGATGTATGGCTTGTTTCCATGTATCCCAGACAGATGTAAGGCTTGTTTTCATGTGTCCCAGACAGATGTAAGGCTTGTTTCCATGTATCCCAGACAGATGTAAGGCTTGTTTTCGTGTGTCCCAGACAGATGTAAGGCTTGTTTTCGTGTGTCCCAGACAGATGTAAGGCTTGTTTTCGTGTGTCCCAGACAGATGTAAGGCTTGTTTTCGTGTGTCCCAGACAGATGTAAGGCTTGTTTTCGTGTATCCCAGACAGGTGTGAGGCTTGTTTTCGTGTGTTTCCCAGACAGATGTAAGGCTTGTTTTCATGTGTCCCAGACAGATGTAAGGCTTGTTCTCATGGTTCCCAGACAGATGTAAGGCTTGTTTTCATGTGTCCCAGACAGATGTAATGCTTGTTTTTGTGTATCCCAGACAGATGTAAGGCTTGTTTTCGTGTATCCCAGACAGATGTAAGGCTTGTTTCCCTGTATCCCAGACAGATGTAAGGCTTGTTTTCGTGTATCCCAGACAGATGTAAGGCTTGTTTTCGTGTGTCCCAGACAGATGTAAGGCTTGTATTCGTGTGTCCAGACAGATGTAAGGCTTGTTTCCCTGTATCCCAGACAGATGTAAGGCTTGTTTTCGTGTGTCCCAGACAGATGTAAGGCTTATTTTCGTGTTTCCCTGACAGATGTAAGGCTTGTTTCCCTGTGTCCCAGACAGATGTAAGGCTTGTTTTCGTGTGTCCCAGACAGATGTAAGGCTTGTATTCATGTGTCCCAGACAGATGTAAGGCTTGTATTCGTGTGTCCCAGACAGATGTAAGGCTTGTTTTCGTGTGTCCCAGACAGATGTAAGGCTTGTATTCATGTGTCCCAGACAGATGTAAGGCTTGTTTTCGTGTATCCCAGACAGATGTAAGGCTTGTTTCCCTGTGTCCCAGACAGATGTAAGGCTTGTTTTCGTGTGTCCCAGACAGATGTAAGGCTTGTATTCATGTGTCCCAGACAGATGTAATGCTTGTTTTCATGTGTCCCAGACAGATGAAAGGCTTGTTATCGTGCATCCCAGACAGATGTAAGGCTTGTTTTCATGTGTCCCAGACAGACGTAATGCTTGTTTTCGTGTGTCCCAGACAGATGTAAGCCTTGTTTTCATGTGTCCCAGACAGATGTAAGGCTTGTTTTCGTGTGTCCCAGACAGATGTAAGGCTTGTTTTCAAGTGTCCCAGACAGATGTAAGGCTTGTTTTTGTTTGTCCCAGACAGATGTAAGGCTTGTATTCGTGTGTCCCAGACAGACGTAATGCTTGTTTTCGTGTGTCCCAGACAGATGTAAGCCTTGTTTTCATGTGTCCCAGACAGATGTAAGGCTTGTTTTCATGTATCCCAGACAGATGTAAGTCTTGTTTTCGTGTGTCCCAGACAGATGTAAGGCTTGTTTTCGTGTATCCCAGACAGATGTAAGGCTTGTTTTTGTGTGTCCCAGACAGATGTAAGGCTTGTTTTCCTGTGTCCCAGACAGATGTAAGGATTGTTTTCGTGTATCCCAGACAGATGTAAGGCTTGTTTTCCTGTATCCCAGACAGATGTAAGGCTTGTTTTCGTGTGTCCCAGACAGATGTAAGGCTTGTTTTCATGTGTCCCAGACAGATGTAAGGCTTGTTTTCATGTATCCCAGACAGATGTAAGGCTTGTTTTCGTGTATCCCAGACAGATGTAAGACTTGTTTTCATGTGTCCCAGACAGATGTAAGGCTTGTTTCCATGTATCCCAGACAGATGTAAGGCTTGTTTTCATGTATCCCAGACAGATGTAAGGCTTGTTTCCATGTATCCCAGACAGATGTAAGGCTTGTTTTCGTGTGTCCCAGACAGATGTAAGGCTTGTTTTCGTGTGTCCCAGACAGATGTAAGGCTTGTTTTCGTGTGTCCCAGACAGATGTAAGGCTTGTTTTCGTGTATCCCAGACAGATGTAAGGCTTGTTTTCGTGTGTCCCAGACAGATGTAAGGCTTGTATTCGTGTGTCCAGACAGATGTAAGGCTTGTTTCCCTGTATCCCAGACAGATGTAAGGCTTGTTTTCGTGTGTCCCAGACAGATGTAAGGCTTATTTTCGTGTGTCCCAGACAGATGTAAGGCTTGTTTCCCTGTGCCCCAGACAGATGTAAGGCTTGTTTTCGTGTGTCCCAGACAGATGTAAGGCTTTTATTCATGTGTCCCAGACAGATGTAAGGCTTGTATTCGTGTGTCCCAGACAGATGTAAGGCTTGTTTTCGTGTGTCCCAGACAGATGTAAGGCTTGTATTCATGTGTCCCAGACAGATGTAAGGCTTGTTTTCGTGTATCCCAGACAGATGTAAGGCTTGTTTCCCTGTGTCCCAGACAGATGTAAAGCTTGTTTTCGTGTGTCCCAGACAGATGTAAGGCTTGTATTCATGTGTCCCAGACAGATGTAATGCTTGTTTTCATGTGTCCCAGACAGATGAAAGGCTTGTTTTCGTGCATCCCAGACAGATGTAAGGCTTGTTTTCATGTGTCCCAGACAGACGTAATGCTTGTTTTCGTGTGTCCCAGACAGATGTAAGCCTTGTTTTCATGTGTCCCAGACAGATGTAAGGCTTGTTTTCGTGTGTCCCAGACAGATGTAAGGCTTGTTTTCGTGTGTCCCAGACTGATGTAAGGCTTGTTTTTGTTTGTCCCAGACAGATGTAAGGATTGTTTTCGTGTGTCCCAGTGAGATGTAAGGCTTGTTTTCATGTATCCCAGACAGATGTAAGGCTTGTTTTCGTGTGTCCCAGACAGATGTAAGGCTTGTTTTCGTGTATCCCAGACAGATGTAAGGCTTGTTTTTGTGTGTCCCAGACAGATGTAAGGCTTGTTTTCCTGTGTCCCAGACAGATGTAAGGCTTGTTTTCGTGTATCCCAGACAGATGTAAGGCTTCTTTTCCTGTATCCCAGACAGATGTAAGGCTTGTTTTCGTGTGTCCCAGACAGATGTAAGGCTTGTTTTCATGTGTCCCAGACAGATGTAAGGCTTGTTTTCATGTATCCCAGACAGAAGTAAGGCTTGTTTTCGTGTATCCCTGACAGATGTAAGACTTGTTTTCATGTGTCCCAGACAGATGTAAGGCTTGTTTTCATGTGTCCCAGACAGATGAAAGGCTTGTTTTCATGTATCCCAGACAGATGTAAGGCTTGTTTTCATGTGTCCCAGACAGATGTAAGGCTTGTTTCCATGTATCCCAGACAGATGTAAGGCTTGTTTTCATGTGTCCCAGACAGATGTAATGCTTGTTTTCGTGTATCCCAGACAGATGTAAGGCTTGTTTTCGTGTATCCCAGACAGATGTAAGGCTTGTTTCCCTGTATCCCAGACAGATGTAAGGCTTGTTTTCATGTGTCCCAGACAGATGTAAGGCTTGTTTTCCTGTACCCCAGACAGATGTAAGCCTTGTTTTCGTGTATCCCAGAAAGATGTAAGGCTTGTTTTCGTGTATCCCAGACAGATGTAAGGCTTGTTTTCATGTATCCCAGACAGATGTAAGGCTTGTTTTCGTGTGTCCCAGACAGATGTAAGGCTTGTTTTCGTGTATCCCAGACAGATGTAAGGCTTGTTTTTGTGTGTCCCAGACAGATGTAAGGCTTGTTTTCCTGTGTCCCAGACAGATGTAAGGCTTGTTTCCCTGTATCCCAGACAGATGTAAGGCTTGTTTTCCTGTATCCCAGACAGATGTAAGGCTTGTTTTCGTGTGTCCCAGACAGATGTAAGGCTTGTTTTCGTGTGTCCCAGACAGATGTAAGGCTTGTTTTCATGTGTCCCAGACAGATGTAAGGCTTGTTTTCATGTATCACAGACAGATGTAAGGCTTGTTTTCGTGTATCCCAGACAGATGTAAGACTTGTTTTCATGTGTCCCAGACAGATGTAAGGCTTGTTTTCATGTGTCCAAGACAGATGAAAGGCTTGTTTTCATGTATCCCAGACAGATGTAAGGCTTGTTTTCATGTGTCCCAGACAGATGTAAGGCTTGTTTCCATGTATCCCAGACAGATGTAAGGCTTGTTTTCATGTATCCCAGACAGATGTAAGGCTTGTTTCCATGTATCCCAGACAGATGTAAGGCTTGTTTTCGTGTGTCCCAGACAGATGTAAGGCTTGTTTTCGTGTGTCCCAGACAGATGTAAGGCTTGTTTTCGTGTGTCCCAGACAGATGTAAGGCTTGTCTTCGTGTATCCCAGACAGATGTAAGGCTTGTTTTTGTGTGTGTCCCAGACAGATGTAAGGCTTGTTTTCATGTGTCCCAGACAGATGTAAGGCTTGTTTTCATGTGTCCCAGACAGATGTAAGGCTTGTTTTCATGTGTCCCAGACAGAAGTAATGCTTGTTTTCGAGTATCCCAGACAGATGAAAGGCTTGTTTTCGTGTATCCCAGACAGATGTAAGGCTTGTTTCCCCGTATCCCAGACAGATGTAAGGCTTGTTTTCATGTGTCCCAGACAGATGTAAGGCTTGTTTTCCTGTACCCCAGACAGATGTAAGGCTTGTTTTCGTGTGTCCCAGAAAGATGTAAGGCTTGTTTTCGTGTATCCCAGACAGATGTAAGGCTTGTTTTCGTGTGTCCCAGACAGATGTAAGGCTTGTTTTCGTGTGTCCCAGACAGATGTAAGGCTTGTTTCTCTATATCCCAGACAGATGTAAGGCTTGTTTTCGTGTGTCCCAGACAGATGTAAGGCTTATTTTTGTGTTTCCCTGACAGATGTTAGGCTTGTTTCCCTGTGTCCCAGACAGATGTAAGGCTTGTTTTCGTGTGTCCCAGACAGATGTAAGGCTTGTATTCATGTGTCCCAGACAGATGTAAGGCTTGTATTCGTGTGTCCCAGACAGATGTAAGGCTTGTTTTCGTGTGTCCCAGACAGATGTAAGGCTTGTATTCATGTGTCCCAGACAGATGTAAGGCTTGTTTTCGTGTATCCCAGACAGATGTAAGGCTTGTTTCCCTGTGTCCCAGACAGATGTAAGGCTTGTTTTCGTGTGTCCCAGACAGATGTAAGGCTTGTATTCATGTGTCCCAGACAGATGTAATGCTTGTTTTCATGTGTCCCAGACAGATGAAAGGCTTGTTTTCGTGCATCCCAGACAGATGTAAGGCTTGTTTTCATGTGTCCCAGACAGACGTAATGCTTGTTTTCGTGTGTCCCAGACAGATGTAAGGCTTGTTTTCGTGTGTCCCAGACAGATGTAAGGCTTGTTTTCGTGTGTCCCAGACAGATGTAAGGCTTGTTTTCGTGTGTCCGAGACAGATGTAAGGCTTGTTTTTGTTTGTCCCAGACAGATGTAAGGATTGTTTTCGTGTGTCCCAGACAGATGTAAGGCTTGTTTTCATGTATCCCAGACAGATGTAAGGCTTGTTTTCGTGTGTCCCAGACAGATGTAAGGCTTGTTTTCGTGTATCCCAGACAGATGTAAGGCTTGTTTTTGTGTGTCCCAGACAGATGTAAGGCTTGTTTTCCTGTGTCCCAGACAGATGTAAGGCTTGTTTTCGTGTATCCCAGACACATGTAAGGCTTGTTTTCGTGTATCCCAGACAGATGTAAGGCTTGTTTTCGTGTGTCCCAGACAGATGTAAGGCTTGTTTTCGTGTGTCCCAGACAGATGTAAGGCTTGTTTCCCTGTGTCCCAGACAGATGTAAGGCTTGTTTTCGTGTGTCCCAGACAGATGTAAGGCTTGTTTTCGTGTGTCCCAGACAGATGTAAGGCTTGTTTTCCTGTACCCCAGACAGATGTAAGGCTTATTTTCGTGTATCCCAGAAAGATGTAAGGCTTGTTTTCGTGTATCCCAGACAGATGTAAGGCTTGTTTTCATGTATCCCAGACAGATGTAAGGCTTGTTTTCGTGTGTCCCAGACAGATGTAAGGCTTGTTTTCGTGTATCCCAGACAGATGTAAGGCTTGTTTTTGTGTGTCCCAGACAGATGTAAGGCTTGTTTTCCTGTGTCCCAGACAGATGTAAGGCTTGTTTCCCTGTATCCCAGACAGATGTAAGGCTTGTTTTCCTGTATCCCAGACAGATGTAAGGCTTGTTTTCGTGTGTCCCAGACAGATGTAAGGCTTGTTTTCATGTGTTCCAGACAGATGTAAGGCTTGTTTTCATGTATCACAGACAGATGTAAGGCTTGTTTTCGTGTATCCCAGACAGATGTAAGACTTGTTTTCATGTGTCCCAGACAGATGTAAGGCTTGTTTTCATGTGTCCCAGACAGATGAAAGGCTTGTTTTCATGTATCCCAGACAGATGTAAGGCTTGTTTTCATGTGTCCCAGACAGATGTAAGGCTTGTTTCCATGTATCCCAGACAGATGTAAGGCTTGTTTTCATGTATCCCAGACAGATGTAAGGCTTGTTTCCATGTATCCCAGACAGATGTAAGGCTTGTTTTCGTGTGTCCCAGACAGATGTAAGGCTTGTTTTCGTGTGTCCCAGACAGATGTAAGGCTTGTTTTCGTGTGTCCCAGACAGATGTAAGGCTTGTTTTCGTGTATCCCAGACAGATGTAAGGCTTGTTTTCGTGTGTGTCCCAGACAGATGTTAGGCTTGTTTTCATGTGTCCCAGACAGATGTAAGGCTTGTTTTCATGTGTCCCAGACAGATGTAAGGCTTGTTTTCATGTGTCCCAGACAGAAGTAATGCTTGTTTTCGTGTATCCCAGACAGATGAAATGCTTGTTTTTGTGTATCCCAGACAGATGTAAGGCTTGTTCCCCGTATCCCAGACAGATGTAAGGCTTGTTTTCATGTGTCCCAGACAGATGTAAGGCTTCTTTTCCTGTACCCCAGACAGATGTAAGGCTTGTTTTCGTGTATCCCAGAAAGATGTAAGGCTTGTTTTCGTGTATCCCAGACAGATGTAAGGCTTGTTTTCGTGTGTCCCAGACAGATGTAAGGCTTGTTTTCGTGTGTCCCAGACAGATGTAAGGCTTGTTTCCCTATATCCCAGACAGATGTAAGTCTTGTTTTCGTGTGTCCCAGACAGATGTAAGGCTTATTGTTGTGTTTCCCTGACAGATGTAAGGCTTGTTTCCCTGTGTCCCAGACAGATGTAAGGCTTGTATTCATGTGTCCCAGACAGATGTAAGGCTTGTTTTCGTGTATCCCAGACAGATGTAAGGCTTGTTTCCCTGTGTCCCAGACAGATGTAAGGCTTGTTTTCGTGTGTCCCAGACAGATGTAAGGCTTGTATTCATGTGTCCCAGACAGATGTAATGCTTGTTTTCATGTGTCCCAGACAGATGAAAGGCTTGTTTTCGTGCATCCCAGACAGATGTAAGGCTTGTTTTCATGTGTCCCAGACAGACGTAATGCTTGTTTTCGTGTGTCCCAGACAGATGTAAGGCTTGTTTTCGTGTGTCCCAGACAGATGTAAGGCTTGTTTTCGTGTGTCCCAGACAGATGTAAGGCTTGTTTTCGTGTGTCCGAGACAGATGTAAGGCTTGTTTTCGTGTGTCCCAGACAGATGTAAGGATTGTTTTCGTGTGTCCCAGACAGATGTAAGGCTTGTTTTCATGTATCCCAGACAGATGTAAGGCTTGTTTTCGTGTGTCCCAGACAGATGTAAGGCTTGTTTTCGTGTATCCCAGACAGATGTAAGGCTTGTTTTTGTGTGTCCCAGACAGATGTAAGGCTTGTTTTCCTGTGTCCCAGACAGATGTAAGGCTTGTTTTCGTGTATCCCAGACAGATGTAAGGCTTGTTTTCCTGTATCCCAGACAGATGTAAGGCTTGTTTTCGTGTGTCCCAGACAGATGTAAGGCTTGTTTTCATGTGTCCCAGACAGATGTAAGGCTTGTTTTCATGTATCCCAGACAGATGTAAGGCTTGTTTCCCTGTATCCCAGACAGATGTAAGGCTTGTTTTCATGTGTCCCAGACAGATGTAAGGCTTGTTTTCCTGTACCCCAGACAGATGTAAGGCTTGTTTTCGTGTATCCCAGAAAGATGTAAGGCTTGTTTTCGTGTATCCCAGACAGATGTAAGGCTTGTTTTCGTGTGTCCCAGACAGATGTAAGGCTTGTTTTCGTGTGTCCCAGACAGATGTAAGGATTGTTTCCCTGTATCCCACACAGATGTAAGGCTTGTTTTCGTGTATCCCAGACAGATGTAAGGCTTGTTTCCCTGTGTCCCAGACAGATGTAAGGCTTGTTTTCGTGTGTCCCAGACAGATGTAAGGCTTGTTTTCGTGTGTCCCAGACAGATGTAAGGCTTGTTTTCGTGTATCCCAGACAGATGTAAGGCTTGTTTTCATGTGTCCCAGACAGATGTAATGCTTGTTTTCGTGTGTCCCAGACAGATGTAAGGCTTGTTTTCTTGTGTCCCAGACAGATGTAAGGCTTGTTTTCGTGTGTCCCAGACAGATGTAAGGCTTGTTTTCGTGTGTCCCAGACAGATGTAAGGCTAGTTTTCATGTGTCCCAGTCAGATGTAAGGCTTGTTTTCGTGTGTCCCAGACAGATGTAAGGCTTGTATTCATGTGTCCCAGACAGATGTAAGGCTTGTTTTCGTGTGTCCCAGACAGACGTAAGGCTTGTTTCACTGTACCCCAGACAGATTTAAGGCTTGTTTTTGTGTATCCCAGACAGATGTAAGGCTTGTATTTGTGTATCCCAGACAGATGTAAGGCTTGTTTCCCTGTATCCCAGACAGATGTAAGGCTTGTTTTCGTGTGTCCCAGACAGATGTAAGGCTTGTTTTCGTGTATCCCAGACAGATGTAAGGCTTGTTTTCGTGTATCCCAGACAGATGTAAGGCTTGTTTCCCTGTATCCCAGACAGATGTAAGGCTTGTTTTCGTGTGTCCCAGACAGATGTAAGGCTTGTTTGCGTGTGTCCCAGACAGATGTAAGGCTTGTTTTTGTGTGTCCCAGACAGATGTAAGGATTGTTTTCGTGTCTCCCAGACAGATGTAAGGCTTGTTTTCATGTATCCCAGACAGATGTAAGGCTTGTATTCGTGTGTCCCAGACAGATGTAAGGCTTGTTTTCGTGTATCCCAGACAGATGTAAGGCTTGTTTTCATGTATCCCAGACAGATGTAAGGCTTGTTTTCATGTATCCCAGACAGATGTAAGGCTTGTTTTCATGTGTCCCAGACAGATGTAAGGCTTGTTTTCATGTGTCCCAGACAGATGTAAGGCTTGTTTTCATGTGTCCCAGACAGATGTAATGCTTGTTTTCGTGTATCCCAGACAGATGTAAGGCTTGTTTTCGTGTATCCGAGACAGATGTAAGGCTTGTTTCCCCGTATCCCAGACAGATGTAAGGCTTGTTTTCATGTGTCCCAGACAGATGTAAGGCTTGTTTTCCTGTACCCCAGACAGATGTAAGGCTTGTTTTCGTGTATCCCAGAAAGATGTAAGGCTTGTTTTCGTGTATCCCAGACAGATGTAAGGCTTGTTTTCGTGTGTCCCAGACAGATGTAAGGCTTGTTTTCGTGTGTCCCAGACAGATGTAAGGCTTGTTTAACTGTATCCCAGACAGATGTAAGGCTTGTTTTCGTGTGTCCCAGACAGATGTAAGGCTTATTTTCGTGTTTCCCTGACAGATGTAAGGCTTGTTTCCCTGTGTCCCAGACAGATGTAAGGCTTGTTTTCGTGTGTCCCAGACAGATGTAAGGCTTGTATTCATGTGTCCCAGACAGATGTAAGGCTTGTATTCGTGTGTCCCAGACAGATGTAAGGCTTGTTTTCGTGTGTCCCAGACAGATGTAAGGCTTGTATTCATGTGTCCCAGACAGATGTAAGGCTTGTTTTCGTGTATCCCAGACAGATGTAAGGCTTGTATTCGTGTGTCCCAGACAGATGTAAGGCTTGTTTTCGTGTGTCCCAGACAGATGTAAGGCTTGTATTCATGTGTCCCAGACAGATGTAATGCTTGTTTTCATGTGTCCCAGACAGATGAAAGGCTTGTTTTCGTGCATCCCAGACAGATGTAAGGCTTGTTTTCATGTGTCCCAGACAGACGTAATGCTTGTTTTCATGTGTCCCAGACAGATGTAAGGCTTGTTTTCGTGTGTCCCAGACACATGTAAGGCTTGTTTTCGTGTGTCCCAGACAGATGTAAGCCTTGTTTTCATGTGTCCCAGACAGATGTAAGCCTTGTTTTCATGTGTCCCAGACAGATGTAAGGCTTGTTTTCGTGTGTCCCAGACAGATGTAAGGCTTGTTTTCCTGTGTCCCAGAAAGATGTAAGGCTTGTTTTCGTGTATCCCAGACAGAGGTAAGGCTTGTTTTCCTGTATCCCAGACAGATGAAAGGCTTGTTTTCGTGTGTCCCAGACAGATGTAAGGCTTGTTTTCATGTATCCCAGACAGATGTAAGGCTTCTTTCCCTGTATCCCAGACAGATGTAAGGCTTGTTTTCATGTGTCCCAGACAGATGTAAGGCTTGTTTTCCTGTACCCCAGACAGATGTAAGGCTTGTTTACGTGTATCCCAGAAAGATGTAAGGCTTGTTTTCGTGTATCCCAGACAGATGTAAGGCTTGTTTTCATGTGTCCCAGACAGATGTAAGGCTTGTTTTCGTGTGTCCCAGACAGATGTAAGGCTTGTTTCCCTCTATCCCAGACAGATGTAAGGCTTGTTTTCGTGTGTCCCAGACAGATGTAAGGCTTATTTTCATGTGTCCCAGACAGATGTAAGGCTTGTTTTCGTGTGTCCCAGACAGATGTAAGGCTTGTTTTCGTGTATCCCAGACAGATGTAAGGCTTGTTTTCATGTGTCCCAGACAGATGTAATGCTTGTTTTCGTGTGTCCCAGACAGATGTAAGGCTTGTTTTCGTGTGTCCCAGACAGATGTAAGGCTTGTTTTCGTGTATCCCAGACAGATGTAAGGCTTGTTTTCATGTGTCCCAGACAGATGTAATGCTTGTTTTCGTGTGTCCCAGACAGATGTAAGGCTTGTTTTCTTGTGTCCCAGACAGATGTAAGGCTTGTTTTCGTGTGTCCCAGACAGACGTAAGGCTTGTTTCCCTGTACCCCAGACAGATTTAAGGCTTGTTTTTGTGTATCCCAGACAGATGTAAGGCTTGTATTTGTGTATCCCAGACAGATGTAAGGCTTGTTTCCCTGTATCCCAGACAGATGTAAGGCTTGTTTTCGTGTGTCCCAGACAGATGTAAGGCTTGTTTTCGTGTGTCCCAGACAGATGTAAGGCTTGTTTGCGTGTGTCCCAGACTGATGTAAGGCTTGTTTTTGTGTGTCCCAGACAGATGTAAGGATTGTTTTCGTGTCTCCCAGACAGATGTAAGGCTTGTTTTCATGTATCCCAGACAGATGTAAGGCTTGTATTCGTGTGTCCCAGACAGATGTAAGGCTTGTTTTCGTGTGTCCCAGGCAGATGTAAGGCTTGTTTTCGTGTGTCCCAGACAGATGTAAGGCTTGTTTTCGTGTATCCCAGACAGATGTAAGGCTTGTTTTCATGTGTCCCAGACAGATGTAATGCTTGTTTTCGTGTGTCCCAGACAGATGTAAGGCTTGTTTTCTTGTGTCCCAGACAGATGTAAGGGTTGTTTTCGTGTGTCCCAGACAGACGTAAGGCTTGTTTCCCTGTACCCCAGACAGATTTAAGGCTTGTTTTTGTGCATCCCAGACAGATGTAAGGCTTGTATTTGTGTATCCCAGACAGATGTAAGGCTTGTTTCCCTGTATCCCAGACAGATGTAAGGCTTGTTTTCGTGTGTCCCAGACAGATGTAAGGCTTGTTTTCGTGTGTCCCAGACAGATGTAAGGCTTGTTTGCGTGTGTCCCAGACTGATGTAAGGCTTGTTTTTGTGTGTCCCAGACAGATGTAAGGATTGTTTTCGTGACTCCCAGACAGATGTAAGGCTTGTTTTCATGTATCCCAGACAGATGTAAGGCTTGTATTCGTGTGTCCCAGACAGATGTAAGGCTTGTATTCGTGTGTCCCAGACAGATGTAAGGATTGTTTTCGTGTCTCCCAGACAGATGTAAGGCTTGTTTTCATGTATCCCAGACAGATGTAAGGCTTGTATTCGTGTGTCCCAGACAGATGCAAGGCTTGTTTTTGTGTGTCCCAGACAGATGTAAGGCTTGTTTTCATGTGTCCCAGACAGATGTAAGGCTTGTTTTTGTGTGTCCCAGACAGATGTAAGGCTTGTTTTCGTGTATCCCAGACAGATGTAAGACTTGTTTTCATGTGTCCCAGACAGATGTATGGCTTGTTTTCATGTGTCCCAGACAGATGAAAGGCTTGTTTTCATGTATCCCAGACAGATGTAAGGCTTGTTTTCATGTGTCCCAGACAGATGTAAGGCTTGTTTCCATGTATCCCAGACAGATGTAAGGCTTGTTTTCATGTATCCCAGACAGATGTAAGGCTTGTTTCCATGTATCCCAGACAGATGTAAGGCTTGTTTTCGTGTGTCCCAGACAGATGTAAGGCTTGTTTTCGTGTGTCCCAGACAGATGTAAGGCTTGTTTTCGTGTGTCCCAGACAGATGTAAGGCTTGTTTTCGTGTATCCCAGACAGATGTAAGGCTTGTTTTCGTGTGTGTCCCAGACAGATGTTAGGCTTGTTTTCATGTGTCCCAGACAGATGTAAGGCTTGTTTTCATGTGTCCCAGACAGATGTAAGGCTTGTTTTCATGTGTCCCAGATAGATGTAAGGCTTGTTTTCGTGTATCCCAGACAGATGTAAGGCTTATTTTCCTGTATCCCAGACAGATGTAAGGCTTGTTTTCATGTGTCCCAGAAAGATGTAAGGCTTGTTTCCATGTATCCCAGACAGATGTAAGGCTTGTTTTCGTGTATCCCAGACAGATGTAAGACTTGTTTTCATGTATCCCAGACAGATGTAAGGCTTGTTTTCGTGTGTCCCAGACAGATGCAAGGCTTGTTTTCGTGTGTGTCCCAGAGAGATGTAAGGCTTGTTTTCCTGTGTCCCAGACAGATGTAAGGCTTGTTTTCATGGGTCCCAGACAGATGTAAGGTTTGTTTTCATGTGTCCCAGTCAGATGTAAGGCTTGTTTTCGTGTATCCCAGACAGATGTAAGGCTTGTTTTCGTGTGTGTCCCAGACAGATGTAAGGCTTGTTTTCGTATGTCCCAGACAGATGTAAGGCTTGTTTTCATGTGTCCCAGACAGATGTAAGGCTTGTTTTCATGTGTCCCAGACAGATGTAATGCTTGTTTTCGTGTATCCCAGACAGATGTAAGGCTTGTTTCCATGTGTCCCAGACAGATGTAAGGCTTGTTTCCCTGTATCCCAGACAGATGTAAGGCTTGTTTCCCTGTATCCCAGACAGATGTAAGGCTTGTTTTCATGTGTCCCAGACAGATGTAAGGCTTGTTTTCCTGTACCCCAGACAGATGTAAGGCTTGTTTTCGTGTGTCCCAGACAGATGTAAGGCTTGTTTTCGTGTGTCCCAGGCAGATGTAAGGCTTGTTTTCGTGTGTCCCAGACAGATGTAAGGCTTGTTTCCCTTTATCCCAGACAGATGTAAGGCTTGTTTTCGTGTGTCCCAGGCAGATGTAAGGCTTGTTTCCGTGTGTCCCAGACAGATGTAAGGCTTGTTTCCCTTTATCCCAGACAGATGTAAGGCTTGTTTTCGTGTGTCCCAGACAGATGTAAGGCTTATTTTCGTGTTTCCCAGACAGATGTAAGGCTTGTTTCCCTGTGTCCCAGACAGATGTAAGGCTTGTTTTCGTGTGTCCCCGACAGAAGTAAGGCTTGTTTTCTTGTGTCCCAGACAGATGTAAGGCTTGTTTTCGTGTGTCCCAGACAGATGTAAGGCTTTTCGTGTATCCCAGACAGATGTAAGGCTTGTTTTCGTGTGTCCCAGACAGATGTAAGGCTTGTATTCATGTGTCCCAGACAGATGTAAGGCTTGTATTCGTGTGTCCCAGACAGATGTAAGGCTTGTTTTCGTGTGTCCCAGACAGATGTAAGGCTTGTATTCATGTGTCCCAGACAGATGTAAGGCTTGTTTTCGTGTATCCCAGACAGATGTAAGGCTTGTTTCCCTGTGTCCCAGACCGATGTAAGGCTTGTTTTCGTGTGTCCCAGACAGATGTAAGGCTTGTATTCATGTGTCCCAGACAGATGTAATGCTTGTTTTCATGTGTCCCAGACAGATGAAAGGCTTGTTTTCGTGCATCCCAGACAGATATAAGGCTTGTTTTCATGTGTCCCAGACAGACGTAATGCTTGTTTTCGTGTGTCCCAGACAGATGTAAGCCTTGTTTTCATGTGTCCCAGACAGATGTAAGGCTTGTTTTCGTGTGTCCCAGACAGATGTAAGGCTTGTTTTCGTGTATCCCAGACAGATGCAAGGCTTGTTTTTGTGTGTCCCAGACAGATGTAAGGCTTGTTTTCATGTGTCCCAGACAGATGTAAGGCTTGTTTTTGTGTGTCCCAGACAGATGTAAGGCTTGTTTTCGTGTATCCCAGACTGATGTAAGGCTTGTTTTCGTGTATCCCAGACAGATGTAAGGCTTGTTTTCATGTGTCCCAGACAGATGTAAGGCTTGTTTTCGTGTATCCCAGATAGATGTATGGCTTGTTTTCCTGTATCCCAGACAGATGTAAGGCTTGTTTTCATGTGTCCCAGACAGATGTAAGGCTTGTTTTCCTGTATCCCAGACAGATGTAAGGCTTCTTTTCATGTATCCCAGACAGATGTAAGGCTTGTTTTCGTGTATCCCAGACAGATGTAAGACTTGTTTTCATGTATCCCAGACAGATGTAAGGCTTGTTTTCGTGTGTCCCAGACAGATGCAAGGCTTGTTTTCGTGTGTGTCCCAGACAGATGTAAGGCTTGTTTTCGTGTGTACCAGACAGATGTAAGGCTTGTTTTCATGGGTCCCAGACAGATGTAAGGCTTGTTTCCCTGTATCCCAGACAGATGTAAGGCTTGTTTCCCTGTATCCCAGACAGATGTAAGGCTTGTTTTCATGTGCCCCAGACAGATGTAAGGCTTGTTTTCCTGTACCCCAGACAGATGTAAGGCTTGTTTTCGTGTATCCCAGAAAGATGTAAGGCTTGTTTTCGTGTATCCCAGACAGATGTAAGGCTTGTTTTCGTGTGTCCCAGACAGATGTAAGGCTTGTTTTCGTGTGTCCCAGACAGATGTAAGGCTTGTTTCCCTTTATCCCAGACAGATGTAAGGGTTGTTTTCGTGTGTCCCAGACAGATGTAAGGCTTATTTTCGTGTTTCCCAGACAGATGTAAGGCTTGTTTCCCTGTGTCCCAGACAGATGTAAGGCTTGTTTTCGTGTGTCCCCGACAGATGTAAGGCTTGTTTTCTTGTGTCCCAGACAGATGTAAGGCTTGTTTTCGTGTGTCCCAGACAGATGTATGGCTTTTCGTGTGTCCCAGACAGATGTAAGGCTTGTATTCATGTGTCCCAGACAGATGTAATGCTTGTATTCGTGTGTCCCAGACAGATGTAAGGCTTGTTTTCGTGTGTCCCAGACAGATGTAAGGCTTGTATTCATGTGTCCCAGACAGATGTAAGGCTTGTTTTCGTGTATCCCAGACAGATGTAAGGCTTGTTTCCCTGCGTCCCAGACAGATGTAAGGCTTGTTTTCGTGTGTCCCAGACAGATGTAAGGCTTGTATTCATGTGTCCCAGACAGATGTAATGCTTGTTTTCATGTGTTCCAGACAGATGAAAGGCTTGTTTTCGTGCATCCCAGACAGATGTAAGGCTTGTTTTCATGTGTCCCAGACAGACGTAATGCTTGTTTTCGTGTGTCCCAGACAGATGTAAGCCTTGTTTTCATGTGTCCCAGACAGATGTAAGGCTTGTTTTCGTGTGTCCCAGACAGATGTAAGGCTTGTTTTCGTGTGTCCCAGACAGATGTAAGGCTTGTTTTTGTTTGTCCCAGACAGATGTAAGGATTGTTTTCGTGTGTCCCAGACAGATGTAAGGCTTGTTTTCGTGTGTCCCAGACAGATGTAAGGCTTGTTTTCGTGTGTCCCAGACAGATGTAAGGCTTGTTTTCTTGTGTCCCAGACAGATGTAAGGCTTGTTTTCCTGTGTCCCAGACAGATGTAAGGCTTGTTTTCGTGTGTCCCAGACAGATGTAAGGCTTGTATTCATGTGTCCCAGACAGATGTAATGCTTGTTTTCATGTGTCCCAGACAGATGAAAGGCTTGTTTTCGTGCATCCCAGACAGATGTAAGGCTTGTTTTCATGTGTCCCAGAGAGACGTAATGCTTGTTTTCGTGTGTCCCAGGCAGATGTAAGCCTTGTTTTCATGTGTCCCAGACAGATGTAAGGCTTGTTTTCGTGTGTCCCAGACAGATGTAAGGCTTGTTTTCGTGTATCCCAGACAGATGTAAGACTTGTTTTCATGTGTCCCAGACAGATGTAAGGCTTGTTTTCATGTGTCCCAGACAGATGAAAGGCTTGTTTTCATGTATCCCAGACAGATGTAAGGCTTGTTTTCATGTGTCCCAGACAGATGTAAGGCTTGTTTCCATGTATCCCAGACAGATGTAAGGCTTGTTTTCATGTATCCCAGACAGATGTAAGGCTTGTTTCCGTGTATCCCAGACAGATGTAAGGCTTGTTTTTGTGTGTCCCAGACAGATGTAAGGCTTGTTTTCGTGTGTCCCAGACAGATGTAAGGCTTGTTTTCGTGTGTCCCAGACAGATGTAAGGCTTGTTTTCGTGTATCCCAGACAGATGTAAGGCTTGTTTTCGTGTGTGTCCCAGACAGATGTAAGGCTTGTTTTCATGTGTCCCAGACAGATGTAAGGCTTGTTTTCATGTGTCCCAGACAGATGTAAGGCTTGTTTTCATGTGTCCCAGAGAGATGTAATGCTTGTTTTCGTGTATCCCAGACAGATGTAAGGCTTGTTATCGTGTATCCCAGACAGATGTAAGGCTTGTTTCCCTCTATCCCAGACAGATGTAAGGCTTGTTTTCATGTGTCCCAGACAGATGTAAGGCTTGTTTTCCTGTACCCCAGACAGATGTAAGGCTTGTTTTCGTGTATCCCAGAAAGATGTAAGGCTTGTTTTCGTGTATCCCAGACAGATGTAAGGCTTGTTTTCGTGTGTCCCAGACAGATGTAAGGCTTGTTTTCGTGTTTCCCTGACAGATGTAAGGCTTGTTTCCCTGTGTCCCAGACAGATGTAAGGCTTGTTTTCGTGTGTCCCAGACAGATGTAAGGCTTGTTTTCTTGTGTCCCAGACAGATGTAAGGCTTGTTTTCGTGTGTCCCAGACAGATGTAAGGCTTGTTTTCGTGTATCCCAGACAGATGTAAGGCTTGTTTCCCTGTGTCCCAGACAGATGTAAGGCTTGTTTTCGTGTGTCCCAGACAGATGTAAGGCTTGTTTTCGTGTGTCCCAGACGGATGTAAGGCTTGTTTTCGTGTGTCCCAGACAGATGTAAGGCTAGTTTTCATGTGTCCCAGTCAGATGTAAGGCTTGTTTTCGTGTGTCCCAGACAGATGTAAGGCTTGTATTCATGTGTCCCAGACAGATGTAAGGCTTGTTTTCGTGTGTCCCAGACAGACGTAAGGCTTGTTTCCCTGTATCCCAGACAGATGTAAGGCTTGTTTTTGTGTATCCCAGACAGATGTAAGGCTTGTATTTGTGTATCCCAGACAGATGTAAGGCTTGTTTCCCTGTATCCCAGACAGATGTAAGGCTTGTTTTCGTGTGTCCCAGACAGATGTAAGGCTTGTTTTCGTGTATCCCAGACAGATGTAAGGCTTATTTTCGTGTTTCCCAGACAGATGTAAGGCTTATTTTCGTGTATCCCAGACAGATGTAAGGCTTGTTTTCGTGTGTCCCAGACAGATGTAAGGCTTATTTTCGTGTTTCCCAGACAGATGTAAGTCTTGTTTCCCTGTGTCCCTGACAGATGTAAGGCTTGTTTTCGTGTGTCCCAGACAGATGTAAGGCTTGTTTTCGTGTGTCCCAGACAGATGTAAGGCTTGTTTTCGTGTGTCCCAGACAGACATAAGGCTTGTTTCCGTGTATCCCAGTCAGATGTAAGGCTTGTTTTCGTGTGTCCCAGACAGACGTAAGGCTTGTTTCCCTGTATCCCAGACAGACGTAATGCTTGTTTTCGTGTATCCCAGACAGATGTAAGGCTTGTTTTCGTGTGTCCCAGACAGATGTAAGGCTTGTATTTGTGTATCCCAGACAGATGTAATGCTTGTTTTCGTGTGTCCCAGACAGATGTAAGGCTTGTTTTTGTGTGTCCCAGACAGATGTAAGGCTTGTTTTCGTGTGTCCCAGACAGATGTAAGGCTTGTTTTCTTGTGTCCCAGACAGATGTAAGGCTTGTTTTCGTGTGTCCCAGACAGATGTAAGGCTTGTTTTCGTGTGTCCCAGACAGATGTAAGGCTTGTTTTCGTGTGTCCCAGACAGATGTAAGGCTTGTTTTTGTGTGTCCCAGACAGATGTAAGGCTTGTATTCATGTGTCCCAGACAGATGTAAGGCTTGTTTTCGTGTGTCCCAGACAGACGTAAGGCTTGTTTCCCTGTATCCCAGACAGATGTAAGGCTTGTTTTCGTGTATCCCAGACAGATGTAAGGCTTGTTTTCGTGTGTCCCAGACAGATGTAAGGCTTGTTTCCCTGTATCCCAGACAGATGTAAGGCTTGTTTTCGTGTGTCCCAGACAGATGTAACGCTTATTTTCGTGTATCCCAGACAGATGTAAGGCTTGTTTTCGTGTATCCCAGAAAGATGTAAGGCTTGTTTTCGTGTATCCCAGACAGATGTAAGGCTTGTTTTCGTGTGTCCCAGACAGATGTAAGGCTTGTTTTCGTGTGTCCCAGACAGATGTAAGGCTTGTTTCCCTATATCCCAGACAGATGTAAGGCTTGTTTTCGTGTGTCCCAGACAGATGTAAGGCTTGTTTTCGTGTGTCCCAGACAGATGTAAGGCTTGTTTCCTTTTATCCCAGACAGATGTAAGGGTTGTTTTCGTGTGTCCCAGACAGATGTAAGGCTTATTTTCGTGTTTCCCAGACAGATGTAAGGCTTGTTTCCCTGTGTCCCAGACAGATGTAAGGCTTGTTTTCGTGTGTCCCCGACAGATGTAAGGCTTGTTTTCTTGTGTCCCAGACACATGTAAGGCTTGTTTTCGTGTGTCCCAGACAGATGTATGTCTTTTCGTGTGTCCCAGACAGATGTAAGGCTTGTATTCATGTGTCCCAGACAGATGTAATGCTTGTATTCGTGTGTCCCAGACAGATGTAAGGCTTGTTTTCGTGTGTCCCAGACAGATGTAAGGCTTGTATTCATGTGTCCCAGACAGATGTAAGGCTTGTTTTCGTGTATCCCAGACAGATGTAAGGCTTGTTTCCCTGTGTCCCAGACAGATGTAAGGCTTGTTTTCGTGTGTCCCAGACAGATGTAAGGCTTGTATTCATGTGTCCCAGACAGATGTAATGCTTGTTTTCATGTGTTCCAGACAGATGAAAGGCTTGTTTTCGTGCATCCCAGACAGATGTAAGGCTTGTTTTCATGTGTCCCAGACAGACGTAATGCTTGTTTTCGTGTGTCCCAGACAGATGTAAGCCTTGTTTTCATGTGTCCCAGACAGATGTAAGGCTTGTTTTCGTGTGTCCCAGACAGATGTAAGGCTTGTTTTCGTGTGTCCCAGACAGATGTAAGGCTTGTTTTTGTTTGTCCCAGACAGATGTAAGGATTGTTTTCGTGTGTCCCAGACAGATGTAAGGCTTGTTTTCATGTATCCCAGACAGATGTAAGGCTTGTTTTCATGTGTCCCAGACAGATGTAAGGCTTGTATTCATGTGTCCCAGACAGATGTAAGGCTTGTTTTCGTGTGTCCCAGACAGATGTAAGGCTTGTATTCATGTGTCCCAGACTGATGTAAGGCTTGTTTTCGTGTATCCCAGACAGATGTAAGGCTTGTTTCCCTGTGTCCCAGACAGATGTAAGGCTTGTTTTCGTGTGTCCCAGACAGATGTAAGGCTTGTATTCATGTGTCCCAGACAGATGTAATGCTTGTTTTCATGTGTCCCAGACAGATGAAAGGCTTGTTTTCGTGCATCCCAGACAGATGTAAGGCTTGTTTTCATGTGTCCCAGAGAGACGTAATGCTTGTTTTCGTGTGTCCCAGGCAGATGTAAGCCTTGTTTTCATGTGTCCCAGACAGATGTAAGGCTTGTTTTCGTGTGTCCCAGACAGATGTAAGGCTTGTTTTCGTGTATCCCAGACAGATGTAAGACTTGTTTTCATGTGTCCCAGACAGATGTAAGGCTTGTTTTCATGTGTCCCAGACAGATGAAAGGCTTGTTTTCATGTATCCCAGACAGATGTAAGGCTTGTTTTCATGTGTCCCAGACAGATGTAAGGCTTGTTTCCATGTATCCCAGACAGATATAAGGCTTGTTTTCATGTATCCCAGACAGATGTAAGGCTTGTTTCCGTGTATCCCAGACAGATGTAAGGCTTGTTTTTGTGTGTCCCAGACAGATGTAAGGCTTGTTTTCGTGTGTCCCAGACAGATGTAAGGCTTGTTTTCGTGTGTCCCAGACAGATGTAAGGCTTGTTTTCGTGTATCCCAGACAGATGTAAGGCTTGTTTTCGTGTGTGTCCCAGACAGATGTAAGGCTTGTTTTCATGTGTCCCAGACAGATGTAAGGCTTGTTTTCATGTGTCCCAGACAGATGTAAGGCTTGTTTTCATGTGTCCCAGAGAGATGTAATGCTTGTTTTCGTGTATCCCAGACAGATGTAAGGCTTGTTATCGTGTATCCCAGACAGATGTAAGGCTTGTTTCCCTCTATCCCAGACAGATGTAAGGCTTGTTTTCATGTGTCCCAGACAGATGTAAGGCTTGTTTTCCTGTACCCCAGACAGATGTAAGGCTTGTTTTCGTGTATCCCAGAAAGATGTAAGGCTTGTTTTCGTGTATCCCAGACAGATGTAAGGCTTGTTTTCGTGTGTCCCAGACAGATGTAAGGCTTGTTTTCGTGTGTCCCAGATAGATGTAAGGCTTGTTTCCCTGTATCCCAGACAGATGTAAGGCTTGTTTTCGTGTGTCCCAGACAGATGTAAGGCTTATTTTCGTGTTTCCCTGACAGATGTAAGGCTTGTTTCCCTGTGTCCCAGACAGATGTAAGGCTTGTTTTCGTGTGTCCCAGACAGATGTAAGGCTTGTTTTCTTGTGTCCCAGACAGATGTAAGGCTTGTTTTCGTGTGTCCCAGACAGATGTAAGGCTTGTTTTCGTGTATCCCAGACAGATGTAAGGCTTGTTTCCCTGTGTCCCAGACAGATGTAAGGCTTGTTTTCGTGTGTCCCAGACAGATGTAAGGCTTGTTTTCGTGTGTCCCAGACAGATGTAAGGCTTGTTTTCGTGTGTCCCAGACAGATGTAAGGCTAGTTTTCATGTGTCCCAGTCAGATGTAAGGCTTGTTTTCGTGTGTCCCAGACAGATGTAAGGCTTGTATTCATGTGTCCCAGACAGATGTAAGGCTTGTTTTCGTGTGTCCCAGACAGACGTAAGGCTTGTTTCCCTGTATCCCAGACAGATGTAAGGCTTGTTTTTGTGTATCCCAGACAGATGTAAGGCTTGTATTTGTGTATCCCAGACAGATGTAAGGCTTGTTTCCCTGTATCCCAGACAGATGTAAGGCTTGTTTTCGTGTGTCCCAGACAGATGTAAGGCTTGTTTTCGTGTATCCCAGACAGATGTAAGGCTTATGTTCGTGTTTCCCAGACAGATGTAAGGCTTATTTTCGTGTATCCCAGACAGATGTAAGGCTTGTTTTCGTGTGTCCCAGACAGATGTAAGGCTTATTTTCGTGTTTCCCAGACAGATGTAAGGCTTGTTTCCCTGTGTCCCTGACAGATGTAAGGCTTGTTTTCGTGTGTCCCAGACAGATGTAAGGCTTGTTTTCGTGTGTCCCAGACAGATGTAAGGCTTGTTTTCGTGTGTCCCAGACAGACATAAGGCTTGTTTCCGTGTATCCCAGACAGATGTAAGGCTTGTTTTCGTGTGTCCCAGACAGACGTAAGGCTTGTTTCCCTGTATCCCAGACAGACGTAATGCTTGTTTTCGTGTATCCCAGACAGATGTAAGGCTTGTTTTCGTGTGTCCCAGACAGATGTAAGGCTTGTATTTGTGTATCCCAGACAGATGTAATGCTTGTTTTCGTGTGTCCCAGACAGATGTAAGGCTTGTTTTCGTGTGTCCCAGACAGATGTAAGGCTTGTTTTCGTGTGTCCCAGACAGATGTAAGGCTTGTATCTTGTGTCCCAGACAGATGTAAGGCTTGTTTTCGTGTGTCCCAGACAGATGTAAGGCTTGTTTTCGTGTGTCCCAGACAGATGTAAGGCTTGTTTTCGTGTGTCCCAGACAGATGTAAGGCTTGTTTTTGTGTGTCCCAGACAGATGTAAGGCTTGTATTCATGTGTCCCAGACAGATGTAAGGCTTGTTTTCGTGTGTCCCAGACAGACGTAAGGCTTGTTTCCCTGTATCCCAGACAGATGTAAGGCTTGTTTTCGTGTATCCCAGACAGATGTAAGGCTTGTTTTCGTGTGTCCCAGACAGATGTAAGGCTTGTTTCCCTGTATCCCAGACTGATGTAAGGCTTGTTTTTGTGTGTCCCAGACAGATGTAACGCTTATTTTCGTGTATCCCAGACAGATGTAAGGCTTGTTTTCGTGTATCCCAGAAAGATGTAAGGCTTGTTTTCGTGTATCCCAGACAGATGTAAGGCTTGTTTTCGTGTGTCCCAGACAGATGTAAGGCTTGTTTTCGTGTGTCCCAGACAGATGTAAGGCTTGTTTCCCTATATCCCAGACAGATGTAAGGCTTGTTTTCGTGTGTCCCAGACAGATGTAAGGCTTGTTTTCGTGTGTCCCAGACAGATGTAAGGCTTGTTTTCGTGTGTCCCAGACAGATGTAAGGCTTGTTTTCGTGTGTCCCAGACAGATGTAAGGCTAGTTTTCATGTGTCCCAGACAGATGTAAGGCTTGTTTTCGTGTGTCCCAGACAGATGTAAGGCTTGTTTCCCTGTATCCCAGACAGATGTAAGGCTTGTTTTCGTGTGTCCCAGACAGACGTAATGCTTGTTTTCGTGTATCCCAGACAGATGTAAGGCTTGTTTTCGTGTATCCCAGACAGATGTATGGCTTGTATTTGTGTATCCCAGACAGATGTAAGGCTTGTATTTGTGTATCCCAGACAGATGTAAGGCTTGTATTTGTGTATCCCAGACAGATGTAAGGCTTGTTTCCCTGTATCCCAGACAGATGTAAGGCTTGTTTTCGTGTGTCCCAGACTGATGTAAGGCTTATTTTCGTGTATCCCAGACATATGTAAGGCTTGTTTTTGTGTATCCCAGAAAGATGTAAGACTTGTTTTCGTGTATCCCAGACAGATGTAAGGCTTGTTTCCCTGTATCCCAGACAGATGTAAGGCTTGTTTTCGTGTGTCCCAGACAGATGTAAGGCTTATTTTCGTGTGTCCCAGACAGATGTAAGGCTTGTTTTCATGTGTCCCAGACAGATGTAAGGCTTATTTTCGTGTGTCCCAGACAGATGTAAGGCTTGTTTTCGTGTGTCCCAGACAGATGTAAGGCTTGTTTTCATGTGTCCCAGACAGATGTAAGGCTTGTTTTCGTGTGTCCCAGACAGATGTAAGGCTTGTTTTCATGTGTCCCAGACAGATGTAAGGCTTGTTTTCATGTGTCCCAGACAGATAAGACAGCAGCTGTCCCTGCTGTACACAAGTTTATGATAGTCCCAGCTAATTGTGTTCAGAAATGTAGCTGACCCAGCTCGTATCTATGTTTGTGTCTTCAATATTCTGCCTAACATCGTGGAGCTTGCATGCCTTCATATATATTTGTTTTGTATTGTTTATGTGTTATGTATTGAGATATATGCTATACAACCTACGAACATAAAATTGTTATACTGGCCCTGTTAACTTGTTGTGCCGGCCTGTATGTTAGCGAATGGCTAATCACACCACAGATAACCATGAAGAAACGCTGAGGCAGCCATGTTCCTACGATGGAGGATAACCCACAGCCTGGAAACCTGCTGAGAATGAGAAGATACGTACGTGCTTGGGGAGTATAAATATGTGCTCTTAGTTAGTGTTCAGAGAGGAGCCAGGGGAACTGCTGTTAGGTACCAGGTGTATCTCCCAAAAGCTTTTGAATAAACTGCTATACTTTGACTCACACCTAGTCTCAGAGGTATCTTTGCCAACAACAGTGAATGCTAAACTTACAGGCTGATATGTGAATAAGGATGGAAGAGAAATTGTGGAAAGAACATCTCCACCCAGACACTGGCAATGTCCAAACAGCAGCATCAATCTTCAGGAACATGTCAGCCTCTCTGTGAAGGGTTCCGGTCAGTCAGAGATGACTGCTGCACTGCCCACACTGAGTGACCATCCTGGTGGGCCCATGATGGGCAGTCTGGCAGCACCATAGGCTTGTGTGTGTCTTTGATGGGTGAGTAACAATGGAAATTTATGTGCTTGTAGAAGAGGGCACAGAGAGTCAGAGAAGGAGCCAAGAGTGACAGTGTCTGGATTGTGTCATCCTTATGCCAATGGAAGATGAAGTGCTGGAGCTGGGAGACCTGGAGACTGGGTGGGCAATCACTGATGGTGAGATGGGTTGTGGATCCAGAGAGAGTGAGTGAGTGAGTCATGGGCACAGGAGAGGCTCTGCTGCTGAGTCCAAAACCTGGTGCTTGTGTGTTCACCATTGGTCAGATGGAGCTCTGGGTTAGGAATAGTCTCCAGGACATGTTGGAATGTGCATTACCCTCTAACAATCTTCACTCTCTCACAAATCAACAGCTGTGGTGAGCGGGAGACGGGTGCGCACCTCTGAAGATGAGGAGGGATTGTCAGAGGATGGATTGTCATATTATTCCCCATAACATCCGCCAGAGCAGATACTGTCTCACACGAGTATCAAAGGGGTTACAATCTGGCAGCACAGGACAGCACACACAAACCCGAGCAGCTGATGGAGGCAGCAATAGCTGAGTTCACTCACACTCTTGAGGGGAGAGGGCAGAGCCAGCTTGTGGAAGGTGAAATGTGACTGGAGTCTTTAACAATGCAGCAGATACTGGAGCTGCAGTGTAAGGTATTTTAACATCCGGTGGAGTTTCCAAAGGCTATGTGTATCCATACACAAAGGATGGAGGAGTCAATCCAGACCAGCAGTGTTACCATGTCTCAGGTATGAACACAAATAACATCCTCCACAGAGAGATTGGTGACCTTCATGGAGATTCACATCCAGCCTCTCACCCACAGGAAATACACATGAGCTGCATGTTCTCACCACGTCCAGGAGCTCTGTGGGACATGGGCTGTGGGAGGGATGGGAAAATGTGCCTGGAGTCACTGTCAGGACTTCCCAGCTGAACAGGGAGGGTCCAGTTTGCCCTGAATGGATAGAGGAGCGGCTGCCTGCAGCATTTGGGAGCTCCTCTCAGGATGCCCCTGGTGTGGGCAGTGGGTCCTCTTCTGCTCCGACCGTGACACAAGCACTTTACGAAGGTATGATGATCGAGAAAAACTCCAGCATCTGTGCAGAGGATTCACAGTCGGCTGGATCATTCCAGGACTCAGGAAATCTGAGGACAAAGGCCACGGTCATCGAAATTCCCAGAGGAGAGAGATAAAGATCCTGCCTGTAGCTCAGGGGAAAGTGCGGGATGGGGGTGGTTGTCATGGTGGGGTTGCTGCCTTGGGTTTCACAGGGTTATACTTTGTTGTTACCGGCCACTTTGTTATGTTTGTATTTTCAGTAAATTCAGAGATGGAACACCACTAAATAAGTACTTCACCATATTCACCTGGGAGGTTCGCTCCCAGGTAGGGGAGGACCACAGGCAGTATGGGAGGGAGGTTAGACAGGTGGTGGAGATGGGAAATGCCCAAACTGAGGGGGTGAAGTGTATATATTTTAATGCAAGGTGTATAGTGAATAAGGTAGATGAGCTTAGGGCGTGGATTGCTGCTTGGGAATGTGATGTGGTGGCCATTACGGAGACTTGGATGTCTCAGGGACAGGACTGGGTACTTCAGGTGCCAGGTTTCAGGTGCTTCAGGAAGGACAGGGAGGATGGCAGAAGGGGTGGTGGAGTGGCACTGTTGATCAGGGATAGTGTCATGGCTACAGAGAAAGAGGATGTCGTGGAGGGATTGTCTACAGAGTCTCTGTGGGTGGAAGTTACAAACAGCAAAGGGTCGAAAACTTTGCTGGGTGTAATCTATAGGCCACCCAATAGTGACAGGGAAGTTGAAGTGCAAATAGGGAAACAGATTCTGGAGAGATGTTTTAATAACAGAGTTGTCGTGATGGGAGACTTCAATTTCCCAAACATCGACTGGAATATCCCTAGGGTAAGGGGTATAGATGGGGAGGAGTTTGTTAGGTGTGTTCAGGAAGGTTTCCTGACGCAGTATGTGGACAAGCCTACGAGGGGAGAGGCTGTACTTATTGAAACATATAAGATGATTAGGGGTTTAGATAGGGTGGATAGTGATAGCCTTTTTCCTCGGATGGAGAAAGCTAGCACGAGGGGGCATGACTTTAAATTAAGGGGGGGTAGCTACAGGACGGATGTCAGGGGTAGGTTCTTTACCCAGCGGGTGGTGAGGGATTGGAATGCCCTGCCTGCTGCAGTTGTAGATGCGTCTAGTTTGGGGGCGTTTAAGAGATCTCTGGATAGGTTTATGGACGAAAAGGGATTGGTATAGGCTAGTGGGTCATTGTTTTTGTAACTGGTCGGCGCAACATCGTGGGCCGAAGGGCCTGTTCTGCGCTGTAATGTTCTATGTTCTATGTTCTATGTTCTATGTTCTATGTACTTGACCTGGTACTGGCGAATGAACCAGGGCAGGTGTTGGATCTTTCGGTAGGAGAGCATCTTGGATATGGTGACCATAATTCTATCTCCTTCACAATTGCGTTGGAACGAGATAGGATCAGGCAGGCTAGGAAGGTGTTTGTCTGGGGTAAGGGGAGGTACGAAGAAGTCAGGAAGTTACTTGGGCAAATAAACTGGAAGGAGGCGTTCTTAGGGAAAAGTACCGAAGGAAGGTGGCAGATATTCAAGGAATGTGTGTCTGGAGCTCTGAATGACAACGTTCCGATGAGACGAGGGGGGTTTGGTGGGTCGAGGGAACCGTGGTGCACAAAGGATGTGTTGAACCTAGTCAGGAAGAAAAGGAAGGTGTACAAGAGGTTCAGGGAATTAGGAGATGTTAAAGATCTTGAGGAGTATAAGGACTGTAGGAGGGAACTTAAAAGGGAAATTAGGAGAGCCAGAAGGGGTCATGAGAAGACCTTGGCGGGTAAGATTAAGGAGAATCCCAAGGCCTTCTATAAATATGTGAAAGGTAAAAGGATAAGAAGAGAAGGGAAAGGACCTATAAAAGGTGAGGGGGGAAAGGTTTGTGTGGAACCAGAAGAAATGGCGGAGGTGCTTAACGAGTACTTCGCCTCAGTATTCACAGTGGAAGCTGATCTCGGAGATTTTGCTACGGATTTGCAGCAGATGGAAAGGATTGAGTACGTGAATATTAAGGAGGAGGATGTGTTGGAACTTTTGAATTCTATCAAGGTAGATAAGTCGCCGGGACCAGATGGGATGTACCCCAGGATACTGTGGGAGGCGAGGGAAGAGATTGCAGAGCCCCTGGCGATGATCTTTGCGTCGTCAATGGAGACGGGAGAGGTTCCAGAGGATTGGAGGATTGCAGATGTAGTTCCTATTTTTAAGAAAGGGAACAGAGATAGCCCGGGAAATTACCGACCGGTGAGTCTGACCTCAGTGGTTGGTAAGCTGATGGAGAGGCTTCTGAGGGACAAGATTTATGAGCATTTGGAGAGGTTTGACATGATCAGGAATAGTCAGCATGGATTTGTCAAGGGCAGGTCGTGCCTTACAAGCCTAGTTGAGTTCTTCGATAATGTGACTGAACACATTGACGAAGGAAGTGCCGTGGATGTGGTTTACATGGACTTCAGCAAGGCGTTTGATAAGGTCCCCCATGCAAGACTTCTTGAGAAGGTGAGAGGGCATGGGATCCAAGGGCCTTTGGCCTTGTGGATCCAGAACTGGCTGGCCTGCAGAAGGCAGAGAGTGGTTGTGGATGGGTCTTTTTCTGAATGGAGGTCAGTCACCAGCGGAGTGCCTCAAGGATCTGTTCTGGGACCCTTGTTGTTTGTCATTTTCATAAATGACCTGGATGAGGAAGTGGAGGGATGGGTAAGTAAGTTCGCTGATGACACAAAGGTCGGTGGTGTTGTGGATGATCTGGAAGGATGGCAAAAGTTGCAGCAGGACATAGATAGGATGCAGGACTGGGCGGAGAAGTGGCAGATGGACTTCAACGCAGATAAATGTGTAGTCGTCCATTTTGGCAGAACCAACGGGATGAACGAGTACACTATCAAGGGCAGAAGTCTGAGTAGTGTTGAAGAGCAGAAGGATCTTGGGGTCCGGGTCCACAGGACTCTTAAATCGGCCTCGCAGGTGGAGGAGGTGGTCAAGAAGGCGTATGGTGTACCGGCCTTCATTAATCGAGGGATTGAGTTTAGGAGTCGGGAGGTAATGCTGGAACTTTATAAGACCCTTGTCAGGCCTCATTTGGAGTATTGTGCGCAGTTCTGGTCGCCTCACTATAGGAAAGACGTAGAAGCTATTGAAAGGGTACAGAGGAGATTTACAAGGATGTTGCCTGGATTGGGAGGCATGCCTTATGAAGTTAGGTTGAGGGAGCTGGGACTCTTTTCCCTGGAGAGACGAAGGTTGAGAGGCGACCTGATAGAAGTTTATAAAATGTTGAGAGGAATAGATAGGGTGGATTCTCAGAGGCTATTTCCCAGGGCTGAAATGGTCGCTACGAGAGGACACAGATTTAAGGTGCGGGGAGGGAGGTTCAGAAGTGATGTTAGGGGTAAGTTTTTCACTCAGAGGGTGGTGAGTGAATGGAATCGGCTGCCGTCAGTGGTGGTGGAGGCAAACTCGCTGGGGTCTTTTAAAAGACTTCTGGATGAGTATATGGGGTTTAATGAGATTGAGGGTTATAGATAGGTCTGTAGGTTGGTAGGTGATGATGTGATCAGCGCAACTTGTGGGCCGAAGGGCCTGTTTGTGCTGTAGTGTTCTATGTTCTATGTTCTATTACTGGGTCTTTAACAGTTCACTGGGAATGTGAGATGGGAAATAAGAACATAAGAAATAGGAGCAGGAGTAGGCCATCTGGCCCTTCGAGCCTGCCCCGCCATTCAATAAGATCATGGCTGATCTGTCGTGACTCAGTTCCACATTCCGGCCCTCTCCCCATAACCCTTAATCCCCTCTCTTATCAAAAACCTATCAACCCGCGTCTTAAAAATATTTAGCGAGGCAGCCTCCACCACTTCAACGGGCAGAGAATTCCAGAGATTCATCACCCTTTAAGTGAAGAAGTTCCTCCTCAACTCCGTTCTAAACCGCCCCCCTTTTATCTTGAGGCTGTGCCCTCTATTCCTGCTGTCCTTTCTGAGCGGGAAGAGTCTCTCCACCTCTATCCTATCCATCCCATTCATCATCTTATACGTCTCAATGAGATCTCCCCTCATTCTTCTAAACTCTAACGAGTACAAGCCTAGTTTATTCAGCCTCCCCTCATAGCTCAACCCCCTCAACTCCGGCATCAGCCTAGTACATAGAACATAGAACATTACAGCGCAGAACAGGCCCTTCGGCCCACGATGTTGCGCCGACCAGTTACAAAAACAATGACCCACTAGCCTAAACCAATCCCTTTTCGTCCATAAACCTATCCACAGATCTCTTAAACGCCCCCAAACTAGGCGCATTTACAACTGCAGCAGGCAGGGCATTCCAATCCCTCACCACCCGCTGGGTAAAGAACCTACCCCTGACATCTGTCCTGTAGCTACCCCCCCTTAATTTAAAGCCATGCCCCCTCGTGCTAGCTTTCTCCATCCGAGGAAAAAGGCTATCACTGTCCACCCTATCTAAACCTCTAATCATTTTTTATGTTTCAATAAGATCCCCTCTTAGCCGCCTTCTTTCCAACGAAAACAACCCTAAATCCCTCAGTCTCTCCTCATAGGACCTCCCCTCCATACCAGGCAACATCCTGGTAAACCTCCTCTGCACCCTCTCCAAAGCCTCCACATCCTTCCTGTAATGCGGGGACCAGAACTGCACACAGTACTCCAAGTGCGGCCGCACCAGAGTTGTGTACAGTTGCAACATGACGCTGCGACTCCTAAATTCAATCCCCCTACCAATAAACGCCAAGACACCGTACGCCTTCTTAACAACCTTATCTACTTGATTCCCAACTTTCAGGGATCTATGTACACATACACCTAGATCCCTCTGTTCATCCACACTATTCAAGGTCCTCCCGTTAGCCCTATACTCGACACATCTGTTGCTCCTACCAAAGTGAATTACCTCACACTTCTCCGCATTAAATTCCATCCGCCACCTTTCGGCCCAGCTCTGCAACCTGTCTAAGTCTCCCTGTAGACTATGACACCCTTCCTCACAATCTACCACACCTCCGACTTTGGTGTCATCAGCAAATTTACTAATCCACCCAACTATACCCTCATCCAGATCATTAATAAAGATTACAAACAACAGTGGCCCCAAAACAGATCCCTGAGGCACACCACTCGTAACCAAACTCCATGATGAATATTTACCATCAACCACCACCCTCTGTCTCCTATCTGATAGCCAATTCCTGATCCAACTTCCTAGATTACCCACAATCCCATACATCTGCATTTTCTGCAGAAGCATACCATGGTGAACCTTATCAAACGCCTTACTAAAATCCATATATACCACGTCAACTGCCTTACCCCCATCCACCTCTTTGGTCACCTTCTCAAAAAACTCAATAAGGTTAGTAAGGCACGACCTACCCGCTACAAAACCATGCTGACTATTCCTAATCAATTCATTACTCTCCAAATAACTATAAATCCTATCCCTAATAATTTTTTCTAAAACCTTGCCCACAACAGAAGTAAGACTCACCGGTCTATAATTCCCGGCAAAGTCTCTGTTCCCCTTCTTAAACAATGGGACAACATTCGCTATCCTCCAATCCTCCGGGACTACACCAGAGACCAATGACGACCTGAAGATCAGAGCCAGAGGCTCTGCAATCACCTCTCTAGCCTCCCAGAGAATCCTAGGGTAGATCCCATCCGGACCAGGGGACTTATCTATTTTCAGCCCCTCAAGAATATCCCGCACATCCCCCTTATCAACCATAATACTGTCTATTTTACACCCCTGCAACCCAGTGTCCTCCTCAGCTATATTCATGTCCCCTTGCGTGAACACCGAAGAGAAATATTGGTTCAATGCTTCTCCAATCTCCTCCGGTTCCATACACAACTTCCCTCTGCTGTCTGTAACTGGCCCTAATCTTGCCCTGACCAACGTTCTGTTCTTGACATACCTATAGAATGTCTTAGGATTCTCCTTAATCCTATCAGCCAAGATCTTCTCATGTCCTCTTTTAGCCCTTCTTAACTCCCTCTTCAACTCCCTCCTAGCCAATCTAAAGCTTTCTAGTGCACTACCTGAGCCCTCAAATCTCATCCGAACATAAGCCTCCTTTTTCTTTTTAACCATCGACTCAACTCTTTTACTGCACCACGGTTCCCTAGATCTACCAATTCCTCCATGCCTGACAGGGACATACCTATCAAGGACTCGCAGTAGCTGCTCCTTGAAAAAACTCCACATTTCGGACGTTCCCAGTCCCTGTAGTCTCCTAGTCCAATCTATGCTTCCTAATTCACTCTTAATAGCCTCATAATTACCCTTACCCCAGCTAAAACTACTGACCCGAGGTTCATGCCTATCCCTTCCCATCACTAAGGTGAACGTAACCGAATTGTGGTCACTATCACCAAAATGCACACCAACTTCCAAGTCTAGCACCTGGTCTGGCTCATTTCCCAGCACCAAATCCAATATAGCCTCACCTCTAGTTGGCCTATCTACATACTGAGTCAAAAAACCTTCCTGCACGCTTTGTACAAACACTGACCCCTCTAACGAGCTAGAGCTATAACAATTCCAATCAATATTCGTAAAGTTAAAGTCCCCCATAACAATTACCCTATTACTTTCACTCCTAACCAGGATTGTCTCCGCAATCCTTTCCTCAACCTCTCTAGAACTTTTAGGAGGTCTATAAAAGACTCCCAACAGGGTGACCTCTCCTCTCCTATTTCTAATCTCCGCCCATACTACCTCAACAGACAAGTCCTCATCAAACTTTCTCTCTGACACTGTGATACAGTCCTTGACTAGCAATGCTACCCCACCCCCCCTTCTACCTCCTTCTCTACTCCGACTAAAGCATTTGTACCCCGGAACCTGCAACAACCATTCCTGACCCTGCTCTATCCATGTCTCTGAAATGGCCACAACATCAAAGTCCCAGGTACTGATCCACGCTGCAAGTTCATCCACTTTATTGCGAATACTCCTCGCATTAAAGTATATACATTTCAAACCCTGCTCCGCCCCACCCCCACTATGCCGTGCCTTGCATTCCCCAACTATGCCCCCCTCACTTTCACCCCCTCTACCCAGGATCCCACCCCCCCCCCCCCCGAATCAGTTTAAACCCCCCTGCATAGCCTTCACAAATTTACCCCCCAGGATATTTGTTCCCCTCTGATTCAGGTGTAGACCATCACTCTTATAGAGGTCCCACCTTCCCCAGAATGAGCCCCAATTGCTCAAGTACCTGAACCCCTCCCTCCTGCACCATCCCCTCAGCCACGAGTTCAAACTTTCCCTCTCTCTATTCCGCTCTAAACTATCTCGTGGCACAGGCAAGAGTCCGGAGATAACCACTCTGTCTGACTTGGCCTTTAGCTTCCACCCCAACTCCATAAATCTCTGCTTAATACCCCCTTCCCTTAACCTCCCTATGTCATGTGTCCCCACATGAACTATAACTTGGGGTTGATCTCCCTCTCCCCTAAGAGTCCTGAATACTCTGTCCGATACATCCCGGACCCCAGCCCCTGGTAGGCAACACACCAGTCCTGAGTCCCTACCCTGACCTCCAACTCTCCTATCCGTCCCCTTAACTGTGGAGTCCCCAATCACGAGGCCCAATCTCTTACCCCTAACCACCTGAGCTTTTACAATAGGCTCACCTCCAGAGACCTGCTCCCTTTGGCTATCTCCAGTTGATTCCTCCTCAACTGTAGCCTCCAGGACTGAAAACCTATTTTGGAGGGGAACAGCCCCAGGGGATTGTCCCCCCAATTGCTTCTTTCCCCTCTTCCTGGCAGTGACCCAAGACTTATTTCTAGGAGTGACTATCTCCTTATAACTCCTATCTATGTCCTCCTCCACTTCCCGAATTATGCGGAGCTCCTCTAATTCCACCTCCAGCTCCTTTACACGCTCCTCCAGAAACTGCAATCTAACACACTTCCTACAGGTAAAATCACCTGAAACACTACTGGAGTCCCTCACCACATACATCCCACAGGAGATGCAGCTTACTGCCTGAACTGCCATCCCTGAATCAATTACCAGCAGAAAAATAAAAATATATAAAAAAAAACTTCCCTCACACTTATAATTAGGTTAGAGGAGGTGGAAGGGTGGGATTCTCTACCAGTGTAGAGAATCGGGTATCCTCTCTGCACTAATTTATAGGGTTAGGGGCACGAGAAAAAAAAAACTACAACTACCGGTAAGCGTCTTAGTGACGACTTCCGGTTTCTAACTAGTTTAAAAAAAAACACCGAAACTCGCGACTTAGTACTAGAAATAAAAAGTTAAACGGAATAAACAGAAAAATGTACCTTGTTTTTGCCTCCTCACACGCCCAAAAATCGCTGCCTCTCAACTCTGCTCCACAGGAAACCTCCAGTAAACAGTAAACCTCCTCTGCACTCCCTCCAAGGCCAAAATATCCTTGCGTAAGTGCGGCGACCAAAACTGCACACAGTACTCCAGCTGCGGCCTCACCAATGCCCTATACAGCCGCAGCAAGATCTCCCTACTTTTATATTCAGCACTGAATGAGCTCAATACAATTCCAATGCCTTTGTTTCATGTAGTGACGTCTCCAGGGAAATTATAAAACATTCACAGAAACAGCAACAGTGCTGGAGATGGTGGGAGATTTATTACACTGAATGGCTGTGTGAGTTAAGGTCCATGGAAAACATGTCTGTATTACTGAATCTCCATCCTCCCTGACACAGATCCCATGTCCCTGGCCTGTGGTCCATGGGGTTCCTCATCATGAAGCATCTGGTCAACACTGTATTGCATCACACTTTGTTCAAAGCTTCTCCACTCTAACTCCAGGTTGTATCGAACACAGCACAACACCAGGACATTGAGACCCTCACTGGGTATATTGAATAGTTCCACCAGATCTATCTTTAGAATTCCTCTGGCCTGTGCAATGGTCACACAATTTGTCCTGTAGCAGCTGTTTTCTCTCTCCTCTGTGACGGTGTTTGGGTTACACACAGGCACAATTACCCATCCCTTCAGTGGGTAGCGCTGGTCTTTATTAATTATTTCAGGGGATGATGGTATCACGGGCAATGCAAACACTCACAGCCCATCCCCAATTGCCCTTGAGAAGGAGGTGGTGAACCATCTTCTTAAATTCTGCACAGCATCTGGTACAAAATCTGGCAGGCTTTTTCCCAGATTGGAGACAAATATCACGAGGGGCCATGAGCTTAGGGTGAGGGGGGAGAAGTATAATTTGGGTGCGAGAGGGAGGTTTTTCACACAGAGGGTCGTGGGGGTATGGAATGTACTACCGAGTAAGGTGGTGGAGGCAGGCACGCTGGACTTGTTTAAGAACATAAGAACATAAGAAATAGGAGCAGGAGTAGGCCATCTGGCCCTTTGAGCCTGCCCCGCCATTCAATAAGATCATGGCTGATCTGTCGTGGCTCAGTTCCACATTCCCGCCCTCTCCCCATAACCCTTAATCCCCTCTCTTATCAAAAACCCATCAACCCACGTCTTAAAAATATTTAGCGAGGCAACCTCCACCACTTCAACGGGCAGAGAATTCCAGAGATTCACCACCCTTTGAGTGAAGAAGTTCCTCCTCAACTCCGTTCTAAACCGCCCCCCCCTTTATCTTGATGCTGTGCCCTCTAGTCCTACTGTCCTTTCTGAGCGGGAAGAGTCTCTCCACCTCTATCCTATCCATCCCATTCATCATCTTAAACGTCTCAATGAGATCTCCCCTCATTCTTCTAAACTCTAACGAGTACAAGCCCAGTTTATTCAGCCTCTCCTCATAGCTCAACCCCCTCAACTCCGGTATCAGCCTAGTAAACCTCCTCTGCACTCCCTCCAAGGCCAAAATATCCTTGCGCAGGTGCGGCGCCCAAAACTGCACACAGTACTCCAGCTGCGGCCTCACCAATGCCCTATACAGCTGCAGCAAGACCTCCCTACTTTTATATTCAATCCCCCTCGCTATGAAGGCCAGCATCCCATTTGCCTTCCTGACCACCTGCTGCACCTGCAAGCTGGGTTTTTGCGACTCATGCACAAGGACCCCGAGGTCCCTCTGCACCGTAGCATGCTGCAGTTTTTCACCCAGTAAGTAATAGTCCTTCCTATCATTCTTCCTACCAAAGTGGACCACCTCGCACTTGCCAACATTAAATTCCATTTGCCATTTCCTGGCCCATTCGCCCAGCCTATCTAGGTCCTTCTGCAGACTCTCCACACCCTCCGCACAATTTGCCGTTCCCCCAATCTTGGTGTCATCAGCAAATTTCGACACCCTACAATCGGTTCCCTCCTCCAGATCGTTTACTTAGATAGGCACATGAGCGAAACAGGGATGGAGGGTTATAGGAAACGGTTTTAAATAAGGGTCAGAGCCTCGGGACGTTCCTGGAAATCTAATGCTACATGTGTTGATGTTTTGTCGCTTTTACTCCGCAGGTGCGTCAGTCCACCTTGTTGTCTAACGGGGGGCACGCACACGGTGGGTCGTGCGTGGGCTGCTCTTGGATGTTTCAAGAGTGGCCTAGTACTTCACGTCATTTGTATATGCTTAAACTGGACCAGCAGATGGGCACCACAACAGCTCAGTGACTATCACTGCTAGCTGTGCAGACACATGGATTTGGGCCTGTGTCTGTGGGAGTTTGCACATTCTCCCTGTGGTCGCGTGGGTTTTCTCCGGGTGCTCCGGTTTCCTCCCGCACCCCAAAGATGTGCTATTAGACTGATTGGTGTAACAAATTGTCCCTAAATTATTCTCCCCTGAATCTGGTTTCCAATGGGGGTACCATGAGCATAGACACAGGTCAAGGGAGGTGTAGGAAAAATACATTGTTAAGGTGGCGGTGCGGGCTCGTTGGGCTGAAGGGCCTGTTTCCCGTGCTGTGTTGTTCTTTGTAAAGCCGTTAGGAAGGGATATCCTGGATTATGATCCCACATCAGTGATGGAAAAGCAATATATTCCAAGTCAGAATGGTGTGTGGTTTGGAAAGAAATCTGAAGCTGGTTGGTGTTCCATCCTTCTGATATCCTTGCCCATCTCAGTGATGGATAGTGCCTGTTTGGATGATGCTGTCTCAGAAACCTTGGTGAGCTGCTCCATTCCACCTTGTATGTGGTAAAATCCTGCCACTGTGTGTCAGTGGTAGAGACAGTCAATGTTTAATTTGGTGAATGGCCAGCTGATCCAGTGGCTCCTTTTCCCTGGATGAGGTTAAAGAGATGTGTATTGTCTCCAGACAGTACAGTAAGTGAGGTTTTGCAAATCCAGGCAAGTCACGGGGGTTACAGATAGTGCGACATGAACCCAAGATCCCTGTTGAGACCGTCCTCATGTGTGTGGAACTTGGCTATCAGTCTCTGTTCAGCGACACTCAGATAACTTCATATCCAGCCTGCCTTTATCTCTTTTATTTCATGGTCTCCAACTTTGCTCCTTAGCTTATTATACATCTACTAATAGCGGACAGTGTTTTTAATAACAGGAATACTGATAGTAATGGTCTATTTAGTATCATTATTTGTGTTATTAAAAACAATGTCCATTATTAATAGGGACATGATTCAGACTATTCTGCACTGGGATTATTGCCATTGCCAGCTGAGCTGTGCCTTGAACTGCTGGGCTGTAAGCTCTGAAATTCTCTTCATAACCCTCCCCACCTCCATCTCTGCATTCTCTTTTAAGATGCTCCTTAAGCTCCGTTTAATATAAATTTGAGAGTGGATCCCTCGGGATAAAACTCATCAGAATTCCATGTAGTTTGTAATCTGCCTTACCGATATACAGCAGTTTTCTATGTTTAATTAAACTGAGAAGCTGACAGACAGAAACATCTATAATCTGAATGACAAATTAAACTAAATTAAACATGTGATCAGCCATATCTGGTAATTCTATAAACATTTAATTGTTTTGTCCATCTTTTTTATTCTCATGGATGGTTTTGAGAATAATTATAAATGATTAGTTAAATCTTTCACTCCTGAATCTCACAGTTTATTGTAACTCAGGTTCAGACACATCACTGACTGGTTTGTACTGAGAGCAGAGGTGAGAATATCTGAGGCTGTTACTCTCCAAACTGGAGATCAGAGAGAGAAAGATTTCAGGAATCAGAGTGAATCTGTGGTGTTTAACACGAATACTGACAGGAATGATGTGGAATGGTTATTAATGACACTATTACTGACACAGATAACAATTTACAGTGTTAGACATCCACTGATTATTAACACAATCTCACACAGTCTGATACTTACTGCAGTTTCTGTATTTTACATTCTGGATTCCTCAGAGCCGCAGACAATAGTTTCACTCTTGAATCTTTCACTTTATTTTCAGCCAGACTAAATGGAGAAAGTGAGAAACACATTAAATTCAGATTAATGTTCAGCAGGAGAAATAGTTGGATCTATTTTTGTGTCAGAAACTTAGCACCAATGGTGAACTGATTTAAGTTACGATACCTCACCCAAGTCGATCTTTCTCTACACCCTAGCTGTGACTGTAACACTACATTCTGGACTCTTTCCTTTCCTTCTCTTTGTACGGTAAGCTTGGGCACTAATAAATGTGACAATAATAAATAATATCAAACCCTTTCTGTTGAATGGAAAAGGCAGCAGTCAGCATTGAAAAATGATGAACAATTCACTCTCACTGGTTTGCCTATTGGGGGAAACCACTTCTACATCTCTCAAAATATATATTTTGTTTAATTGTCCATGAGATATGGGTGCCGATGGCTAGACCAGCATTTATTTCCCACTGCTAATGGCCCCTGGGGGAGGAGATGCCCATATCCTGTGAACAAGAAAGTAATTTTAAACATGTCCCACATTCTGGTCTCATTTCCTGATCATCAGAATTACCCTCCTGAATCTCACTGACCCTGCTACGTTTCCGGAAATTCCAATCATTTCTGCTGTTACAGAAATCCAGGATTTTATGAGAATTGTAGATTTTACGGAGAGTTAAATGGTAAAGGTGTGAGAGTGGATCCCTCTTAGTGCCTCTTAACTATTGACATTGTATCATCTATCTCAGTTTGTTGGAGTGGATGAAGGGAGGGCCAGGAGCCAGTAACCACAACCTAAAAGAGTGGGTCTATCTAATGTAGTCAAGTCTGTGGCTCCAGCCTAGAGCAGTGCTGTTAAACTTAGCTGATTGTCGGAGGGTCAGTTAATCATTTAACTACTCTGAGGCGGCCCACACTGAGTTCAAAAGGGAAATGGTGAATCTAATGGTGACACAGAGGAAAACTAAATCCATTGGTTGGTAAACAAAACATGCTGTTTGCCACTGGCTTTATATTGCTGTGAATTGGAGGAAGCAACAGAAAGGGTCAATGATGGTTCTGCTGTTGATGTGGTGAACACGGATATTCAAAAATCATCTGACGCAGTGACACAACAGACTTGTGACATAAGCTCATTAAATAAATGGGAAAGTATTAATGTGGATACAAAATTGGGTGAATAAAGAGTAATGGATATTTTCCAGGCTGGAGGATGTCTGTAGTGGAGAACCCTAGCGGTCAGTATTGGGATTCCTGCTTTTCCCTGATATATATGAATCATCTCGGTGTTTACAGTCTTGAGGAAAATTTCAAAATTTGTTGATCACAGAAATCTTTGCAGCATCGGAAACTGTGAGGAGGGGAGCTTGGGACTGAAAAACAGACCATGGTGGAGTGTACAGATCGGTGGCAGATTAAGTTCAATGCAGAGACGGGTGAGGTGAGACTTTCAGGAAACATGTACATGAGGAAGCAATATAAAATAATCGGTAGAATTGTTAACAGATTGCAGGATCAGAGGGACTGGACGGATATGTACATCGATCATTGCCGTTAGCAGGGTAAGTGTCGGTAGCAGTTAATAAAGAATACAGAATCTTGGGATTTACTGTTATGAAATAGTTTATGTTTGTGGGTATCAGATAATAAGAACAGAAACACAAATTAAACTTAAACTCAGGGATTGTGAGCTCAGAAAGGGCCAAAACTTTAATTTCAGTTCATGTTAAACAAAGCTGCCTGCCTGGTTTCACTTTAAACTGTCCCTGCACTTTAATTTAAGGGTTACAATATTGTAAGAGTTATAGAGGTTAAAAAAAAGGTTGTTTATATTCAGAGACCCACAGTGAATGATAGAAACACTGAGTTTCAGTTGTAACCAGTTAACCCAAGAAGCAAGACGGTGTTTACAGAGGCTGCCAGGAGAGGCAGGGCAATGCAGGGATTCAGAAAGCAGAACCCAAAATTTAAATCACCATCAGAAACCAAGAAGGAAAAGAGGAGTGTCAGGAAGATAGAAGTCAAAGTGACAATAAAACCTGAATCTGAACAAGCTACTGCTCCCAAAGTTAATGAGAGGAGCAGAGAGAGGCTCCCAGTTACAGACAGAGCTGCTAAATGTGGACATGGTAAAGTTTGCTCACGAGAATCCAGACATCTGATATAATCCTAAAGTTGGTGACACCTTCATACAGCCAAGAGGAGCTGTGTACTGCTGGCCTGGCTGAGTATGGAGGAATACTGAAAGGAAACATTGAAATATTGGAGGGGGATCCTTGGTGAAGGCATCTGAGAGGAAGTGTTGTTTGGGAGAAGATTCCAAAGGCTGTTTTTTTTCCCTAGAGTGGAGTTTCTGGAGCAGAAGGAAGAATCCCAGTGAGATGAGTTTTCTCACATTGTTACAAACATTTGGGGGGATTTGAAGAAGAATCCACTGCAGTTACTTTGGGCGGCATCTGTCACTTGGTTTCAGAGATGGGGCAGCTGACCACGGGTGGCTTGTTGGTTTACACTGACTGTGTACTTACTGAGAACATTAAAGCATAAGATCTATTCTGTAACTCGTGTCATCCTTATAGATCTGCAGACACCTGTGAAGTTAGATGGGTGAAGTAGTGGGGCATTGTAGTTTTTTACTTTACAAAGGTTTTAGGCTTTTGTTAAAAGTTAATCGACTACTTTGTTATTCTCTTCATCTACATTTCTAAACAATAAATAAAAGTCACGATTTACTAAGCCGGTGTTCTGCTCTTAGACCTGACTGTCCAGACATCAGCTGGGATCATAACATTGTCAATAGGGGCATAGAATACACATGCAAGGAGGCTGTGCCAAATCTGAAAAAAGATCTCACTGCACCGTGTCATACTTTAGGAAGGCTTAGAACACATTGGAGAGAGTGCTGAAGATGTTTACAAGATTGGCTACAAGGATGTGAAACTTAAGTCACGAGGATTGATTGGAGAGGTTGTTCTCCTCGGAAGGAAGAATGCTAAGAGGAGATTTGAAATGTTCAAAATAGTGATGGTGCTGGACAGAGCAGGTAGCAAATCAACATTTGCTGTTTGGACAAGGATCAACAACATGATTTAAATTGATTTGCAAAAGATACAAATACAGTGTGAAAAAAACTATTTTTAAACACAGTGAGTGGTTCAGGTTTTATGAGGCTGCAGTGAAAGAGAAAACTGGTGGGCTGCTGTAACCGAACAGGGAGGTTTATTTCCATAACTGCCCACTGTAAAGGTTAATACAAGACTGAACTTCCACTTCAACCCTGACTGATGTCACCGGTGATCACATGAATTATAAAGGGACACTGTCCGATATAACACACACCAACTATAATACATAAGAGAGGCAGAGTACAGGAAAATAATCCTGATAATAATTAGCTACAAACTGTAATCTGTACTGAACACAGAAACAATTATTTTTCTAGCATCATACAGAATCAGATGGTTTTTGTTGGGAGAGTGAAATATTTATTTTTAAATTTTGTAGGGAGGCCTCTACACCTCTAATTATTTAAAATGTATCCCAATAACGCTTTCATTCACCCAAGGAATGTGATCATCGCTGGTGTTGCCAACATTTACTGCCCATGGCTATTCACCCACGAGAATCTGCATTCTTGAAATGATGTAGTTTTATCAGAGAATCATCGATTTATTACAGGTTCAGAATGAGGCCAATCGGCCCATCATGTCTGCAACTGCTCTGAAATGAACATTATTACTCTGCACCATTCTCCCACACTTTCTCTGTGACCACTGGACATTGTTTCTCTCTTGACTTCCTCGAATGAACATGTCTCTGTTTTATTAGAACAAAGGAAATGATTTCTCAACAATGAAAATATCCGCTATGAGACCAAACAAACAGTTACCTCAACTCCTGACACTTGTGCAGAACGGGTCCCAGCCGCTGGATCCCTTCACACTGAATGTGGCATTGCTGTAGATCGAGGTGTTTTATTGTATCACAGAGTCCAATGACATGAGACAGGGCTGCACAATCAATCGGGGTCAGTCCCAATCCACTAAATGAAAGTGTTTCCACAGATCCCACTGTGTTCTGAGCCAGTGCTTTATTCTGAGACTCAAACAGGTAGTGGAATGTGTTCAGGAGGATCCTTTTCCCAGTTTCAGTCTCTGTGTTTCCAATCTGCCCTTCAACCTTCTCCTTCACCCAGTCAATCACTCGGCAGGTTGTTTGATGAAGAAATTTACCCAGAAACTCCTCCAGGGGTCGAGCTGACTGTGGGGAGGAGAGACCAGCAACAAAACGGAGAAATATCTCAAATCGCCCATCTTCCTCGCTGTGAGCTTCACTGAGGAGTTTCCCGATCTCCCCGGGATCTGGAGTCAGGAATTGTGAAAGTGCAGATACAAACTCTTGGATGGTGAGGTGTGGGAATGTATAAACCACACTCTGGGCAGAATCATCTCTCTCCAAAAGTTCCATCAGGAACCCAGACAGGAACTGGGAAGGTTGTAGATTGTACTCAATCAAATCTTCATTTCTAAACACAATCTTCTTCTGGGAGACTCCTGTGTAGGCCATCTCACCAAGCTTCAGTAACACATCACGGGGGGTTTCAATCTCTCGGCCATGGTTTTTCAGAATGTTGTAAATATAGTAGGAATATAGTTGGGTGATGGTCTTGGGAACTTGCTGCTGTTTCCTGTCTCTTTGTGTAAAGAAGGGACCCAGTGACAGAGCGAGGATCCAGCAGTAGGAAGGGTTGTAACACATGGTGTACAGGATCTCGTTCTCCTCCACGTGTTTGAAAACAGCTGCTGCCACCGTCTGATCTTCAAAAAACTTGTTGAAATATTCCTTCCGTTCATCACCAACAAATCCCAGGATTTCAGCCCAGACAGCGATCTTAGCCTTTTCTAATAAATGTAATGCAGTGGGGCGGCTGGTCACTAGCACTGAACATCCTGGGAGCAGCTTGTGCTGTATTAAACTGTACACAATGTCAGACACTCCACACCAGCATTCAGGATCTGTGCACATGGACTGAGGTTCTGTATTTCTCCGATTGTCGGCAAAATCAATCCTGTCCTTGAATTCATCCAAACCATCGAATATAAACAGCAATCCCTCTGGGTTCTTCCAGAGCTCTCCCAGGATATTCCCAAAGTAAGGATACTGATCCAATATCAGATTCCTCAGGTTTATTCTACAGTTAATAGTGTTCAAATCCCGGAATTTAAAACTGAAGACAAATTGAAAGTGTGGGTATATTTTCCCAGTGGCCCAGTCATAAACAATCTTTTGTACCATTGTTGTTTTTCCGATTCCCGGGACTCCGCTCACTGCTGCTGAATTCCCAGATTTGGATAGGTGGAATAATCTCCTCATTTTCTGCAGGAAACTGCTCCTCTGGAACAATTGATCAGTTCGGATTTTTTCCAGTTCTCTCCGGAGATGTTTCTCTCTCCATTCTTCATGGTCTCGGCCTCTTGCCAGCAGTTCATGTTCGACAAGTGTCCGATCTCGAACATTGGAAATAACCGTTAGCTCAGCGTATCGATCAACCAGCTGGAAAATCTTAACCTTCTCCTTTATGAGGATAGTGTTCACTCTCAGTGTTTCAGTTTGTACCCGGAGAGTCTCCTTGTGTTTCTGTTGGAGATCTTCAATCAGAACAGAGAGAAAATGTGTTTTATTGTTATTTGCGTTAATAAGTAAATTCTCAAGACCACTATACTGGAAACAGATTTAATTCATTAAAAAGTTAATGGAAATCTCATTTGAAAGTGAACAAAAGCTAAGAAAATGTTCATATCCTCACTTGATTCTATATTTACTGAATACAGATCTCTATTCCGGTAATATTTTCTCTCTAATTGTGAATACTACCCAAGCTGCTGTGTATTGTAGACAGTACAAATCCCCACGTGATCCTGATTGCACAACAATGGAGATTCCAGTCGTTCAATGTTTGAATCCTTCAGCGATGTTTCCCCAGCTGAGTTCTGGATATTGTTTTGAGTTGGGGCACAGATTGCTCAGCGGCTGAATATTATCATAGCAGGTTTTTACTATTTTTATTTGTGATGTTGTGCGCAGTCGGAGGGAGAAAATTGTATGCTTCATGCGTCCGTATGGAAATGCACCTCCATCTCGGCATCCTGAGAGTGCGCACAGCACTTCAGGATCCAGCCAGGCTGTGTATCAGGATTCTGCCAGGTGTGTACAGGTTTCACAGTGTATCAGGATCCTGTCAGGTGTGTACAGGGTTCACAGTGTATCAGGATCCTGTCAGGTGTGTACAGGGTTCACAGTGTATCAGGATCCTGTCAGGTGTGTACAACGTTTCTCAGTGTATCAGGATCCTGCCAGGTGTGTACAGAGTTTCACAGTGTATCAGGATCCAGCCAGGTGTGTACAGGGTTTCACAGTGTATCAGGATCCTGCCAGGTGTGTACAGGGTTTCACAGTGTATCAGGATCCTGCCAGGTGTGTACAGGGTTTCACAGTGTATCAGGATCCTGCCAGGTGTGTACAGGGTTTCACAGTGTATCAGGATCCTGCCAGGTGTGTACAGGGTTTCACAGTGTATCAGGATCCTGCCAGGTGTGTACGGGGTTTCACAGTGTATCAGGATCCTGTCAGGTGGGTACAGTGTTTCACAGTGTATCAGGATCCTGCCAGGTGTGTACGGGGTTTCACAGTGTATCAGGATCCTGTCAGGTGGGTACAGTGTTTCACAGTGTATCAGGACCCTGTCCGGTGGGTACAGTGTTTCACAGTGTATCAGGATCCTGCCAGGTGTGTACAGAGTTTCAGTGTATCATGATCCTGCCAGGTGTGTACCGGGTTTCACAGTGTATCAGGATCCTGCCGGGTGTGTACGGGGTTTCACGGTGTATCAGGATCCTGCCAGGTGTGTACAGGGTTTCACAGTGTATCAGGATCCTGCCGGGTGTGTACGGGGTTTGACAGTGTATCAGGATCCTGTCAGGTGTGTACGGGGTTTCACAGTGTATCAGGATCCTGTCAGGTGTGTACGGGGTTTCACAGTGTATCAGGATCCTGTCAGGTGTGTACGGGGTTTCACAGTGTATCAGGATCCTGCCGGGTGTGTACGGGGTTTCACAGTGTATCATGATCCTGCCAGGTGTGTACAGGGTTTCACAGTGTATCAGGATCCTGGCAGGTGTGTACAGGGTTTCACAGTGTATCAGGATCCTGCCAGGTGTGTACGGGGTTTCACAGTGTATCAGGATCCTGCCGGGTGTGTACGGGGTTTCACAGTGTATCATGATCCTGCCAGGTGTGTACGGGGTTTCACAGTGTATCAGGATCCTGCCAGGTGTGTACAGGGTTTGACAGTGTATCAGGATCCTGCCGGGTGTGTACAGAGTTTCACAGTGGATCCGGATCCTGCCGGGTGTGTACGGGGTTTCACGGTGTATCAGGATCCTGCCAGGTGTGTACAGGGTTTCATAGTGTATCAGGATCCTGCCGGGTGTGTACGGGGTTTCACAGTGTATCAGGATCCTGTCAGGTGTGTACGGGGTTTCACAGTGTATCAGGATCCTGTCAGGTGTGTGCGGGGTTTCACAGTGTATCAGGATCCTGTCAGGTGGGTACAGTGTTTCACAGTGTATCAGGATCCTGCCAGGTGTGTACGGGGTTTCACAGTGTATCAGGATCCTGTCAGGTGGGTACAGTGTTTCACAGTGTATCAGGACCCTGTCAGGTGGGTACAGTGTTTCACAGTGTATCAGGATCCTGCCAGGTGTGTACAGAGTTTCAGTGTATCATGATCCTGCCAGGTGTGTACCGGGTTTCACAGTGTATCAGGATCCTGCCGGGTGTGTACGGGGTTTCACGGTGTATCAGGATCCTGCCAGGTGTGTACAGGGTTTCACAGTGTATCAGGATCCTGCCGGGTGTGTACGGGGTTTCACAGTGTATCAGGATCCTGTCAGGTGTGTACGGGGTTTCACAGTGTATCATGATCCTGCCAGGTGTGTACGGGGTTTCACAGTGTATCAGGATCCTGCCGGGTGTGTACGGGGTTTCACAGTGTATCATGATCCTGCCAGGTGTGTACAGGGTTTCACAGTGTATCAGGATTCTGGCAGGTGTGTACAGGGTTTCACAGTGTATCAGGATCCTGCCAGGTGTGTACGGGGTTTCACAGTGTATCAGGATCCTGCCGGGTGTGTACGGGGTTTCACAGTGTATCATGATCCTGCCAGGTGTGTACGGGGTTTCACAGTGTATCAGGATCCTGCCAGGTGTGTACAGGGTTTGACAGCGTATCAGGATCCTGCCGGGTGTGTACAGAGTTTCACAGTGGATCCGGATCCTGCCGGGTGTGTACAGGGTTTCACAGTGTATCAGGATCCTGCCAGGTGTGTATGGGGTTTCACAGTGTATCAGGATCCTGCCAGATGTGTACAGGGTTTGACAGTGTATCAGGATCCTGCCGGGTGTGTACAGGGTTTCACAGTGGATCCGAATCCTGCCGGGTGTGTACGAGGTTTCACAGTGTATCAGGATCCTGCCAGGTGTGTACGGGGTTTCACAGCGTATCAGGATCCTGCCAGGTGTGTACGGGGTTTCACAGTGTATCAGGATCCTGCCAGGTGTGTACGGGGTTTCACAGTGTATCAGGATCCTGCCAGGTGTGTACGGGGTTTCACAGTGTATCAGGATCCTGCCAGGTGTGTACGGGGTTTCACAGTGTATCAGGATCCTGCCAGGTGTGTACAGGGTTTGACAGTGTATCAGGATCCTGCCAGGTGTGTACAGGGTTCACAGTGTATCAGGAACCTGCCGGGTGTGTACAGGGTTTCAGTGTATCATCATCCTGACAGGTGTGTACCGGGTTTCACAGTGTATCAGGATCCTGCCGGGTGTGTACGGGGTTTCACGGTGTATCAGGATCCTGCCAGGTGTGTACAGGGTTTCACAGTGTATCAGGATGCAGCCAGGTGTGTACAGGGTTTGACAGTGTATCAGGATCCTGCCAGGTGTGTACAGGGTTTGACAGTGTATCAGGATCCTGCCAGGTGTGTACAGGGTTTGACAGCGTATCAGGATCCTGCCTGGGGTGTACAGGGTTTCACAGTGTATCAGGATCCTGCCAGGTGTGTACAGGGTTTGACAGTGTATCAGGATCCTGCCGGGTGTGTACAGGGTTTGACAGTGTATCAGGATCCTGCCAGGTGTGTACGGGGTTTCACAGTGTATCAGGATCCTGCCAGGTGTGTACAGGGTTTGACAGTGTATCAGGATCCTGCCAGGTGTGTACAGGGTTCACAGTGTATCAGGAACCTGCCGGGTGTGTACAGGGTTTCAGTGTATCATCATCCTGCCAGGTGTGTACCGGGTTTCACAGTGTATCAGGATCCTGCCGGGTGTGTACGGGGTTTCACGGTGTATCAGGATCCTGCCAGGTGTGTACAGGGTTTCACAGTGTATCAGGATCCAGCCAGGTGTGTACAGGGTTTGACAGTGTATCAGGATCCTGCCAGGTGTGTACAGGGTTTGACAGTGTATCAGGATCCTGCCAGGTGTGTACAGGGTTTGACAGCGTATCAGGATCCTGCCTGGGGTGTACAGGGTTTCACAGTGTATCAGGATCCTGCCAGGTGTGTACAGGGTTTGACAGTGTATCAGGATCCTGCCGGGTGTGTACAGGGTTTGACAGTGTATCAGGATCCTGCCAGGTGTGTACAGGGTTTGACAGTGTATCAGGATCCTGCCAGGTGTGTACAGGGTTTGACAGTGTATCAGGATCCTGCCAGGTGTGTACAGGGTTTGACAGTGTATCAGGATCCTGCCAGGTGTGTACAGGGTTTGACAGTGTATCAGGATCCTGCCAGGTGTGTACAGGGTTTGACAGTGTATCAGGATCCTGCCAGGTGTGTACAGGGCTCACAGTGTATCAGGATCCTGCCGGCTGTGTACAGAGTTTCACAGTGGATCCGGATCCTGCCGGGTGTGTACAGGGTTTCCCTATATCCCTATAATTACAACAAATGTCAGAAGTCACATGGATTGAATCTTACATCGATGCTGAATTCTCCAGAATTGATGAGTTCCAAACAAGTTTTATTCCTGCTCCTAGACCCTTTCAACTTCTGTATCTCAAATTCTGAAAACCTCTCGGCAAAGATGCGTTTTCAAACACCCAGATTCTGACAAGTAAAATGAGTTGTCTGAAATCTCCATTTCCTCCCTTACCTTTCAGGTGGCTGGGGATTTCCGATAATTCTTGCTGAACTTTCATATAATTAATTGGATCAGGACCTATGGAAAGGAATTCACTTCCATGAAATCAGGTCTGTGTAATATTACAGCAAAGTTTACAGTGTTTGGGTCTGAAACTGAATTCAGTGTGATTTTACCATACCGAGTTCCTCCATTTCTCTCAGTATTGTGCCCAATTTCCGTAAGCTGTGATGCATTTTCACAAAGGATTCCCACATCACCCTTCGAGCCTGAGATCCTTTCTCCATAACCAGATCGAGGAGAAGTTTGGAACTGTCCGCCCTGTTTCCCTTCTCCACAAGCTCACTGACTTTCTGTAAAGAATAATAATGAAGAAATTGATGAGTGGTGTGAAAGATAAACACTGGGAAAGAGAAGGAAAGGATTTACTCCGGGATGGGATTTCCCAGTTGTTTTGAGAAGCAGCGACTTATTTTGGTGACATGTCATTCTGAAAATTGATGAATATTTTCCACACATCTTAATTCCATCATTCCTTCAAATTAATGTGAATAAACTAAATTTAATGGCTGGAATACCGTTCTCAAAGTTTGGCACACAAGTGGAGGTAACGGCCTAGTGGTATTATCGCTAGGCTACTAATGCAGAAACTCAGCTAATATTCTGGGGACCTGGGTTCGAATCCCACCACAGCAGGTCCCTGCTGTCTTGTTATATCTGCAACTATAGCTTACATGGTGGGGGGATACGCATGAAGTATTTTTGGGGTGGCACTGTAGCACAGCGGTTAGCACTGTTGCTTCACAGCTCCAGGGAACTGGGTCCAATTCCCGGCTTCAGTCACTGTCTGTGTGGAGTTTGCACATTCTCCTCGTGTCTGCATGGGTTCCCTTTGGGTGCTCCGGTTTCCTCCCACTGTCCAAAGAAGTGGAGGTTAGGATAATTGGCCATATTTTTTTTAAAAATCCCTTTAGTGTCCTGAGATGTGTAGGTTAGAGGGATCAGTGGGTAAATGTGTAGGGATAAGGGGGTAGGGCCTGGGTGGGATTGCGGTCGGTGCAGACTCGTTGGGCCGAATGGCCTCTTTCTGTCCTGTAGGTTTGCTATGATTTCTATGATAATCCTGTGCTGTATCTGTCTCAGAAATTACCACAGATGAATCAAAACATTGTTGATTTCTCCATCAGGAGAATCACCAAAAATAACATTTCAATCATTTCCACATCATTAACTGAAATATCGGAACCTATTATTCTGCATGTTTACAGTTAGTGTGAAATGTCACTCACCATGTTCACAAAGTTTTAACATTCATCGCCAGTTTACATTCAGAGTTTACAATATACAAAAAGAGGAGAAATCAGACCATGAACCTAATACAAAACGGGGTGTACAGAAATGTCTTCAGGAGGCGAGGAAAGTTGAGAGGCAGAAGGGACAGTCAGACATCTGAAGTCTCCAGCCATGAGTGGAGGTCTGAATGAGATGGTCCACGTGGAAGGGTGCACAAACTGCAAAGGGAAGCTTGAAACTGCTGTCAAAAAGTTTTCTTTCTTAATTTTTCTATTCTGCAGAAGTTTTCTGAAAAAGTAGCTCAGACCAATTGTGATGGCACTGCATTGAGGTTAAAAAGTGATTCAAATAAGGGAAAGGTGACACTTAATAGAATTGTGAAATATCCCCTAAAGATCTTTGCTTGAATAAACTCAGAGCAACATCTCTTTTTGATGACAACAGTCCTTACAGATGTGATCCAAACACTCTAGTAACTTTATCATACAATGCCCTGTGACTTTAGGGTGTTCATCAGGTTAAAGATAAACTATAGAGTAGATGTGCCCAAGATGCTGATGTTTCCCTGGGGAGGAGTGCCATCCAAACCAGGACAACATGGTCAGAGTTTCACTCAGTTACAGATTATTTCAGACCCTCCATTATAGGAAAATAAAAACAATTAGAAAACTGTCCTGAGAATATATCCGAATATATTACTATGCTATTACTATGCTAGGGGTGTACTACAGGCCGCCCAACAGCCCATGGGCAGTGGAAGAGGGTATATGTAGAGACATTTTGGACAAGTGTAGGAAGAACAGGGTTGTTGTAATGGGAGATTTTAATCTCCCTGGGGTGGATTGGAAGGTGCCTAGAGCTGGGGGAGGAATTCGTAAGATGTGTATTGGAAGGATCCTTGGAGCAGTATGTAGATAGCCCGACTAGAGAGGGGGCGATACTGGATTTAGTTCTGGGAAATGAGCCGGATCAGGTGGTTGAGGTTGCAGTAGGTGAACATGTGGCTAATAGTGACCACAACTCCGTCTACTTTAGGATACTAACGGAAAAAGATGAGAGCTGTCCTAAGGGGAGGGTGCTAAATTGGGGGAAGGCTAGATACAGCCGGATTAGGCAGGAGCTTAGGGATACAGACTGGGATAGGCTGTTGGAGGGCAAGACCACGTTAGGCATGTGGGAGTCTTTCAAGGGAAAACTGCAACGGGTGCAGGAAAGGCATGTGCCGGTTAGAAGAAAGGATGGGAAAGGTAGGATTAGGGAACCGTGGATTACTAGAGATAAAGAAGACCTGGTTAGGAAGAAACGAGAGGCGTTTGTCAGGTCTAAGCAACTGGGAATGGAGAGAGCGTTGGAGGAATACAGAGAGAGTAGGAGGGATCTCAAAAGGGGAGTTAGGAGAGCAAAGAGGGGGCATGAAATGGCTTTGGCAGGTAGGATTAGGGAAAATCCAAAGGCGTTTTACTCCTATGTTAGGAACAAAAGGGTGTCTAGGGGAAAAATCGATCCTCTCAGGGACAGACGTGGGGAATTGTGCTTAGAGGCAGAGGGAATGGGGGAGATCCTGAATGAATACTTTGCGTCGGTATTCACGAAGGAGAGGGACTTGATGTCTGGTACGGTCATCGAGGGAGCTGGAGACCGATTGAAGGAACTATCGATTATGAGGGAAGAAGTGTTACGGCTTTTAGAGGGCATTAAAACCGATAAATCTCCGGGGCCCGATGGCATTTACCCGAGGCTGCTTAGAGAGGCGAGGGATGAGATTGCTGGGCCTCTGATGCTGATCTTTGTCTCTTCTTTGGACACAGGTGAGGTCCCAGAGGACTGGAGGATAGCGAACGTGGTACTGTTGTTTAAAAAGGGTAGGAGGGATAACCCGGGTAACTATAGGCCGGTGAGCTTAACGTCAGTGGTAGGTAAGTTGATGGAGAGGATTCTTAGGGATAGGATGTATGCGCACTTAGAGCATTGCGATCTGATTAAGGATACGCAGCATGGCTTTGTAAAGGGGAAGTCTTACCTTACGAATCTGGTAGAATTCTTTGAGGAGGTGACAAAAACGGTCGACAAAGGATGAGCCGTTGATGTCATCTGTATGTATTTCAGTAAGGCGTTTGTCAAAGTCCCTCATGGTAGGTTGGTAGAAAACATTAAGGCTCATGGGATATGTGGTCAGGTATCTAGATGGGTAGAGAACTGGCTTGCAAAGAGGAGTCAGAGAGTAGTAGTGGAAGGGTCCTTTTCTACCTCGAGGTCTGTCACTAGTGGTGTGCCGCAGGGCTCAGTACTGGGACCTCCTCTCTTTGTAGTGTATATAAATGATTTGGAAGAGGGAGTAGGTGGTGTGATCAGCAAATTTGCTGATGGCACCAAGATGGCTGGATTGGCGGGCAGTGAGGAGCAGTGTCTGGCAATACAGCGGGATATTGATAGGCTGGTTGATTGGGCAGATACATGGCAAATGGAGTTTAATCCGGATAAATGTGAGGTGATGCATTTTGGCCAGAATAATGTAGGGGGGAGTTATATGATAAAGGGTAAGCCCGTAAGGAGTATAGAATCGCAGCGAGACCTGGGGGTGCAAGTGCACAAGTCTTTGAAGGTGGCAGTACAAGTGGAGAGTGTGGTGAAGAAAGCCTATGGGATGTTAGCCTTTATAGGAAGGGGTATAGAGTATAAGAGCTGGAGTCTAATGTTGCAGTTGTACAGAACGTTGGTTAGGCCGCATTTAGAGTACTGCGTCCAGTTCTGGTCACCTTACTACCGGAAGGACGTGGAGACTCTGGAGAGAGTGCAGAGGAGGTTTACCAGGATGTTGCCTGAACAAAGAACAAAGAACAACACAGCACGGGAAACAGGCCCTTCGGCCCAACGAGCCCGCGCCGCCGTCCCACCGTCTCAGTGACCTATTCATGATTTTAGTCTACGCCTAATGTGCGAGGATCAGGGAGGTCCAATTTAGGGACAATTTAGTACCCAATCAATCAGCCTAAAAGCACATCTTTGGGATCTGGGAGGAAACCGGAGCACCCGGAGGAAACCCACGCAACCACGGGGAGAACGTGCAAACTCCCACAGACACAGGCCCAAATCCATGTGTCCGCACAGCAACAGAGATAGTCTCTGAGCTGTCATGTTGCCCTCGAGATGGTCCAGTTTAAGCACACTAACGACATGAAGCAATAGGCAACTCCCGAAGCAACGTCCAAGAGCAGCCCACTACAACCTGCCGCATGCATGCCCCTTGCTGGACTTAAATGCCTGTGGAGACAAAAAAATTCACTATTCATATAAAATTCATTGCCTGGTATGGAAGGACTGGGTTATGAGGAAAGATTGAGCAAATTGGGGCTCTTTTCCCTTGAAAGACGACGACTGAGGGGGGTTCTAATAGAGGTATATAAGATTATGAAGGTCATTGATAGAGTAAACAGTGGTAAGCTATTTCTTACGTTAGAGACGCACAGTATGAGGGGCCATGTGCTTAAGGTGAGGGGGGGAGGTATAACACAGATATTAGAGGGAGGTTTTTCACACAGAGGGTAGTGGGGGTATGGAATGCTCTGCCAAGTAAGGTGGTGGAGGCAGGCACGCTGGAGTTGTTTAAGAGTAACTTAGACAGGCACATGACTGAGTTGGAGATGGAAGGATATAGGAGATTGTTTTAAATAAGGTTCATTAGCATTGGGACATCCCTGGTAATGTAAAAGGATGTGGAATGATAATAATGTTTTTCTCTTTTTTTTCACAGGTTTTAAGTCGGTCCACCTTGTGTCCAACGAGGGGCATACACACGATGGGTTGTACTGGGGCTGCTCTTGGTTGTTCGAGATTGGCCTAGTGCTTCATGTCGTTAGTGTGTGCCTAAACTGGACCAGATACTGGGCAAGACGACAGCTCAGTGACTATCGCTGATTGCTGTGCAGACACATGGATTTGGGCCGGTGTCTGTGGGAGTTTGCGCATTCTCCCCGTGCTTGCGTGGGTTTTCTCCGGGTGCTCCGGTTTCCTCCCACACCCCAAAGATGTGCTCTTAGGCTGATTGGCAGCAATAAATTGTCCCTAAATCAGTTTCCCTCAATGTGGAATGCCATGACCATAGATAAGGGTCATGGGTGGAGAGGGGACTGGTAATGTTAAAATGGCAGCGTGGGCTCGTTGGGCCAAAGGGCTTCCCGGGCTGTTTTTGTTCTTTGTTACTGGAGGTGAATGGATTGATGTTATAACAGAGATTTGAGAATTCAGGACTTATTAGAATAAAGTTGTGAAGAATAAACGGCAAATCGATTGTGGCCTTACACTGAAGTACACGCTTATGGTTTGTTTCCAACATTCAGTCAGAGGTCACACATTTACAGTCTTATGGGTCAGACTGGATATTGTTTTAGTGTGAAGTGGTTAAAATATATTATTGTGATGTAGAAGTTAGTTTTATTTTGTTGATATATTGGATAATAAATTTCTAGCAAACAAAAGCAAGAAGCAGGAGTGGTCCAACTGGATGGAATATTAACTAACAGATAGTGAGCATTAAGGGTTCAGGTTAGACTAAGTGTTTGCTGGAGGGGAAAGTAAACACAGGATCCACCTTGGAATGGTTGTTTATTTCTGTACTCATTAATACTCTCTTTCACAATTTGAGCACCATGTGACAGGTTCATGGGACCTTAGAAGAGGTCAGAATCTCTGTGGTGCGGCTCCCAGATGGACATCCCATTACACCAATGAAATATCCATGTGAAGCTTCCTTCCTGCCCCACTGGAACTTTACAATAGTTGGGTAATCCCTGTGTGTGCGGTAACTTCCAGCTAAACTTTGGTTGTTAGGAGAGAGTGTCCTTTATAAATGCTCCTTGGTTCATGGAAGGACCCTGGCAGCAATGACTACCTCTTCCAGCTATAATCAGTGAACCCACTAATTGCTGGGACCTGCCTGTCACACCCTGGCATGGCTGTACAAAAGGCAATCTGGCCTTGAAGGGAAGCTCAGTATGAAGGTGCCATCTCCTTTTCCCTGCAGTAACAGCAGGGATCACTTCCAACACTGACATTACTGAGCCTGCAGATCCATTGATTCAGTTATTAGCTCTGGGAGGTGAATCACTGTTCTCAGTTGGATAGAAGTCCGAGCAGTGACTCCTTAATTGGCTGCTGTTAATAAAATGATGCCCAGGGCCCTGTGGTCTACCCAATCAGGGTTGACTCATGTTCTGACCCCCAGTAGCGAGACACTGTACACTTTCGGAAATTTCATTCCAACATCTCATAAGCAAGTGGCCAGTTGTACAAGAAGATCCTTTGTAAGACTGTAAGCTTCGATCATGCCAAAGTAAGTTATCTAGATTTATTTCAGATAATAATATATCAGTAATTTGACCAGCAGATTCTCAGGATGTTTGGGGGAAGGAAGTTTTTATGGCTGGGATTTTACAGGCTATCTGGAGATGGGCTACCAGGTGGGAAGGTGGCAAAAATGGCAGAGGAAGGCATTCCAGATGGTGGCCTCAAAATCGATTCTCAGAAAAGGCCTTTTTTTGGACACTATTTCGTTCACGTTTGGGCCGACCCCCTGGGGCAATAAATATGTCAAGGCATCGGTACTGCCTGCCCTCAAATAAACCCGGTCTTTCTGGGGTCTGGTCTCTCTCTGGGCTCCAGGCCTAACTTGTCTAAATTTCAGGGCTCTTGGCCATTGACCTGCACTCACCCTCCAGATGCAGCTTCTGGTGTTGCTGCTGAGCTACCGGCTGTCTGACTGGGCTGGCAGCTTTGGGTAGAAGCTGCCACCTTTAATAAGGACAGCAGGTTCCTGGATCCCACTACCTGCTGAAGCAACTGGGCTGACAGCTTTGAGTAGAAGCTGCCACCTTTAATAAGGACAGCAGGTTCCTGGATCCCCACCACCTGCTGAAGCAAGGGTCCTGTCAGTGGGATCTTGCCACTTCCAAAATAATTCTGGCCTTTTTATGGCTCCAAAAGTTCTGAAACACTGAGGTTTGTCTCATTCCAAACATGGGACTGCCGTAGACCTACCGATTGGAATAATTAGTCAATAATTCAATTTTCAGTACATCATGCAAATGATAAAATGTAAGAAGATGTAGTAGACAGACTGAGGTATTTTCCCACATTATTTCTTTGTTTCTATTCTGTAGGTTTTGTGATGTGTGAAGAAATGGAATTCAATCTACATCTTACCTGATATTCTTGTCCACTGAGATGGTCCTCGCTGATTAACATGTGAGCCAAACCTTCCACCCCTTCTTCAATCGCCTGTTCCAGTCTATCCTGGTAATATTTGGTTAATTGGAACAACAGGTCATCGTCACAATTTGTGAGGAACTCAGTGAGTGTCGAGTTTGGATCTGTGAAAGCAAAGAAATACCAACACATTATCAATTTTCTACCCAGACGGTTCCATTGCCTCTCATTCTGAATCCTCCTGTGAACCAGATTATTAAAGCTGTGTTTATCTACATTCCTACAACACCTGGGGGAACAGATCCTGCACATGCTCAGATGTCATATCACAGCCTGTGATATCAGAGTGAGTGACATCCCTGGGAGATCCTGTATCAAACACTTTAATTCCCAGTTAACCTGGAGAATCCCAATGCAGGCAGGGTCCCAGCTCAATGCTGTATTAAGAGCTGGTAATTGGTATACAAATGAGAAACTAAGTGTTTCATTAGTATTTCCAAATGGTTTCCTGACAGCTGCTTCCCCACCACTCTGCTCACTTTAACCACCGTCCTTACTATTCCCCCATTTCATTCAAAGTTTTTCTCACATCTCTCTGCCACTCTCCATACAGATCCTCGGTGCTGGGTCACTTCCATACAGGGGAAGAGAGGAGAACAGCAGAACCAGAAACAGTGTGTAGAAAGGCAGATACAACACACGTGCTACTTTCCATTAATCTGTGTAATCAATTCATTAAAATATACACAATTTGTCACAAAACCGAGCTTCAGATAGATTTCTATGTTGATGTAGAACTGTTTTTTTCCTTAGCACTGCTGCCTCACAGCGCCAGGGACCCAGGTTCATTTCAAGCCTTGAGTAATTGCCTGTGTGGTGTTTGCATGTTCTCCCTGTGTCTTCGTAGGTTTCCTCCAGGTGCTCTGGTTTCTTCCCACAGTCCGAAAGATGTGCAGGTTAGACGGATTGGACATGATAAATTACCCCTTGGTGTCCAAATATGTGTAGGTTAGGTGGATTAGCCCTGGTAAACGTGCAAGGCTATGAGCACAGGGTGGTGATGTGGTCCTGGGAAAGATGCTCTTTTGGAGAGTAGGTGTAGATTCCTTGGGATGAATGGCCTCCTTCTGCACTCTGGGTGATTTCTACGGTTGTTTAATTTCGTGTTACTGAAATTTCTTGTTTTCTCAAGAAAGGTCAAGGGCTATTTTAATCCAATCCATTTGAAAACTAGCTGCCCCCGAGTTAACAGATCTGACCATCCAGGACAGGTGGAGAAAATATCATCTCAAATCTGGATATTTCTCATTGTCTGGTCACATTAGCTGATATCCTTCACACTGTTCTATTCACCTTATCGGTAAATGAGTGATTCAGACCATGGCGGCTGCCCCCTCCCTTCTCCCTGACCTCACTTCAATAACCCATCAACATTGAGCAGGTGGGGACGTGCCTGACTCAGACGTGTGTGAAATGATGGGAGAAGACATTGGATATGTGTTTCAACATTATTGCAATATTTCAGTGGCAGGCACTCCTCTGACTCTCACCACAAACCAAGCTGTCAATTTAGCCCATTAAGGGACCAATTAAATGCAATTTTACACAGCTCATCTGCCTTTACATTTACTGGGCAAGCCGATAGGCCAGGCAGCCTTTATATTTTGGCTATAACCTGGGTCTAGGACGGGATGAACTGTCCTGGCTAAAATAAAATGAACAACATGTGGCTGGGGATAGAGAGAGGTCTGAGTATGATTGTGCTGCCTATTATCGGGTGTAGATTGACATTAATATTTATTTTTCACAGGTCAGCAGCTTTCAAGTGAACTGCTAGGACAGAGAAAACATGAATAGGAATTGCAGGGTGGCTGGTCCCAAGATGAAAAAAAAAGTCCTTTGTAAACCAGGGAATAGAACGAAAGAAAGTTCCAGGAAGATTGTACTCTGAAAGGAAGAAAGACTCATAGAATTCCTACAGTGCAGGAGGTCATTCAACCCAATTGAGTCTGCAACACCCCCCCCGCCGCGCCCCCCCCCCACCCCCACACTCCCCTTCCGACAGAACATTCCACTATGCCCCCCACACCCCTGTATATCCTTAGGGGACAATGTAGTATGGCCAGTGTACCTAACATGCATATCTGCAGAGCGTAGAAGGAACCAGAACATCCGGAGGAAACCCATACAGACAGGGGAAATTGTGCAGACTCCACACAGATACCCAAGGCTGGAATCGATTCCTGGGTCCCTGATGTTGTGATGAAGCAGTGCTAACTACTTTGCCACTGAACTTTCCTTAATATGACCTTGTTCAGATTCCCACTGGAATTTCTTTAAAAGGAGCAGTGAAAGTCCCAAGAGGTAAAGACAACTGTAAGAAGCAGATTTTAAATTCATTTTACAAGAAGCCAGATCTCGGATGTAATCAGAAGTTGGTGACAGCTTATTGAGGCCTATGAAGCAATTGTGTTCTGTTGACATGGCTACATGTCACAGAGAGTCTGTGGCAAATGAAGCTTGTATCTATGTGGTGATCCAGGGCAGATGGACTCAAAAAAGAGAGTATGAAATCCTGACTGTGTATCCTTGGTGAAGACATTCAATCGGAATTGGATTGGAGAAGATTCCAAAGTGTACTCTTCATCAGCAAAGATTAGAATCATCCATATGGAAAACAGAATCCAAGTGAGGCGGTGGTCTAGTTTTATTATTACTAGACTATTAATCCAGAAACTCAGCTGATATTCCACAGATTGACTTCGAATCCTGCCAAGGCAGCTAGCGAAATTTGAATTAAAAAAAACTGGAATTAAGAATCTACAGATGACCATGGAAACATTGTGGATTGTCAGGAAAACCCATCTACTTCACTAATGTCCTTTAGGGAAGGAAGTCTGCCGTTCTTACGTAGCCTGGCCTACATGTGACTCCAGAGCCACAGCAACGTGGTTGCCTCTCAATTGCCCTCTGAAATGTCTTAGCAACTCACTCAGTAAGGGCAACTCGGAATGAACGGTAAATGCTGGCCAGCCAATGATGCCCATGTCTCACGAATAACAAAACAAAAATTGGCTCAGTGTGATCAGCATTGAGAGTGAAGGATTAATAAAAGAAAATCCACAGAGGGTGCTTGGGAGACATCTGTCACTTGGCTACAGAGATTAGTGTATCTACCCACAGTTTGCCGACTGATTTACATGTAACTGTTTACTTATCGAGAACATTAAAACATCAAACTGATTTCAGAACATGTTACCTTGTAAATTTTTATATACCTAGAAAAGAACATAAGAACATAAGAAATAGGAGCAGGAGTCGGCCATCTAGCCCTTCGAGCCTGCCCCGCCATTCAATAAGATCATGGCTGATCTGTCGTGGCTCAGTTCCACTTTCCCGCCCTCTCCCCATAACCCTTAATCCCCTCTCTTATCAAAAACCCAGCCTCAAGATAAAGGGGGGGCGGTTTAGAACGGAGTTGAGGAGGAACTTCTTCACTCAAAGGGTGGTGAATCTCTGGAATTCTCCGCCCGTTGAAGTGGTGGAGGCTACCTCGCTAAATATTTTTAAGACGCAAAAGTATAATTGGAGTACAGCAGTTTATTATAGTTTCTCTTTCCCCGTTTAATAAACATTTTATTAACTTGTTGAAACTTCATCAGTGAGATCAGGCAGTCTGTAACCTGTGGAGGATGGAGTCAGTGAGATCAGACAGTGTGTAACCTGGGGAGGATGGAGTCAGTGAGATCAGACAGTATGTAACCCGGGGGAGGCTAAGGTCAGTGAGATCAGATAGTGTTTAACCCAGGGAGGAAGGAGTCAGTGAGATCAGACAGTGTGTAACCAAGCGAAGGTGGAGTCAGTGAGGGTATAGCAGGATATAGATTGGCTGGAGGCTTGGGCAGAGAGATGGCAGACAGAGTTTAATCCGGACATATGTGATGTATTGCATTTTGGAAGGTCTAATACAGATAGGAAATATACAATAAATGGCAGAACCCTTCAGAGTATCGATAGGCAGAGGGATCTGGGTGTACAGATACACAGGTCACTGAAAGTGGCAACACAGGTGGAGAAGGTAGTCAAGAAGGCAAAGGCATGCTTGCGTTCATCGGCCGGGGCACCGAGTTTAAAAATTGGCAAGTCATGTTGCAGCTTTCTAGAACCTTAGTTAGGCCACATTTGGAATGTAGTGTTCAATTCACGTCGCCACACTACCAGAAGGACGTGGAGGCTTTGGAGAGGGTACAGAAAAAATTTACCAGGATGTTGCTTGGTACGGAGGGCATTAGCTATGAAGAGAGTTTGGAGAAACTTGGTATGTTCTCATTGGAATGACGGAGGTTGAGGGGCGAGCTGATAGAAGCCTACAAGATTGTGAGGGGATGGACAGAGTGGATACTCAGAAGCTTTCTCCCAGGGTGGAAGAGTCAATTAATAGGGGGCATAGGTTTAAGGTGCAAAGAGCAAGATTTAAAGGAGATGTACGATGCAAGTTTTTTTTTTACACAGAGGGTAGTGGGTATCTGGAACTCACTGGTGGGGGAGGTAGCCAAAGCAGGTACAATAGTGAGTTTTAAGGGGCATTTGGACAATACATAAGTAGGATGGGAACAAAGGGATATGATCCCTGGAAGGTTTGGGGCTTCTAGTTAAGTCGGGCAGCATGGTCAGAGCAGGCTTAGAGGATTGAAGAGCCTGTTCCTGTGCTGCAATTTTCTTTGTTCTTTGATGGGGTCACTGAGGTCAGACTTTGTGTAACCCGGGGAGGATGGAGTCAGTGAGATCAGACAGTGTGTAACCTGGGGAGGATGGAGTCAGTGAGATCAGACAGTGTGTAACCCGAGGAGGATGGAGTCAGTGAGATCAGACAGTGTGTAACCCAGGGAGGATGGAGTCAGTGAGATCAGACAGTGTGTAACCTGGGGAGGATGGAGTCAGTGAGATCAGACAGTGTGTAACCCAGGGAGGATGGAGTCAGTGAGATCAGACAGTGTGTAACCGGGGGAGGATGGAGTCAGTGAGATCAGACAGTGTGTAAACCGGGGAGGATGGAGTCAGTGAGATCAGACTGTGTGTAACCCGGGGAGGATGGAGTCAGTGAGACCAGACAGTGTGTAACCCGGGGAGGATGCAGTCAGTGAGATCAGACAGTGTGTAACCCAGGGAGGATGTAGTCAGTGAGATTAGACAGTGTGTAACCGGGGGAGGATGGAATCAGTGAGATCAGACAGTGTGTAACCCAGGGAGGATGGAGTCAGTGAGATTAGACAGTGTGTAACCTGGGGAGGATGGAATCAGTGGATCTGTTCAGTATTTGCCATCCAAAGTAAACAGCCAAATAAGAACAGAAGAACATAAGAAATAGGAGCAGGAGTGGGCCATCTAGCCCCTCGAGCCTGCCCCGCCATTCAATAAGATCATGGCTGATCTGTCGTGTCTCAGTTCCACTTTCCCGCTCTCTCCCCATAACCCTTAATCCCCTCTCTTACCAAAAACCCATCAACCCGCTTCTTAAAAATATTTAGCGAGGCAGCCTCCACCACTTCAACGGGCAGAGAATTCCAGAGATTCACCACCCTTTGAGTGAAGAAGTTCCTCCTCAACTCCGTTCTAAACCGCCTCCCCTTTATCTTGAGGCTGTGCCCCCTAGTCCTACTGTCTTTTTTGAGCGGGAAGAGTCTCTCCACCTCTATCCTATCCATCCCATTCATCATCTTATACGTCTCAATGAGATCTCCCCTCATTCTTCTAAACTCTAACGAGTACAAGCCTAGTTTATTCAGCCTCTCCTCATAGCTCAACCCCCTCAACTCCGGGATCAGCCTATTAAATCTACATAAATACTACATAAATAATAAAAGTTAGGATCTATTAAGTCAGGTTTGATCCTGAGATTTGACTTGTCCAGCGGTATCATCTGGGATCTTAATCTGCTGTTGTTCAGACCGTGCTGCAATTTGTTGGGGTGTATTTTACCATCCCACACGGCAGGAGAATCAGAGCATGGGAGAGGCAGACCATGGAAAGGTTCGGTGATCTTGAGTGGAACTTTCTGGTTTTGTCACTGTCTAAATTCACTTTATAGTCCCCAATGCCAGCTATCTATTGGACAGTACCAGAACTCGAGCTCCCTCTATCTGTGACGAGGATGAACTGATAGATGGTCACTCAATTCCTCTTCCTGCTCAGCCCCTGGTCTCCTTTTGATTTCCCATTTGAGCTCTAGATACTCGCTACAAATCTGGAACTCTGTCCTGTGAGAAATTACTATTTGAATTATTTTCTGAACCTACCCACATCCGTTTTCACTCTTGTTGAAGATGTTGGATCTGATCCTTCAGCCATGGTGGTGTTAGACAATTCCAAATTCTGATTCTCTGTAATAAATACAATTTTCCATGTAAAATTACACCAAAAAACTCCTCATAACAGCCATACATTTTACATATGATATTTCAGGGAGTTTATTTGCGACACAGGGTCACTGATAATTCTGTTCAATTCTCAAAATAAAAAGGTGATTCTTGGTTTGAACCCTAATATTATCTCTGTTTTTTCTCTCCACGATGCTGCCACAGCTACTGAGTTATTCCAGCATTTTATGTTTTTTTTTCCCCCGATCCCAGTATCCGGTGTGTTTTGTTTTTACTCAGCCTGTGTCTCCTGATTTGAAACACGTCTCGCCAAGCCCAGGCAATCTGCAAATGCTCTCTCTTCTTTGGCCTTGATTTTCTTTCAGCAGAATCACAGGTAGAGACCGCTGACATTCCCTGTCAGTCCTCAATAACCAGTTATTAATAATTATAATTCAAATTATGTTCAGTTCCAGACAAGATGCTGAGTTGTTTCAGCTCAATCTAGGCAGTTCCCAATACCAGCTATCTATAGGACAATTCCAGTACTCAGGAGCTCCCTCACCTGTGACACTGATGTCCCTCCAGATGGTCACTCACTTCCCTCTTTCTACCCAGCCACTAGAAATATTTACCTCACAAAATGCAGCATCTTTCCTGGAAACAAGCATATTTTTACTTTGTTATTAATAACAGGTTTCAGTTTCCTAAGGACCTCTTTGTCTGGTAAACTAACAGTCCGGGTTCAATTCCCTCTCTATGAAGTCTATCCATTGTGTTATCTGGAGAAGAGCTGGGTGATTATTACAGACACTGCACGCCTCCAGGTGTAAACGCCTCTTTGTGTTGGACAGATTCTAATTATCAGATTAGCAAAATGTTCTGTTGCACAATTATCTATTTCACGTTCCATACCCTACATTCACACCCTCCAATCGAGGACACTTGATCTTGAGCTGAAGCAGGGATTGATTCTGACCTTTAATCTCCCCAGGCTGGAGAACACAATGGAAATAAGAGCTGTCTTGTCACTGTTACACTGAATGACGGTAACTCATCACAGGTCCATTTCACTGCAGCATCAAACCTGATTCATGAGCATGGCTCGTGACAGATGCAAAAATGCATTTGAACTCCTTGATAACAGTCTGCTCTGTGACACAGCTAAGAGCTGATACTAATGTATTAACTGGATCATAAACCCTCCTCCCTTTGACACACACAGTCCGATTTCACTGACTCCATCCTCCCCACGTTACACACAGCCTGACATCACTGACTCCATCCTCCCCAGGATACGTACAGTCTCAGCTCACAGGCTCCATCCTCCCCAGGTTACACTCAGCCTGACCTCACTGACTCCATCCTGCTGTAGGTTTATATCCTCAAACCAAACTTTTCCATATACTTTCACCTTGAAGTAAATTACTGTAGGGCTTTGCACAATCGTACCTGTAGCAAAGCTGACCTATTCCTGTCATGTTGAATGATCGATGTGCATGTGCACATGTTCCCCTGTTTCTGCCCTCATTGAGAATTGTACATTTTTTTTATCGTCTGTCCATTCTCCTCCAGCAAAAACGCACCAATTTACACCTCAACACAAAGAATTATAATTGCCAACTATATGTCCACTCCAGCAGCTTGTCTATACTGTCATGTGAGTATACCCTCAAGGAAGCTTTTTTTTAAATCCTGAAGTTTAAAGACTCAGCGATGTCATTCGGGGTGGAGCTAAACCGTGGCAGTCAGGTGATAGGTTTGTTTATTCCTGGGGCTTTCAGGTTTGTTTTGGGAAGCAGTTCAGCAGGAAGATAAGAAACAATCTCTTTCTCTCTGTTTTTTTTTGGATCTGCCTGAAAGAAGCTGAGTTTAGGGGAAACATTTTTTTTTCTACAACCTCTTCTGAGATTCTTCACAAAGGATTTTCAGCATTCAAACCAGCAGGCGGGATTCCTGTAATGAGTGGGCATTAACCTCTGCTGTAACGTGTTTGTTTGTTGGGTTTTGTGTGTTGGACGTTGTCTTTGGTTGGAAGACATTAGAAATATTCCCTTTAGAGTTAATATATTATCATGGTTGATGTGTTTGTTGTTCATAATTGTGAAACATTCTTGCTAAGATTCTTACTATACATGTTGAGAATATTCTTAATTAAACATTGTTTTTGATAAAAGCTCCTCGTGGGTTCATTGAATCACACCTGAAGTGAAAGGGATGTGAATTGTCTCCAGTCAGGACAGTTATTGAGGTTTTGCAAGCCCAGGGAAATTCCGGGGTTTACAGATAGTGTGACAGGAATCCAAGATTCGACTGAAGCCATCGTCATGTGTGCAGAACTTGGCTATCAATTTCTGTTCAGCGATTCTGTGTTATCGTGTGTTGTGAAGGCTGCCTTGGAGAATGCTTACCCGAAGCTCAGAGGCTGAATGCCACTGACTGCTGAAATTCCCAGAAAAGAAGGGAACACTCCTGCCTGGTGATTGTCGAGCGGTGTCCATTCATTCGTTGTGATATCATCTGCACGGTCTCCCCAATGTACCATGTCTCGGGACATCCTTTTCTGCAGTGTATCAGGTAAACAATGTGGGCCAAGTCACACGAGTATTTATCGTGTACCTGGTGTTCTCAGGTGAGACGATGGCATCCGTGTTGATGATCCGGCATGTCTTAGAGGTTGCTCTGGCAGTGCTGTGTGATGTCCTTGTCACAGTTCTCCTGAAGGCGGGTAGTTTGCTGGTACAATGGTCTGTTTGAGATTGCACAGTTGTTTGAAGGCAAGTAGTGGAGGTGTGGAGATGGCCTTGGCCTCCCGAAGATACAAAAGGCTAACACACCCAGCCATCCTATCGTATCAGGCAATGATACCCTGTGTAAGAGCCTCTCTGGTTACATCGAGGGCATCCTGAAACCCATTGTACAAAGAACCCCCAGCTTTTGTAGAGACACTACAGACTTACAGAAACTCAGCTCCCATGGAGCAGTTGAACCAGGAACACTCCTCTTCACAATGGATGTCTCAGCACTCTACACCAGCATCCACCACAACAACGGCATTGATGCAACTAACTCAATACTCAACACAAAAATCTCCAGACCCAATTCTAAAACTCATTTGCTTCATCCTGGACTGCAATATCTTCACATTCAACAACCAGTTCTTCATCCAGACACATGGAACAGTCAGGGAACAAAATTCGCACCTCAATATACCAACACCTTCATGCACAGGTTTGAACACAACTTCTTTACCACACAGGACCTTCAACCGATACTACACATTAGATATATCGATTACATTTTCTTCCTTTGGACTCATGGTGAACAATCACTAAAACAAATACATGTTGGCATCAGCTAGTTCCATCCCACCATCACACTGACCATGGACTGCTCTCTAGAATCCATTGCATTCTTGGACACAGGCATCTCCATCAAGGACGGTCACCTCAGCACTTCACTGTACGCAAGCCCGTGCATAATCTCACAATGCTCCACTTCTCCAGCTTCCACCCCAATCAAAAGAAACCAGCCCCTACGGACAAGCCCTCCGTATACACAGGATTTGTTCAGATGAGGAGGATCGCAATAGTCATCTACAGACGATGAAAGACACCCCTGTAAGAATAGGATATGGCGCTCAACTCGTCAATCGACAGCTCCAATGCACCATGGCAAAAAACCGCACAGACCTCCTCAGAAGCAAACACAGGGCACGACAGACAGAGTGCCCTTCGCTGTCCAGTACTTCCCCAGAATGGAGAAGCTATGGCATCTTCCCTAGAGCCTTCAACATGTCATCGATGAAGATGACCATCTCACCAAGGCCCATCCCCACAATTCCACTACCTGCCTTCAAACAACCGCACAACCTAAAACAGACCATTGTTCATAGCAATCTACCCAACCTTCAGGGGAACTGTGACCACGATACCACACAACCTTGCCACAGCAACTAATGCAAGACATGCTGGATCATCAACACGGATGCCATCGTCTCACCTGATCCACCAGGGACATGTTACATACTCTCATTACTTGGCCAACGTTGATACGCTGCAGGAAAGGATGTCCCGAGGCATGCAACATTGGCGAGACCGTGCTGACGTTACAACAACGAATCAATGGACATCGCTCAACAATCACAAGGCAGAAGTGTTCTCTTGCTGTCGGGGTACACTTCAGCAATCATGGGCATTCAACCTCTGATCTTCGGGGAAGAGTTCTCCAAGATGGCCTCAGGACACACAACAACACAGAATTGCTGAGCAGAAACTGATAGCCAAGCTCCGCACACATGGGTATGGTGGCAATCGGGACCTTGGGTTCGTGTCACACTATCTGTAACCCTCACAGCTTACCTGAGCTTGCAAAATCTCACTAAATGTCCTGGCTGGAGACAATTCACACCTCTTTAACCTGTGCTTATCTCCATCTCCACTCACATTTTCTGCACCTGAAAAGACTTGATTACCTGTTCAGACTCATATTCCAACCATTATCATGTAATTGAGTTTGTGTCTATAAATGCCCTGTTTGGGAACCAAACTCTTCACTCACCTGATGAGGGGCAACGTTCCAAAAGCATGTGCTTTCGGAAGCACCGAATAAACCTGTTGGACTTTAACCTGGTGCTGAGAGACTTTTTACTGTCCCCAAAAGTCAGGAGAGGCTGTAATCACCACTGGAATCAAACACTCTGGTGGGGTGGGGTGAGGGGGTGCTAGCGAGCCCAGAGAATACAGTCCCAGGCCCACTAATAACATTTAAATACTATTCCAAATACTATTTAAAGGCTAACCCCACCTCCCAGCTGATTTCCGGCACTGAGCAGATGCTGCTGGAAATCTGGGACAGGGAGGAGTAACCACAGCAGGTGAACTGTCACGGGAACTCCCGCGATTTCCCAGCCCACTGCGCTAAATACATTAGTGCAGCAGGATGGTAGAATCCTAGCTTATATATGTGAACCTTGAACAAATGTCTGATAAAATACCATGTAATATCCATATCAGCAAAACTGAAATTGCTTTGGTGAGTAACAATTTAGTTACTATCAAAAACAATCGATAGTGATCAACAGTTTTAATTCACTCAGATTGCAACGCTGCCATTTTTTCCCTCAGGGATTGATCATGGAATGGCCATTCCTTCCGATAGTCTGGATTTCAGCTTCAGCAAACTCACAGATTGCAGCTAAATATCCAAATCTAAAGTGCCGCTAAAACACCAAGTACTGGATGTCTGGAGACAGATTGCTGCATGTCATGTTAAAGTTAATTGAATGGCTAGAAGTTCAAATTGTTGCCGTTTTACTAGAAATGTGAACCAGGATGATGCAGTTTCAAGGCAGATGCAGGGATCCATTTAAGTAGGGAATGTCCTGGAGATTTACATAACTAAATATCGTGGAAGCTGGTAAGACTGTTTCAGTCTCTTCATCTTATACACAGAGGAGTAGAACAGGAGTAGGCCCCCGCACATACAATACCACTCAGTTCGATGAGCAATCTAACTCTGTTTATCCAGATAGAGATTGAACCCTACAAATAATCAGCTACAAATCTCTTGGAAACTTCCAGTTACCAAACGAAAGCAAGTCTGACTCCCCATCAAGCAACAGGGAAACATCATTACGTTATTCTGTATATCACACTCCATATACTGCCCAACTAATGTCATCATCACCGGTATAAGCTCCATGAATGGAACCGACAATCATGAGTCAAATAAATACTCCTCGCTGGGTTTTCCTGTTTGATTACACGTCACCATTGTTAAAAAAAAAGCTGTGTTTTTTCCATATTCTACCATTATGGCTCTCATTCTAAATTACATTTTTGTTGTGTTTGTCATTGATTAATGTTTTTCTTTTCCATCCATTCGAAGTTTTTTTTTGTATTATTGGGTTATGTGGAATCTCCCAGGCCAGGAAATCACAATACTTGTGGAATATCTGAGGGGTAAGAGATCATTCAGATCCTGGAAATCAGTGTTATGATGGTTGATCCATGTCTCACCACCATTTACGTGGCATTGCTAAAAAATAGAGAATACAAAACTATCGACATCAGCCTTGAAACTCTAATTGTATCAGCTTGCACGGGTCTTTTTAGCAGCTCACCACAGATTTCTGCAATCCTTTTTCAAAAGAAACTTCCTGATTTCCATCCGGTATAATTTTGCTCTAATTTAACATGAAATCAGCATGTTTTTCATTCGCTATCACAGGAAATAGTTGATCCCTGACATGGTTACATGATTAATTGATCAGTTCTTAATCAGCTGAAATCTATTTAAAGCAACACAGATTATATTATTTGTAAACGATGGAACATACCATTCATCCACTTTTTCAGCGATTCCCCCAGCCATATCAACTGGGTTATGCAGACGTGGATTTTACTTAATAAACCCTTTTTGGCTTTCACTGATCAGGTCAGATTTGTTCTTCCATTCATTCATTCAATCCTCACTGACTGGTGCTGGTAAGTTTTCACACAGCATAATTTGAAGTGACAGGCCTGTTAAGTGCCTGGCTCCTCTCTCTCTCTCTCTCACACACACACACACATTTAAATAACAGAGTGAGAAAATTTCCATTTTTAAAGCAGAACTTTGAATCAAGTCAGATTTGAAAGATTATGACTACCACTTCTGAAATTCCTACATAGCCATTCTTGTTTTTATGTACCCAGGATAGCAGCTATCAGACAGAGGAGATGTTTCCAGCATTGGATCGATTATCCGTGACTAATTTAAATTCTATGAACAAAGTAAATTTCTGCCTTCGTAATTGATTTTCTTTGTAATTATAGTGCGATCACTGGTGTTTAATTTTCCTTCAAGTAGACAACAAATTCTTCATTAAATCTTAATAATGATTCGATATGGTGGCCCCCGTCAGCTCTTATGACATGGGTGAGAAATGATGGTCTTGCCAGTTATGTCACATGCCATGTAAGATTAAAACTGACCATAATAGATATTGGATGCTAACATTAAAGACAATGCACATGTGCTGGAAAATTATATGAAATGCAAAATAAAAGGGGTAAGTTTTTCACTCGGAGGGTGGTGAGTGAGTGGAATCGGCTGCCACCAGTGGTGGTGGAGGCGAACTCGCTGAGGTCTTTTAAAAGACTTCTGGATGAGTATACGGGATTTAATGGGATTGGGGGTTATAGATAGGTCTATGGATTGGTAGGTGTTGATGTGATCGGCGCAACTCGTGGGTCGAAGGGCCTGTTTCTGCTGTAGTATTCTATGTTCTAAATAGTAAGATGAGAAATAGTGTGACAAGTGACAAAAAAGATGTACCAATGAGTCAGAGACCATAGCTGAAGCACAGGATGAGAACATTGCATTTATCTGATCTAAAGAAAAGTTATTATTAAGTTATTATAAAGCTGTGTAATAATTCAGAGAAGCCTGTGTGATGCGTTCCACAAAGTCATATTTGACTAAATTCATTAATGTTTTTGAGGATGGATCAGATGAAATTTGATGGAAAATGCAATTGATTTGACGTCTGTGAAATTATATTTTGCAAAGTTCCACATCTCAATCTGGTCAGCAAATTTCGTGTCCTTGAAAATAAAAGGTCCAATGGTCGCATAAAAAAAGTTGATGGAATAACATGAATTGCAGTGCAGTGATGAACAGCGAATTTAGGGATTGGAGGGGGGTAAACAGCTGGGTTATGCCAGTTCAGAACTAGGACAACTGTTGTCTTAATATCTGTAAGTGCTTTTGAATTAGTTGAACAGGAATAATCCAAACATTAGATAACATGAAAGTTGTATGGAGGATGGTGGTAATATTTCAACTGCACAGGCAGATTGCTGGAACAGGCCAACATAAGCAGATGAAATTCATCACAGAAAATTTAGAAGTCATACATTTTGGAAGACAGGAGGCAATAATTCTAAAGGGGCAGTGGGAGCAGAGACTTGGGGTACAGATAGACAAATAGTTAACATTGGAGGAGCAGCTTGAAAAAAAAGATTCATAATCTTGGGGGATACTGGACTTTGCAGACTGAGACATGGAGTATAAACTCAAGAACGATCTATTTCTTAAATATGCAGTTTTGAATAGGGATATAATGGTGAATTCAAAAGCAATACCTAATGAAGAATCTAACAGCTTCAAACACAATTCAGCAAAGGTTGATGAGAATGGAGCAGGAAGGAGGATATTCAGTGACATGGATATATTTCAGAAGCTTGGAATGCTTGTCCCGAGAGAAGCGAGATTGAGAGATGATTTGAAAGCTACGCAACACAACGAACAGTTTAGACAGGGAAAATAGAAACACAATGTTTCCACTGCTAAATGGGTCATGAATTGTTGTATCAAACTCCACCAACATATTCCATAGAGAAAAGAGAGATTTGTAGAAAACAGGACTACAATGAAAATGAGATAGTGGAGCTGGAAGGAATGATCTTGCTGGGCTTGGTGAAGACTCACCTCCCTCAGTGCTGACAAACATTCTACCTGTGCTTTCAACCAGTGCACCAAAATGTACGATGGGTCACAATGACTAAACTAAAATATCAGGCTGGTTACTGCATTCTGGGATTTACCCTGTGCTGCAATTCCCGATACTGCTTCCAGAGAGTCCGGGAATATTTGTGTAATGGGTTTGGCAGTTTGCTGAACAAACCTTGGGTAAACATCAGTTATACATTATAGCGACAAACATTAACCTGAACCTTCAGGCTGGCCAGTGAAATCTCTACCCACACTACTTTCTCATACAGAGCAGGATCTGAATTACACTCAAACTCATTTGGATTTAATTGTTTTAATTTCACGGCTTATTTAGGGAATGCCATTAATGCTGTCTCTCTTGACAGTGACTGCCTTTCCCTGACTCCCTCATGTGAGGTTTAATGAATAACGTAAAAAAGAGTCATATGCTGTAGTTAGAGGCAATGCTGTTCGAATTTTATAGCCCACTGTTTAACTTATGGATTATTTGATGAGAAAAGACTAGAGAGAGCAAGATGCAAATAACTTTGTTCAGTTTTTGGGTTCAGACACAAGAGAGAAGAGCACACTGAACTTTCATATTGCACCATATCTGTATTTGATCACTGGCTCTTGTTTCTGTCCCGATTCTAACAGTTAAATGTAGTATTAATGTGGGTTTCAGATTTATTGACCTCGGCATCCAGCCTTCTATAAAATTTAGCAGATTATTCTGCTCTGACTTTGTACTGTTTCCGTGATAGACTGGATAATCATTAACAGCAGAACCAAGGTAATATCCTGTGGTTATAATCTCCAGTTAATAAGTAACAGTCTTTGAACTGCCTTCAGGCAGGTTATAGGCACCTCCCAGTAATAATTTTTGATTCTGCTTCTGTGATCATTTCACTTCTGGGGACTGATTTAGTAAATGTCTGTCCCACTAACAGGACAGATAGAAGGGATGTGATGGCACAGCTGTTGGGAGGAAGTTACTGGTAATATTTAACATTGACTCTAGGCCCCAACAGCGCTTATAACATTGAATCAAAGGGTCACAAACGTCCGGCTGCTTAATCCTTGACACACCCACCTCTGCCGGTGAATCAGTACTCCTTCATGTTAATTATTACTTGAAAGTAGCACTGAGAATGTTGAGTGCACACAGTCATAGAGTTATAGAGGTTTACAGTGTGAAAACAGGCCCTACGGCCCAACTTCTCCATGCCGCCCTTCTTTAACCACTGAGCTGGCCTCAATTGCCCACGTTTGCCCCCATATCCCTCTATACCCATCTTACCCATGTAACTGTCTAAACATTTTTTAAAAGACAAAATTGTACCTGTATCTACTACTACTACTTCAGGCAGCCTGTTCCAGACACTCACCTTGAAGAAAGTGCCACTATGGACCCTTTCATATGTCTCTCCTCTCACCTTAACCTATGTCCTCTAGTTTTAGGCTCCCCTACCTTTGGGAAATGATATTGACTATCCAGCTGATCTATGCTTCTCTTTACTTCATAGCCCTATAGAAGATCATCCCTAAGCCTCCTACGCGCCAGAGAAAAAAGTCCCAGCCTATCAAGCCTCTCCTAATAACTCAAACCAAGTAGCACTCTAGTAATTCTTTTTCTGCACTCTTTCTAGTTTAATAATATCCTTTCTATAATCGGGTGACCAGTATTCCAAGTGTGACCTTACCATTGTATTGTACAACTTCAACAAGTTGTCCCAGTATTCAATGTTCTGACCAATGAAACCAAGCGTGCCGAATGCCTTCTTCACCACTCTGCCCACCTGTGACCCCACTTTCAAGGAGATATGAACCTGAACCCCGAGATCTCTCTGTTCTCCCATTAACGGCCTACCATTAACTGAATAAGTCATGCCCTGGTTCGATCTGCCAAAATGCATCAATCACCTCACATCTCCAGTGGCCCAACTGATCAAAATCCTGTTGCCACCCGAGATAGTCTTCTTCATTGTCCACTATGCTACCAATCTTGGTGTCATTTGCAAACTTGTAACCATGCCTACTAAATTCTCATCCAAATCTTTAATATAAATCACAAATAATAGTGGATCCAGCACCGATCCCTGAGGGGCACCACTGGTCACAGGCCTCGAATTTGTGAAACAACCCTCTACACCCACCCTCTGTCTTCTGTCATCAAACTACTTTTATATCCATTTAGCTGCCTCACCCTAGATCCCGTGAGATTTAAACTTATGCACCAACCTACCATGCAGCACCTTGTCAAAGGCCTTGCTAAAGTCCACGTAGACAACATCAACTGCACTACCCTCACCTACCTATTTGCTTACCCCTTCAAAAGACTCAATCAAATTTGTGATAGACGCTTATCCACTTACAAAGCCATGCTGACAGTCCCTAATCAGTCCTTGTCTCTCTGAATGCCTGTCTATCCTGTCTCTCAAAATACCTTTTAACAACTTACCCACTACAGATGTGAAGCTCACAGGCCTGTAGTTCCCAGGCTTTTCCCTGCAGCTCTTCTTAAACAAAGGTAAAACATTTGCCACCCTCCAATATCCAGGCCCCTCACATGTGACTATCGATGACTCAAATATCTCTGCTAGGGGACCCGCAATTTCCTCTCTAACTTCCCACAGTTTCCTGGGATATACCTCATCAGGTCCCAGCAATTTATCTACTTTGATGTTCTTTAAGACTTCCACAGCCCCTCCTTCTCTGTTATATATACACCCCTCAAGACACCACTATTTATTTCCCCAAGTTCCCTAACATTCATGTTTTTCTCAACAGCAAATAATGATGAGAAATATTAATTTAGTTTCTCATGATCTACTTTCTGTTGGGGACCTCAATGTCATTGAAGTTGAAGAGTGACTCGGTTGTAACACATCTGACCTCGCTTTTCGGGTGTAAAGGGCATAGTTTTAGTCTGGGAAAGCAGCTGGTGACAAGATAATCAACAAGAGGGAAATGCTACTTCAAAACTTTCTCACCAATCTACCAGTTTCTGACAGATTTGTTGATGACAGTATCAGCAGGACTGACCAGCATTCAGTCCTTGTGGAAATCAGGGCTCAACTACAAGTTTACAATAGCCAATATCGTCATTTGTGGCACTAACAGCGTACGAAGTGTGATATGTTTTGGACAGATCAATAGACTCAGGATTGGGGATCAATGAAATGTTGTTGTTCATAATCAACGACAGAATTGTGTCAACCAACGAATTGTAACATCAAAGCCCTTCACAGCACAACTCTGATATTACCACTGAGCCAGGAAACCAATCCCAGAATAACGCAGTGTTCAGGAGGGTGTGGGAGGAGTAGAACCATGTCTCTGCCAAAGTGAGGTGTCAACCTCACTCACAAGATGCTGAGTCACGTGATGCAAAGCTATAGCGGCATCACCCTGAGGTTTCCCATGTCACAGAAACCAGTCTTCAGGAAACGTAATTATCTTCATGTCAACAGTTTTTTTTAAGTGTTGAACATACCAGATACTCCAAAAGATCTGTGCTCTAACAGCAATCCGGCATCACGTCTGATATTATAGTCAACAGCTTCCATAGAATATTTGGGAGGTTGACCTTTGTGTTTCGGCATTGGTGGAGATCAGTGCGCAATTCCCTGGGGTGGTGGTCAATTGGTGGATCAGAATGGGGGCAGCGGCAGTGGTTAGTGAGGGTCTGGTAGTCAGGTGCTAAGCCATGGGGTAGTCAGTGGGGGAAGACAGTGGGAGCCATGCTTTCAGTGATCATTGCTGGGTTTTGTACAGAGGGAGTCAGTGATGGATAGAGCTGCAGCAATAGTCAGGAGATAGTTGGATACATCAGGGTAGAGTCATTGAAACTTTGAAGCCCATATTGCCCATGCCAGCTCGATTACATTCAGGTATCCTTTCTAATCCCGCACTTAAGATGCGGATCCAGGTACCTTTTAAAACAGTTGGGGGTTTCTGCCTTCATCAGGAACTCGGGCAGTGAACTCCAGGCATGCATTACCCTCTGAATAAAACAGATTAACAGATTGTCCACATGTCTGCTCTACACCTTCTGACATTTATCTTGAATCTATACCCCATGTTTCTAGAATTCTCACCATCTCTTCCCCTCATCATGTTGTGTACTTTTGCTCCAAGGAAAATAACCACAAGCCATTCAATCTCTCCTCAGAGCAACAACTTGCCAGCACTGGCAACATTCTTGTAAACCTCCTTTACATTCTCTCCAGAACAATCACGTCCTTTCTCTACAAAGATGCCAAGAACTACATACTTGACTTCAGTTGTGGCCTCATCAGTGTTTTATCCAATTACAACATTATATTCTTACTTTATTATCCCATACCTCTGGGTAACACAGCAGCACAGTGGTGAGCTCTGCTACTTCACAGCGCCAGGGACCCGGGTTCGATTGCCAGCTTGGGTCACTGTCTGCATGGAGTTTGTACTTTGTATGTGTGGATTTCCTCTGGGTGCTCTGGTTTCCTTCCACATTCTGAAAGACGTGCTGGTTAGGTATATTGACCCAAACAAGCACCAGACTGAGGCGACTTGGGGAATTTCACAGTAACTTCACTGCAATGTTAATGTAAGCCTTACTTGTGACTAATACATAAACTTTACTTTATGAAGGAGAACATTCACTATGCCATTTAACAATCTTGTCTACTTGAACTGTTACCTTAAGGAATCAGTACACCATGATCTTTCACTTCATCTACCCCTCTTATTATATTCCTATTTATTGTGTACTCTTTGTAACTACTTGACCTCCCTAATTGCATGACCTCACACTTCTCTGCACTGGAATCTATCTTTGCCTCCCACTCACCAACCCATTATAACATTTCAAAATTATAGCTGCCCTCTACACTATTCACTACTCTGCCAGTTTTTTTGCCATCTGCAAACTCCCCAAACATGCCCTCACATTCATGTCCACATCATAAATGTGTAACACAAACAGTAAGGGGTTGCAAAACTGTGAAACACCACTTGAAACAATTTTCCAGTTGTAAGGGTATCGATCGAACATTACCCTTTATTTCCTGTTACTAAACCAACTTTTCAATCCAGTTTACCACATTACAATGCATCCATGGGCTTTTACTTTTGTGTTCAGTCTACCATATGGGACCTTGTCAAATGTCTTGCTAAATTCCACATGGAAAACATTCACTGCACTACCATTATCAATCAACCCTTCTTCAAGTCCTCAGATAATTCAATCAAATTCGTGAGACAAGATCTTCCTTCAACAAATGCAGGTTGACCATCCCTGACAAGTCCGTGCCTTTCTACATGACAGTAAATCCGATCTCTCAGGATTGATTCTAATAATTTGCCCATCGCCTATATAAGGCTAACTGTCTGATAATTGTTTGATGTTTCCCTCTTTTTAAACCATGGAACTAAGTTTGCAAATCTGCAGCCCTCAGTTGCCTCCTCTATAGTTAGAATCTCAGAATATCAGTGGGGTGTTGGTCCGGCTGTGGAACTGGGCTGGATTTTATCGGATGGTTGTCAGTGGGTGCACCGAGCTGTAGACGAGGCTGTGAGTGTATTCATCAACTGGGGAGGGCAGTTGTGTTTCCCTATCCTGGATGGATGGAGCAATCTTGTGGCAGAGTGGAGTCATCTTGTCCCATGGATCTCCAAGAGGGTAGAAGACAGGTCACATTTGAGAATGGGGATGGAGTGTAGAGTGGGGCCGTGGGGAATGTTAGGCATTTCGGTGGTCAGGGGAGTGGCCCGATGGATGAGTCACGGACATGGTCATTGGAAGACTTGCTTGGGAGGTGTTCAGGTGTGGGTTGTCAGGTGGTGAATAAAGTGGATGTTAGATTTTCAATGGCCACATTCTTGGTAGAGTTCAGTTCGGGTAGTCAGTGGGGAATTCTGGTGTTCTGTGGAAAACTGTGGTCAGTCAGGGGTGGTTTGTGGGACGTTCAGGTGCTGGGAATAATCAGTGGAGACAGTGCTCAGTCGTGAATAGTGCTCACTGGGATTCAGGCAACGGGCAGTTGGCCGGGGGTAATTAAGTTTGTAATTGTGATGAAAGGGGAGTGGGTTATTCGAGGGGCTCATAAGAGCTCATTTGGGAGCCTCTGGATAGACAGGCATGGACCGGTGAAGGTCACACAGGTATCACAATCAGAAGTGCTCTGCAGATCACACGGTTATTTGTGTGATTCCGTGGAAGGTTGGAGATGGAGTAGTTCACACAAGAGGAGGGAAACTGATGCTCTGTTGGCTTGGCCAGAGGTGATCAAGGCGGCAGCTGAGAGGTTTCGAGGTCAGATGTGGAGTACCATCGAGCGTTATGGTGCTAAGACATGGTGCTATGGGTTGCCAGTGGTTAGTAAAGTAGTGAGTGTGGGTTGTTTCAGAGGACAGGCGAGAGTTCTTCTGTGGTGAGTGGGGCTGGCCTGTGGGCTCAGCGCTATTCACTACTGGTGGGTGATCTGTGGATAGGATAATCACCAAGTTGTCGACAGATATTTCAGCTTAGGGCGTGGATAGCTGTTTGGGATTGTGATGTGGTGGCCATTACGGAGACTTGGATGTCTCAGGGACAGGACTGGGTACTTCAGGTGCCAGGCTTCAGGTGCTTCAGGAAGGACAGGGAGGGTGGCAGAAGGGGTGGTGGCGTGGCACTGTTGATCAGGGATAGTGTCATGGCTACAGAGAAAGAGGATGTCGTGGAGGGATTGTCTACAGAATCTCTGTGGGTGGAAGTTAGGAACAGCAAAGGGTCAAAAACTTTGCTGGGTGTAATCTATAGGCCGCCCAATAGTGACAGGGAAGTTGAAGTGCAAATAGGGAAACAGATTCTGGAGAGATGTTTTAATAACAGAGTTGTCGTGATGGGAGACTTCAATTTCCCAAACATCGACTGGAATATCCCTAGGGTAAGGGGTATAGATGGGGAGGAGTTTGTTAGGTGTGTTCAGGAGGGTTTCCTGACGCAGTATGTGGACAAGCCTACGAGGGGAGAGGCTGTACTTGACCTGGTACTGGCGAATGAACCAGGGCAGGTGACGGATCTTTCGGTAGGAGAGCATCTTGGATATGGTGACCATAATTCTATCTCCTTCACAATTGCGTTGGAACGAGATAGGATCAGGCAGGCTAGGAAGGTGTTTGTCTGGGGTAAGGGGAGATACGAAGAAGTCAGGAAGTTACTTGGACAAATAAACTGGAAGGAGGCGTTCTTAGGGAAAAGTACCGAAGGAAGGTGGCAGATATTCAAGGAATGTGTGTCTGGAGCTCTGAATGACAACGTTCCGATGAGACGAGGGGGTTTTGGTGGGTCGAGGGAACCGTGGTGCACAAAGGATGTGTTGAACCTAGTCAGGAAGAAAAGGAAGGTGTACAAGAGGTTCAGGGAATTAGGAGATGTTAAAGATCTTGAGGAGTATAAGGACTGTAGGAGGGAACTTAAAAGGGAAATTAGGAGAGCCAGAAGGGGTCATGAGAAGACCTTGGCGGGTAAGATTAAGGAGAATCCCAAGGCCTTCTATAAATATGTGAAAGGTAAAAGGATGAGAAGAGAAGGGATAGGACCGATAAAAGGTGAGGGGGGAAAGGTTTGTGTGGAACCAGAAGAAATGGCGGAGGTGCTTAACGAGTACTTCGCCTCAGTATTCACGGTGGAAGCCGATCTGGGAGATTTTGTTATGGATTTGCAGCAGATGGAAAGGATTGAGTACGTGAATATTAAGGAGGAGGATGTGTTGGAACTTTTGAATTCTATCAAGGTAGATAAGTCGCCGGGACCAGATGGGATGTACCCCAGGATACTGTGGGAGGCGAGGGAAGAGATTGCAGAACCCCTGGCGATGATCTTTGCGTCGTCAATGGAGACGGGAGAGGTTCCAGAGGATTGGAGGATTGCGGATGTAGTTCCTATTTTTAAGAAAGGGAACAGAGATAGCCCGGGAAATTACCGACCGGTGAGTCTGACCTCAGTGGTTGGTAAGCTGATGGAGAGGCTTCTGAGGGACAAGATTTACGAACATTTGGAGAGGTTTGACATGATCAGGAATAGTCAGCATGGATTTGTCAAGGGCAGGTCGTGCCTTACAAGCCTAGTTGAGTTCTTCGATAATGTGACTGAACACATTGACGAAGGAAGTGCCGTGGACGTAGTGTACATGGACTTCAGCAAGGCGTTTGATAAGGTCCCCCATGCAAGACTTCTTGAGAAGGTGAGAGGGCATGGGATCCAAGGGCCTTTGGCCTTGTGGATCCAGAACTGGCTTGCCTGCAGAAGGCAGAGAGTGGTTGTGGATGGGGCTTTTTCTGAATGGAGGTCAGTCACCAGCGGAGTGCCTCAAGGATCTGTTCTGGGACCCTTGTTGTTTGTCATTTTCATAAATGACCTGGATGAGGAAGTGGAGGGATGGGTAAGTAAGTTCGCTGATGACACAAAGGTCGGTGGTGTTGTGGATGATCTGGAAGGATGGCAAAAGTTGCAGCAGGACATAGATAGGATGCAGGACTGGGCGGAGAAGTGGCAGATGGACTTCAACGCGGATAAATGTGTTGTCGTCCATTTTGGCAGAACCAACGGGATGAACGAGTACACTATTAAGGGCAGAAGTCTGAGTAGTGTTGAGGAGCAGAAGGATCTTGGGGTCCGGGTCCACAGGACTCTTAAATCGGCCTCGCAGGTGGAGGAGGTGGTCAAGAAGGCGTATGGTGTACTGGCCTTCATTAATCGAGGGATTGAGTTTAGGAGTCGGGAGGTAATGCTGGAACTTTATAAGACCCTTGTCAGGCCTCATTTGGAGTATTGTGCGCAGTTCTGGTCGCCTCACTATAGGAAAGATGTAGAAGCTATTGAAAGGGTGCAGAGGAGATTTACAAGGATGTTGCCTGGACTGGGAGGCATGCCTTATGAAGTTAGGTTGAGGGAGCTGGGACTCTTTTCCCTGGAGAGACGAAGGTTGAGAGGCGACCTGATAGAAGTTTACAAAATGTTGAGAGGGATAGATAGGGTGGACTCTCAGAGGCTATTTCCCCGGTTTGAAATGGTCGCTACGAGAGGACACAGATTTAAGGTGCGGGGAGGGAGGTTCAGAAGTGATGTTAGGGGTAAGTTTTTCACTCAGAGGGTGGTGAGTGAATGGAATCGGCTGCCGTCAGTGGTGGTGGAGGCGAACTCGCTGGGGTCTTTTAAAAGACTTCTGGATGAGTATATGGGGTTTAATGAGATTGAGGGTTATAGATAGGTCTGTAGGTTGGTAGGTGATGTGGTCGGCGCAACTTGTGGGCCGAAGGGCCTGTTTGTGCTGTAGTGTTCTATGTTCTATGTTCTATGTTCTACTGTAGTTAGTTCGAAGTTTGAAGTAGTTTTAGTTAATCTAACTTTCTCAAAGTGATGACTATTTTCAGACAGTCTGAACCATTGGAAGTTTGTGATTTGCATCACAGTATCTAGTGATTCCCATTGCAGGGCAATGAACCAATGGGTAATTGGGCAACCGTCACGCAAGTGTTAGTGGGAAGTTCTGCAGTGTGGCCAGCGCTGTCCCTCAACATCTTTTGTGACAATTCCAAGTTAGGATGCCTCAGAGCCCGAAAGGTACCAGCCCTAGCTGTATGCAGATAATTTAAAATATTGGTTCAGCTTTAAGCAGGAATAATGTGTTGGATATTGGACTAAAACTTAAGGAAGTAAATAACTGGTTCAGAGAAACAAATGAAATGTTGATAAAAATGGTTCCAACAATGAAGATCTTCAGTTACATGATTAGGCATTGGGACATGGAGAACAGAGACTGAGAAATGTTTCAAGAAATGTTTAAAGTAGAAAAATAGAAAAACTACACCACAAACAGGCCCTTCAGCCCACAAGTTGTGCCGAACATGTCCCTACCTACTAGGCATATCTATAACCCTCCATCTTACTAATTTCCATGTACTTATCCAAAAGTCTCTAAAGACCGTAGCGAATCCACCTCTATGACCACTACCGGCAGCCGATTCCATGCAGCCACCACCCTCTGTGTGAAACACTTATCCCTGACATCTCCTCTGTACCTACTCCCCAGCGTACTTAGCGGTTTAGAGAAAGTGTAACTGTTGCTGGAAGAATTGACAATCTTTTTACTCAATTTCACTGGTATCTTCCAAAGAAAACAAATAGATTTGATGGAGACAGGGTGACAAGGAGGCAGGATAGTTGGACCAGAAGGATTGATGCTGCACTCCCTGGCAAAGACTCGCTAACGTTCTTCAGTGCTGTTAACCATTCAATAAATCAGATTCAGATACCTGGATAATTGGGGCTCATTCTGGGGTAGGTGGAACCTCTACAAACGGAATGATCTACACCTGGACCAAAGGGGTACCAATATCCTGGTGGAATGGGGGGGGGGGTGCGGTGCAGAATTGTTAATGCTCTTTGGGAGGGTTTAAACTAATTCAGCAGGGGGATGGGAACCTGAATTGTCGCTCCGGTATACAGGAGTTGAGAGTAGTGAGGTCATGAATAAGGTTTGAAGGTCACAGGAGTGTACCAGCAGGCAGGAAGGTGGTTTGAAGAGCATCCAGAATAAGGTGGGTGAACTTGCAGCATGGGTTGGTACCTGGGACTTCGATGTGGTGGCCACTTTGGAGACATGGATGGAGCAGGGACAGGAACGGCTGTTGCAGGTTCCAGGGTTTAGATGTTTCAGTAAGATCAGGGAAGGTGATAAAAGAGGGGGAGGTGTGGTATTGTTAGTCAAGGACATTACTACGGTGGCAAAAAGGACGTTTGATGAGGACTCCTCTACTGAGGTAGTATGGACTGAGATTAGAAACAGGAAAGGAGAGGCCACCCTGTTGGGAGTTTTCTACAGGCCTCCAAAAAGTTCCAGAGATGAGGAGAAAAGGATTGCAAAGATGACTCTGGATCAGAGCGAAAGTAACAGGGTAGTGGCTGTGGGGGACTTTTACTTTACAAATACTGACTGGAAACACTATAGTTGGAGTACTTTAGATGTGTCAGCTTTTGGCCAATGTGTGCAGGCTTTCCTGACACAGTATATAGATAGGACAACAAGAGGTAAGGCCACATTGGATTTGGTACTGGGTAATGAACCAGGCCAGGTGTTAGATTTGGAGATAGGTGAGCACTTTGGTGATAGTGACCACAATTCGGTTATGTTTACATTAGTGATGGAAAGGGTTAGGTATATACCACAGGGCAAGAGTTATAGCTGGGGGAAAGGAAATTATGATGCGATCAGGCGAGATTTAGGATGCATAGAATGTGGAAGGAAACTGCAGGGGATGGGCACAATTGAAATATGGAGCTTGTTCAAGGAACAGCTACTGCGTATCCTTGATAAATATATACATGTCAGGCAGGGAGGGAGTGGTAGAGTGAGGTTTATTAAAGAAATTGAATCGCTTGTGAAGAGGAAGAAGACTTATGTAAAGATGAGACGTGAAGGCTTATTTAGGTAACAATTACAAGTTAGCCAGGAAAGAGCTAAAGAGAGAGCAAAGAAGAGGCAGGAGGGAACATGAGAAGTCTTTGGCAGGTAGGATCAAGGAAAACCCTAAAGCTTTCTATAGGTATGTCAGGAATAAAAGAATGACATGGGTAAGATTAGGGCCAGTCAAAGACAGGAGTGGGAAGTTGTGCGTAGAGTCCAAAAAGACAGGAGAGATGCTAAATGAATGTTTTTCATCGGTATTCACATAGGAAAAAGGCAATGTTGTTGAGGAGAATACTGAGATACAGGCTATTAGAACAGATGGGATTGAGGTTCATAAGGAGGAGATGTTAGCAATTCTGCAAAGTGTGAAAATAGAGTCGTCGTGAGGGAGTTGGTGGGAGCCCTAAAAATTGAACATCACTTGCAATGCCGTGCAATCCTGTCTAAAGGACCCTGGGTCAGTTATAGGAACATCTTTGGGTAACGCTACAGTTAGGATGCCCCCGCCCTCCAGGTCAGAGCTGACTTGCTCAGGCTCAGAAAGTTATGGTCAAATCTTATGAAACATTGGTTGGCCTTCAAGCAGGAGTTTTGCCTTGAATAAAACACACACACTTGAGAGAAGATGTAACAGGTTCACAGAGGATGAAGAAGAAAGTGGCGAAAATCATACCAGGCTTGGGAGAACACAGTTGCATCATTACTGTCAGCACTTGTCGAAGAGGGGTTGACAGAAGGTTTTATGTGATGTTCCAAACAATCAGCAATTTAATATTAACTGCAGAGTAGCAGTTATCATTGCTGGGAGGATTGAGATGCATTTTATCCCATTTGAGCAAATTCAAATGGAAAGGAAGAACCATTGATCGGAAGGCAGAGAGCTCCCGACAGAAACACTGGATAAAGGGAATGGTTGGATTGTTCTGACAGAGAGCAAAGACAGATATACTGACCTCCTTCAGCTTTCTAAACTGTGAAACTGTGGAATTACTGCACCAAAAGTCGACTTGGCTCAGATTATTTATTTTAAAGCGATATAATGACGATCAGAATATTCTGGTTCTTACCTTGTGCAGCCACTCCCGATCCTGGTTCCAGAGAATCTAGATAAGTTAGTGTGGTTGATTCAGCCGTTCATTGAACACACCCTGGTCAAAGATCAGTTACACACCTGAGTCATAAACACGACCTTCAGCCTGATCAGTACAATCCCTCACCACACCCTTCTCTTTTTAAGAGTTGGGCCTGAATTAAACAGTATCATTTTACTGAAGTGTTTCAATAAATCACTGATCAATTTATACCCAAGTCACTCATTCTGTTTGCCTGAAAACAGCAAATATCATCCCCAGGGCATTCCAGACCCAGAGAGAGGCCATCTGCAGTGGTTATATTTTATTTCCCACAGTATAACTCACATCTTACTCAACTGTAAAATTCACAGAGAACCAGGTTCAAATAACAGTTTTGTTTATTGATTCAAGAGGCCAAATTATAGGAGACACCCAATTCTCATGCTGAATTTTCTTTGCTTTCAATCACTAGATATTTTGTCACGATTCTATCCCAGTAAATATAATGCATTGGCATCGTGATTCTATTAATCTCACTATCCAGGCTTCCATCTTACATAAGAACATAACATAAGAAATAGGAGCAGGAGTAGGCCAACTAGCCCTTCGAGCCTGCCCCACCATTCAATAAGATCATGGCTGATCTGTCATGGCTCAGTTCCACATTCCCGCCCTCTCCCCATAACCCTTAATCCCCTCGCTTATCAAAAACCCAGCAACAGTATCTTATTAGCCAAGTACTCCAGCCTTGAGTTTGTGCAATGTCCTTCACAGGTCCCTTTCCAAGTAACAACAGAAGTGATTAGTTTGCTCTGGAAATGTCTCCAGTTAGTTATTTGCGATATTTATATTTAGTCTTAGCTCTCAACAGGAAAATCAAAAGCAAATATATTCAATAATTTGTGATTACGATTCTCTGCACTTAGGGCGAATCTTTGGAGGAATTTGCAGTTAAGATACTCCTCCCTGCCCACCACCAACCCCAGCTCCAATATTAATCGATCAGACACAGAAAGTTATGATGAAACTTCATAAAATTTTCGTTCAGTTTCAAGCAGAACGAGGTCACGTAAAGAATAAAGAACATTCACTTGAGAAAAAAAGGTAACAATGTTAAATAGGGTGAATAAATGATTGATGAATATCATACTAGATTTGAAGGACCTCAGTTGCATGGACAGGATCTGGACAGGAAGAAGAGAGACTCATAGAATCTTGCAAATGATGTTCAAAACAACAAACAAATTAAACAGTGACCACAGAGAAACTACTACCATTGTTGGAAGGATTCATCAGATTTCTAACCCATTTTCATAAATGTCTTCAAATGGAAATGAGTAAGTATTAAAGGAAAGGAAGCAGGGTCACGGGGAAAAGGCAGGGTAGTGATATTGGTTGGATTGTCCTGACAGAAACCTAGTATGAACCACTGAGCTCCTTCAGCGACCTAAGTTTTAAATGCATCTGTTGTACAACTTCATCAAAAGTTGATTTGGCATTAGTGCTCGATGTTAAATATTATAGTGATGGTTCAGATATCCTGGGGTCTTGCCTTGTGCAAATGTTATCATTCCTGCTTCCTGATAAATTAATGTAGGGAAATCAACAGTTTATTCAACAGACCCTGGATTAAGGACAATTACACACCAGAATCACAAACTCGACCTTCAGCCTGATCAGTACAATCCCTCACCATGTTTTGCTCTCATTTACTGCTGGGTCTGAATCTCACACACCCTGATTTATATTAACTTATTCTGAAAAATCTCTGACCGAATTAGACAAAATCATTCATTTTGTGTGCCTGTTTACAGTGACTGCCTTCCCCGGCTCTTTCAGACCCACAGAAAAACTGTGTCTGAAGTTGTTCAATTTGATGTTTTCCTCATTTTGTTACCCACTCTATAATGTTATTATCTGACTATAAATGTACAGAGAGAGAAAAGTGAAAAGAACATTGTCCCTTGTTTGGGTTCAGACAACAGAAGATAGGAAACACTGAGCTCTCCTGTTGAAGAAAACCTTTCCTTTCAGTCACTAGATTTTTCATTCTATTTTGCTACAATTTTATCTCAGTAAATGTAATGTATTTGCATCTTTGCTCCATTAATTTTGGTATCCAGGCATCTATCATTTTAACCAGTTTAAACAGCTTTGAATGTGTACACTTTCCTTCATAGCTTATTTTCCAGCAACAGTGGAGTAATGATTGAAATGTTGTGGAGATGGTCTCTGTTTCATTACATGCGGTAATTCTGTTTCCAACCTTCGTTCGAAACAGCAATGTGACTAATACGTAACTTCAATATTGTATTGTTACTCTTCTCTGCGCTTGTACTTTTTGGAATTAAATTACACAATGTCTGTCCCACCAGAGGATAGATCGACCAGAGGTGGTGGCAGACACCTGGAAGGGATTAATCAAGATTGAACATCTCAGGAAATTAACATATGGTGTTAACTGAGAACTTCCAGCCCAGGTGTGGACATCCTGGGGAACTCCGTAGTTAGGGTGCCCCTAAGTACAGACATTACTTTCTCAACCACAGGATGTTATGATGAAATCATAATCCCTCCAAACCTCACTTTCCCATAATGAGTTCCTTATCAATTACACACAAGGACATTTTCAATTGATTTACTCAATTAACCCTCTGATCATTTTAGGCCAAGACATGAATTACATCGGGGCAGGAACAGGACTGATATCCTTGGGGAGTTCTTGCTAGAATGGTTGGAGAGGCTTCAAATCAATTTGCCAGAGGGATGGGAATCTATGTGACTATTCCAAGTTGGGGTAATCAAGAAAAAAGACGGAAAAGGTGAATATGAATGTTGATTGGCAGTGAAATCAAGGACCAGGGTCAGAGAAGGACTCAGTAAAAATTTACGGAATGGGACAAGAAACATCAAAAGTGTTTACCTTACGATTTCATACCTGAATGCTCAGAGCTTCCAAATCAAAACAGAATAGTTGTGTGAATAGTTGTCAATGGTTATTGTCTTATTTTGTAATACAGAGCAATGGTTGCTAGGTTACCAAGTATTGGAAATAAGCATTGAGGAGTATTCAATGTTTTAAGAAGTACCACCAGAAAGGGAGAGAGACTGGAGTTTCATTGTTGATTAAGTTACTGATATGTTCCTGGGGAAATATGTTAGCCCAGATGAAGGAATATAGATTGGGTATATAGGATAAAAAAAACTTTTCATCTCACAAGACAGTTCAATAAAAAGGAAGGAACGATTTTATGTTTGGAGAAGGAGATTCAGAGCGGTTTTGGGAAAAAATGTTTTCACCCAGAGGGTGATGGTAATCTGGAAACTCGCTGCCTGAAAGGGTGGTAGAGGTGAGCGAACTCTCACAGTATTTTGGCATCTACGCAAATGGTTGCAATACTATGGCAGAGGCATTACATGCAAAGTGCTGGAAAATAGATGAGAAAACATAGGTGCTTGATGGCCGGCAGAGACAAGATGGGCCGAAAGGCCTTGTTCTATGCTCTAGAGCAGCACGATTCTATCTCTAACATTCTGCCCCTTTTAGCAAAGTGTCTTAATCAGGACTTCACCGGCAGTCAACTGCTGCCCAGCCTTAACAAAAAAATACTGTTGTTCCCACATATCTGAAATCTGTTCGACAATGGATTCATAATGTGATGCTACTTGCAGTATAATAAGAACATAAGAACATAAGAAATAGGAGCAGGAGTAGGCCATCTAGCCCTTCAAGCCTGCCCCGCCATTCAATAAGATCATGGCTGATCTGTTGTGGCTCAGTTCCACTTTCCCGCCCTCTCCCCATAACCCTTAATCCCCTCTCTTATCAAAAACCCATCAACCCGCGTCTTAAACATATTTAGCGAGGCAGCCTCCACCACTTCAACAGGCAGAGAATCCCAGAGATTCACCACCCTTTGAGTGAAGAAGTTCCCCCTCAACTCCGTTCTAAACCGCCCCCCCTTTATCTTGAGGCTGTGCCCCCTAGTCCTACTGTCCTTTCTGAGCGGGAAGAGTCTCTCCACCTCTATCCTATCCATCCCATTCATCATCTTATACATCTCAATGAGATCTCCCCTCATTCTTCTAAACTCTAACAAGTACAAGCCTAGTTTATTCAGCCTCTCCTCATAGCTCAACCCCCTCAACTCCGGTATCAGCCTAGTGAACCTCCTCTGCACTCCCTCCAAGGCCAAAATATCCTTGCGTAAGTACAATGCTAACTTAGGCTCGTGGAATGGTGTCTGGGTTTTACTAACATAAATATATAAATTTCAAGAGCAAGGATCTGTCTTTTACTGCAGTAGGGCCACCTAAATGTGATGCAATCCATGAAGATGTCATCGTTGTGCATGCTCCACAGTGACTCCAGCCACAGTTTCAGTTAGTTACAGCGTGAAACTCTTCAGGAAAGTGGACACACTGTGGGCTCTGGAAATGTCCTTTCCTTCCCACATCAACTTTCCACATGGCCAAACGGTCGAGTCATGACTTCTCCTTAACACAACCCCATGACTTATACTTCATCTAGTTTTGATAATTATGAGGGTTACACAAATAACTACCAAATCCTACTTAATCAGGCCGTCGCTCATCTCTGAGGAATAATCAAAAATGAATGGAGCACCTCGAGTGTCGCTTCACCCAACTCTCTCGCTCAGCAAATGTAAATCTAAGAACTGCAAAACTGCTCACCAAAACCAACCAAAGCAACACTCAGAAACAGATCATTTTATGCTCTCTGATTCAAACATCTAAACCTATCATCAGCCAGCTATCAAACTAATTTACAGAACCTGTTTGAAAACTAGACTTCTCTCCTTCTACCCGAGAAACACAATTCTATTATTATTGAACTAAACACGGAATTAAATTCAGAGAATGTATCTTGGCTGTTGAAGAACCACCTCCAGTTCGAATGCAGCACATTATCAGGTTATAGATATTTATGGCATTCAACAATTCCAAAATAACCGCAACAGATCCATTCTCACCCACTACAAGTTTTACTTGCAGATTTTTTGTTTGATTTAAAGGAGCTGATCATTTTATTTTTAGTCTCATCTTATTCTGTTGATAGGACAATGACTGTCACCAAAATTATCCTGATCAATATTTTATTGAATTGTTTTTCATCATTCTACTGAATTCGAATGGAAATTTTCAGTGTATGACCGGGGAACAGAGAGGAAGGGACAGGGATGGGGAATGGCCTGCTCCTGTTTTGAGAAACTAGAAAGAGGAGTTTGCTATTCTGCCCTTCGATCCTGATCCGCCACGCATTTCCATCATGGCTGGTCATCGAATTCAATATCCTCATTCCTCCCATCCCCCCATATCTCTTGAAGAGATGGAGGATCGAAGGAGTGAATATGTAGAAAGAGATATAAGAACATAACATAAGAAATAGGAGCAGGAATAGGCCATCCAGCCCTTCGAGCCTGCCCCGCCATTCAATAAGATCATGGCTGATCTGTCATGTCTGAGTTCCACATTCCCGCCCTCTCCCCATAACCCTTAATCCCCTCTCTTATCAAAAACCCATCAACCCGCTTCTTAAAAATATTTAGCGAGGCAGCCTCCACCACTTCAACGGGCAGAGAATTCCAGAGATTCACCACCCTTTGAGTGAAGAAGTTCCTCCTCAACTCCGTTCTAAACCACCCCCCCTTTATCTTGAGGCTGTGCCCCCTAGTCCTACTGTCCTTTCTTGAGCGGGAAGAGTCTCTCCACCTCTATCCTATCCATCCCATTCATCATCTTATACGTCTCAATGAGATCTCCCCTCATTCTTCTAAACTCTAACGAGTACAAGCCTAGTTTATTCAGCCTCTCCTCATAGCTCAACCCCCTCAACTCCGGTATCAGCCTAGTAAACCTCCTCTGCACTCCCTCCAGGGCCAAAATATCCTTGCGCAGGTGCGGCGCCCAAAACTGCACACAGTACTCCAGCTGCGGCCTCACCAATGCCCTATACAGCTGCAGCAAGACCTCCCTACTTTTATATTCAATCCCCCTTGCTATGAAGGCCAGCATCCCATTCGCCTTCCTGACCACCTGCTGCACCTGCAAGCTGGGTTTTTGCGACTCATGCACAAGGACCCCGAGGTCCCTCTGCACCGTCGCCTGCTGCAGCTTTTCTCCACATAAGTAATAGTCCTTCCTACCATTCTTCCTACCAAAGTGGACCACCTCGCACTTGCCAACATTAAATTCCATTTGCCATTTCCTGGCCCATTCGCCCAGCCTATCTAGATCCTTCTGTAGACTCTCCACACCCTCCGCACAATTTGCCTTTCCACCAACCTTTGTGTCATCAGCAAATTTCGACACCCTACACTCGGTTCCCTCCTCCAGATCATCTATATAAATGGTAAATAGCTGAGGCCCCAGCACCGACCCCTGGGGCACTCCACTAGTCACCATCCGCCAATCCGAATAGCACCCATTAACCCCCACTCTCTGCCTCCTATTTGACAACCAATCCTCTATCCACGCTAACACCCTACCCCCAACTCCATGTCCCCTGACCTTCTGTAATAACCTCTTGTGAGGTACCTTGTCAAATGCCTTCTGAAAATCAAGAAAGACCACATCCACCGGCTCTCCTCTATCCACTGCCCTAGACACATCCTCATAGAACTCCAGTAAATTTGTCAGACACGACTTCCCCTCAACCGTGCTGCGTCTGCTCTATCAAGCAATTCCCCTCAAGATGCAGAAAAAAGGAGAGAGACATTGGGGTAGAAAAGTTAACATCAGCCTGGGGAGATGCTGAAACACTTGGTAACATTTTTAGTAACATTGGTAATTTCTTTGACTGGAGATCAGTGTGATTTTAGATGCTATGTTATGTTTAGTCATGACCAAGTGGTTAGGATGAAGCACTAGAAATCCACTGAGGTTTCCCTGCACATGTTTGAATCCTGCCGACTACGTATTTCTCATTTCTCAAGGTTCAGTTTCAAGTTCCACCACCTTCCTTTGGAACTAATCTTGCCTGAGACAGAATGATATTCCCCCATCTCTACAGCAGCAAAAGATATCCAAAAGACCAATGGTGGTGTGCAGGAGGGGGCACTGCGTCAAGAAAACAAAGAGGCAGCAAGAAGAAAGGTGAAAGCAATGGGATGTTTCAGGTATCGAGGGACACATCACAAATTTATTGATGCTGTTTGTCACCACTGCAACAAAAAGGGGGCGTTTAATGAAGAACTGTAAAGGTGCTAAGAGCAAGTCGAAAGCAGAGTGAGGGAATTCAAATCTGAAAAAGCATCAGTCAGCTATACATCACCTGGAAAGCTCAGAGCAGATACAGGAGCAAAGGATTCCATATAATTCCATAAGACTTCAGATAGGAATGGATAAGGACAAGAGTGACCCTCGGTTCAATTGGACAAGGGCCAAATACATCCAAATTAGACAGGAAACAGGGGAATGTGGATTGGGAGCGGCTCTTTGAGGGCAAATACAGGACTGGCATGTGGGAAGCTTTTAAAGGCCAATTGATTGAAATGCGGGAAATGCCTGACCTGGAGAAAATGAAGGATAGAAATACCAGAATTCGGGAACCATGGATGACCAGGAAAATTGTAAGCTTAGTCAAAAAAAAATCAAAAAATAGATCGAGGCAACGAAACAAAAACTGACAAAGCCTCTGAGGAGTGTGGAGAAAATAAAAAATGAATTTAATCATCAAATTATGAGGGCTAAAACGTTTTTAGCAAACAGGGGGATGGAGAATCCCATATCTTTTATGCATGTATTCAGAGCAAGAGAGTAGCCCAAGAAAGAATAGGCCCAATCATGGGCAATGGGCACATGGTATGTGTGGAATCACAGGAAGTCAATGAGATCATTAATAAGTACTTTGTATCCATATTCATCAAGGGTTGGGCATGAGGATGTTAAGGCCAAGGATAGGTGTGTGAACACTCTAGGGAATGTCAATATATCAAAGAAGAAAGCGATAAGTATCTCAATTAAATTAAGGTAGACAAGTCCTTGGGGCCAGATGGGATTGACCCCAGTTTACTGTGGGGGGAAAGAAATAGGGGAATAAAAAAGATATCGTCACATCCTCTTTAACCACAGGCGAGATTCCAGATGACTGGAGAATAGCCATTGGCGATCCCTTGTTTCAGAAAGAAAGCCTGCATAATCCAGGAAATGAAGGGTTACTGAGCCTAACGTCTGTGGTGGAGAAGCTTCTGGTGAGGATATGTGCACATTTGGAAGACATTGACTAGCTTGTGTCAGGCAGCGTGGTTTTTATAAGGGAAAATCATGTCTCACCAACTTGATTGAGGTTTTCGAAGAGGTGATAAAGATATCTGATGAGGGAAGGGCTGTGGGTGTAGTTTATATGGACTGTACTAAGGCGTTTGACAGGATCCCACCTGGCAGACTTGTACAACAACTGAAATCACAAGGAATCGGATGGGCTGGCTAGACGGAAACAGAACTGGCTCGATGATAGAAGACAGAGGGCAGGATGTTACGGCTGTGCTCGCCCCAAAACCGTAAAAGCCAACCCGAGGTCAACAAACCTTACCTCGGCTTTCCGATTCCCATGGTGGGCAGAAGAGGAAAATTCTCCCCAGAAAGCAGCAGGGCAAGGGGTTTTTTTTTCAGAATGGTGATCTATAGTTAGTAATGTTCTGCAGAGACCAGTGCTGGGACCTATTTCATTTGGGGAAAACTGGATGGGCTGATTAGTAAGTTTGCGGGTGACACGAAGATTGGTGGAGAGGGCAATAGTGTTCAGTTTACAACAGGATATAGATAGATTGGAAACTTGGGCACAGAAATGACAAATGAAATGTAATCTGGATAAATGTGAGATGGTGCATTTTGGAGGATCAAGTTTATGTGTGAATTGTACAGTAAACGGCAGAAGCCTTCGGAACATTAAGACACAGAGGGATCTGGGTGTGCAGGTCCACAGTTCCCTAAACATGGCAACATAGGTGGCCATAGTTATTAAGACGACATATGGCCAGGGTATTGAGCACAAGCTTTGGTAAATCATGTTGCACCTATATATAACGTTGGTTCAGCCACATTTGGAGTATTGCTTGCAGTTCTGGTCACCACACCACCAGAAGGATGTGGAAGCTTTGCAGAACACAAATAAGGTTCACCAGGATGTTGCCTGGTCTGAAGGGTGTTGGCTGTGGTGAGAGGTTGAATAAACAAGGATTGTTTTCACTGGACAGCCAAAGGCTGAGTGGAGACCTGATAGAGGTTTAGAAACTTATGAGATGCACAGACATGGTGCAAATTCAGAAGCTTTTTCCCCAGGGTGTAAGTGTCAGTAAAAGGGTTCAAGGTGAAAGAGGGGGAAAGTTTGAGACAGATGTGCAGGGGATGTTTTTCACACAGAGAATGGTTGGAGACTGGAACATGCTGCCAGAGGAGGTGGTTGAGACAGGCACATTCACAACATTTAAGGCCATCATAGAATCATAGAAACCCTATAGTGCAGAATGAGGCCATTTGGCCCCTTGAGTCTGCACCGACCACAATCCCACCCATTCCCTATCCTCACAACCCTTCATATTTACCCACTAATCCCTCTAACCTACACATCTCAGAACACTAAGGGGCAATTTTAGCATGGCCAATCAACTAAACCGTACATCTGTGGACAGTGGGAGGAAACTGGAGCACCCGGAGGAAACCCACACAGACACGAGGAGAATGTGCAAACTCCACACAGACAGTGACCCGAGCTGGGAATCAAACCCAGGTTCCTGGAGCTGTGAAGCAGCAGTGCTAACCACTGTGCTACCCCTAGATGGCATCTGGATGGGCAGATGGAAAAGGAAGGAATAGAGGGATACAGACCGAGTAAGGACAGAAGGGCTTTTTAATTCAGTTACTTGAGGGTTTGGAGGGCTGAAGGTTGTGTTCTTGTGTTGTATTTTTCTTTGCTCTAGGAGGATTTTTAATGTGAGTGAGGGGTGTGTGAAACCTATCTATGAAACAGTGAAGGTCAGTGGAAAACAAACCAAGGTGGTGGTGGACACAGGAGTGTCCACCACCACCCTAATGACATGACTTCACACTCTTCTGTGTTAAAATGCGTCTGCCTCTTCACCACCTACTCCACCAACCCATTTATATTATTTCAAAACTATAGCTACCCTCTACACTGTTCACTACTGGGCCAATGTTTTTCCATCTGCAAATTTTAGACTCCCCTACCCAAAGGTAGATGAGTCTAAAACTGGAAGTTTAAGGTGAGAGGGGAGAGATACAAAAGTGTCCAGAGGGGCATCTGTTTTCATACAGAGGGTGGTGAGTGTCTGGAACAAGCTGCCAGAGGTAGCAGTAGAGGCGGGTACAATTTTATCTTTTAGAAAAACATTTAGACAGTTACATGGGTAGGATGGGTATAGAGGGATAAGGGCCAAATGCGGGCAATTGGGATTAGCTTAGGGGTTTAAAAAAAATAAGGGCAGCATGGGCAAGTTGGGCCAAAGGGCCTGTTTCCATGCTGTAAACCTCTATGGCTGTGACTCTGTAATTTCCAAATCGTGCTGCCCCATTCATTTCCACAATGTTAATCTGTAACACAAAGTGTAAGGAGCTGCAAAAGTGAGCACTGTGGAACATTTTATCCAGTTTGCCACATTACACTCTACCCCGTGGGTTTTTACACTTTTCACCAATCTGCCATATGGGACCTTGTCAAAGACCTGGCTAAGTTCCATGTACACAACATACACAGCACTACCTCCAGCATCCTTTCTCATCACATCCTCAAAGAATTCAATCAAATTTGTGAAGCAAGATCTTCCTTTAACAAATATACATTGACCATTCCTGATAAATCTGTGCCTTTCTACTTGACAATTAATCCCCCCACTCAGGATTATTTCCATTCATTTGCCCACCACCAATTTAAGGCTAACTGGCCTATAATTGTTTGGCATTTCCCTTGACACCTTTTTTTAAAACAATTGAAGAAAGTTTGCCTTTCTGCAGCCCTCAGTTAGCTCCTCTATATCTAGTGATGATTGGAAAATCATTATCAGATTAGTCAGTGGGGTGTTGGCCCGGCTGTGGAAGATGGGCTGGAATTCTGTGCTATGTTGGGTGGTTCTCGATGGGTGCACTGAGCTGCAAGTGAGGCAGTGTTGTATCCATCAGCTGGTGGGGGGACAGTTATGTTGTCCTATTCAGGATGGAGGGGCTAATCTTGTGGTGAAGGGAAACCATTTTGTCCCATGGATCTCTGGGAGGTTTGTAGGCAGGTCACGTGATGGGAGTGGGTTTTGGATGTAGTGTGGGACCTGTGGGCAATGTTAGGCCTTTGGGTGGTCAAGGAAGTTGCCAGAGGGACAGGTGGCCAAGGGGATGGTCAGTGAAAGGCTTGGACAGGACATGTTTAGTGTGGTGTTGGCAGACGGTGAATGAAGTTCCTCTGGGGTGTCATATTTTCAATGACATCGTTACTTGGTGGAGATCGGTCAGATTGTCAGCCGGGTCAGTCATTAGAATGGTCAAGTCTTTGGATGGTGCTCAGTGGGGAGGGTGGGCTGCAGGGGGATGTTCAGATGGTCTGGATGATCAGTGGGTATAGGGGTCAGTAGTGAATGGTGCTCAGTGGGGAGGGTGGGCTGCAGGGGGATGTTCAGATGGTCTGGATGATCAGTGGGTATAGGGGTCAGTAGTGAATGGTGCTCAGTGGGGAGGGTGGGCTGCAGGGGGATGTTCAGATGGTCTGGATGATCAGTGGGTGTAGGGGTCAGTAGTGAATGGTGCTCAGTGGGGAGGGTGGGCTGCAGGGGGATGTTCAGATGGTCTGGATGATCAGTGGGTGTAGGGGTCAGTAGTGAATGGTGCTCAGTGGGGAGGGTGGGCTGCAGGGGGATGTTCAGATGGTCTGGATGATCAGTGGGTATAGGGGTCAGTAGTGAATGGTGCTCAGTGGGGAGGGTGGGCTGCAGGGGGATGTTCAGATGGTCTGGATGATCAGTGGGTATAGGGGTCAGTAGTGAATGGTGCTCAATGGCATTTAGTCAGCGACGAGTTGACTGGGGGTAATTAAATTTGTAGTCCTGAGGAAGGGAGGTGGGGTTTCCCCAAGGGGCTCATAATAACTCACGTGGCAGTGTCTGGTAGGCAGGCATGGTCTGGTGGGCTCACACGGAAGACACAGACAGAAGTGTTCTGTAGATCAGGTGGTTTTCCGTGGGATCCAGTGGAATGTGGAGGTGGTGAAGTCGGGACACGGGGAGGGGAACAGATGTTCTATGGATTTGGCCAGAGGGGATCGAGGGGACGGTCAGGATGTTAGAAAGTTAGATGTGGAATAACATGGAGTGTCATGGCAGTCTGTTGTTCTTATTGGATTATTAGCCACTGGTGGGTGGTCTATGGATCTAAAGATCTATCGATCACCATATTATCAACAGATACCTCAGTAATCTAGTGAGATCTAAATTTGAAGTAGATTTAATTCTTCTAAATTGGTCTAAGTGATGACTATTGTCAGTCAGTCTGAACAATCAGAAGTTTGTAATTTACATCACAATATCTGGTGGATCCATTACAGGACGATGGCTCAATAAAAGATTGAACTTCTCGGGTAATTGTCACACAAGATTTACCGGGGGATTCTGGGGTGTGGTGTGGGTGTCCCCAGCATCTTTTTTGGGTATGTCCAATTAGGATGTCTCAGAGTGTGAAAAGTATGAGCCCAAATTGAATATAACCTAAAACATTAGTTCAGCCTTAAGCAGGAATAATGAGTTGAACATTGGACATGTACTTAAACAAGAACATAACCTGTTCAGAGAGGTGAAGAAAATGTTGATAAAAATGGTGCCAGAAATGACATTGGTAACATTACATTCAGTTACACTGATAACATTCAGATACATTAGCAACATGGAGAACAGCATTGAGAAGTATTTTCAATAGATGTTTAAAGTTCTGAGCGGTTTAGACGAAGTGCAGAGAAACTGTAACTATTGCTGGAAAAATTGAATATATTTGTCTCAATTTCACCGATCTCTTCCAAAGAAAACCAATCGATTTGAAGGAAACAGGGTGATAAGGGAGGTGGGATATTTGGGCTAGAAGGATTGACCTTGCAGTGTCCAGCACAGACTCGCTGACGTTCCTCAGTGCTGTTAACTATTCAATAAATCTACTGGGCCACTCTGTAAAATGCAACAAAGGCTCATGTTTCCTTTCTCAAATCACTGGAATAGTTGTTAGTATATTCTCGGTTCTTACCTTGTGCTGTGGTTCTTGATTCTGGTTCCAGAGAGTCCTGATAAATTAGTGTAGAGTTTACAGCAGATTATCGAACACACCCTGGGTAAAGAATAACTACACATCAGGGTCATAAACAAGACCTTCACCCTGATCAGCACAAACCATTAACACATTGTACTTTTATTTAGAGCTGCATCCGAATTAAACGACATATCATTTTAATTGAATTGTTCTGATTAGTTGCTGACCAATTTTGACAAGGATGTTCATTTTGTTGCCTGTTGATAGTGATTACATTTCCCCATGCTCTTTTAGAAACACAGAAAAACAGTCTCCATTTACTGGCTGTGATGTTTTTTTTCTCTTTGTATTACGTATTGTATAATGTCTTTATTATTGGAATATCAACTTTCAAACATAGCAAAGTTCAAAACTCAAACATTGTTGGTTTATTGGGTTCAGACACCAGAGGATAGGAAACACTGAGATTTACCATTAAAATATCTTCATTTTCAATCACTAGATTTTCACTTTATTTTGCTACAATTCTATCTGTGTAAATGTAATTTATTGATATTGTTGATGCATTAATCTCGATACCCAGGCTTCTATTCTATTCTACTGCCCTGAACTTGTGTGTTTTCCATCATCGATAATTCTCCCAGCAACAGTAGATTAATGAGGAGAATGTCTCAGACTAGTCTCCAGTTGGTTATCTGCGCTATTTTTTGTTCACAGCCTGAGATGTGATCAGGAATATAGCAGCTAATTAGCCTCAATATTTGGTAATTAGCTTTGTCTGCTGGTTCCATTTTTTGGAATGGAATCACTCAATGTCTGTCACATGAGAGAACAGATCTACCAGAGGGAGTGGCAGTATTATCACAGGAAAGGTGGTGGGAACCCTCAGAATTGAACTTCTCGGGCAATGTGGTACAACCCTGACTAAAGGACCTCTGGCCTGTTGTAGGGACATCTTTGGATACCTCACAGTTAGGATGTCCCCGGCCCCACACTGCATGTCAGACGTGACTTAGAACATAAGAACATAAGAACATAAGAAATAGGAGCAGGAGTAGGCCATCTAGCCCTTCGAGCCTGCCCCGCCATTCAATAAGATCATGGCTGATCTGTCGTGGCTCAGTTCCACATTCCCGCCCTCTCCCCATAACCCTTAATCCCCTCTCTTATCAAAAACCCATCAACCCGTGTCTTAAGTATATTGAGCGAGGCAGCCTCCACCACTTCAACGGGCAGAGAATTCCAGAGATTCACCACCCTTTGAGAGAAGAAGTTCCTCCTCAACTCCGTTCTAAACCGCCCCCCCTTTATCTTGAGGCTGTGCTCCCTAGTCCTACTGTCCTTTCTGAGCGGGAAGAGTCTCTCCACCTCTATCCTATCCATCCCATTCATCATCTTATACGTCTCAATGAGATGACTCAGTGACTTGCTCAGACCTTGGAGGTTACGATGAAACTTTATGAAACTTTGTTCCAGCTTCAAGCAGGAATATCCCCTCGAGTAAAAGACACACACGAGAGTGAAGATGTAAGGTTCACAGAGGACAAAGAAAAATTAGTAAAATCATACATGGATGAAGGAACTCAGTTGCATGATTACTGTCAGCACATGTGGAAGGGAGGTCGATAGAAGCTTTCATGTGATGTTACAAACACTGAACAGTTTAATATTAACTGCAGATAAACTGTTATCATTGTTAAAGGATTTGGAAGCATTTTTATCCCATTTCACATTGTTTAAACAGAAATGAAGAATTCTTGAAGGAAAGGATGAGGGGGTACATGGACAAATAGGGGAAAGAAGGACTGGCTGGATTGGTATTATGGAAAACTAACACAGACACACTGACCTCCTTGAACTTTCTAACCTATCGATCCATGGCACCAAAACTCGAGATTGTTCAGATTCCCTACATTAAAACAATGTAAAGGTGGTGAGGATATTCTGGGCTCTTACCGTGAGCAGCCGTTCCCGCTCCTGGTTCCAGAAAGTCTGAACAAATTAGTACAGTGGATTCAACCGCTTATCAAACACACCCTGGGTAAAGATCAGTTACACACAGTCATAAATACGACCTTCAGTCTGATCAGTGCAACTCCTCACCACACCTTTCTCTTAATGCCAGCTGGGTCTGAATTAAACAGTATAATTTTACTGAATCCTTTCAATAAATCCGTAATCAGTTTAAACGAAGACATTCATTCTGTGTGCCTAATAACAGAGAGTATTGTCCACAGATTCTTTAAGACCCACAGAGAAATAGTCAGCAGTTGTTAGATGTTATCACCCACTGTCTAACTTATCTATTATTTAATGAGGCAATTCCCGGGAGAACAAGGTTCAAAGATCAATGTTCATTTATGGGTTTCATCCGGCAGAGAACAGGACACAATAAACTCTCTTCTTTGAAACATACTTGCTCTCAAACACTAAATTTAAATGTTGTACAAAATGATGGACATTTTGAGCATTAACTTGTGTGACTCTGTTACAATTGGTGACAGGATTCAGAAACTTCTAATCCAATTTCACAGAGGACTTATATACGTGTCTCAGATAGATAGAGAGAGAGAGGGAGAAATAGATCGACAGATAGATAGATAGATAGATACATAGATAGACAGATAGATAGATAGATAGATACATAGATAGACAGATAGATAGACAGATAGATAGATAACGACTGCACCAAAAAGTCAATATTTCACAATTTCCCTACGTTAAAATTTGATCATTGTTGTCACACAGCAGAGCCATAAACATGAACTTCAGCCTGCTCCGTACAAATCCTCATCACATTTTCCCTAATTTAGTGCTGGGTCTGAATCACTCATATTCTCATTTATATTAACTTATACCGATAATTCACTGATCAAGTTGAACAAAGTCAGTCATTCTGTGTGCCTGTGAGAGTAATACATCCCCTGGTAAATTCCGATCTACCGGGAAACATTATACAGTTGTTAGATTTGAAGTTTTCCTTATTTTGTTACCCACTGTATAATGTCTTTATTACTTGACTATAAACATCCAGAGAGAACAATGTGCAAAGAGTATTGTTCCTTTATTGGGTTCAGACATCATCATGTAGGAAATGTGTTGAAATATGTGTTAATAAAAAAAAACTTTGTTTTCAACTGTTAGATATTTAATTCTATTTTGTCAGAGAAAGTGTCTCAGTGTCTCAGGGTCTCAGGGCCTCTGGGTCTCTGTGTCTCAGTGTCTCAGGGTCTCAGGACCTCTGGGTCTCAGGGTCTCAGTGTCTCAGGGTCTCAGGGTCTTTGGGTCTCAGTGTCTCAGTGTCTCAGAGTCTCAGGGTCTTTGGGTCTCAGTGTCTCAGTGTCTCAGTGTCTCAGGTCCTCTGGGTCTCTGGGTCTCTGTGTCTCTGTGTCTCAGTGTCTCAGGGTCTCAGGGCCTCTGGGTCTCAGGGTCTCAGTGTCTCAGAGTCTCTGGGTCTCAGGGCCTCTGGGTCTCAGGGTGTCAGTGTCTCTGGGCCTCAGGGCCTCTGGGTCTCTGGGTCTATGAGTCTCAATGTCTCAGTGTCTCAGTGTCTAACGTCCTCAGGGTCTCTGGGTCTCTGAGTCGCAATGTCTCTGGGTCTCAGGGTCTCAGGGCCTCTGGGTCTCTGTGCCTCAGTGTCTCACATCCTCTGGGTCTCTGAGTCTCAATGTCTCAGTGTCTCAGGGTCTCAGGGTCTCAGTGTCTCAAAGAACAAAGAACAAAGAACAAAGAACAACACAGCACGGGAAACAGGCCCTTCGGCCCAACGAGCCCGCGCCGCCGTCCCACTGTCTCAGTGACCTATTCATGATTTTAGTCTACGCCTAACGTGCGAGGATCAGGGAGGTCCAATTTAGGGACAATTTAGTACCCAATCAATCAGCCTAAAAGCACATCTTTGGGGGATGTGGGAGGAAACCGGAGCACCCGGAGGAAACCCACGCAACCACGGGGAGAACGTGCAAACTCCCACAGACACAGGCCCAAATCCATGTGTCCGCACAGTCTCAGTGTCTGACGTCCTCTGGGTCTCTGAGTCTCAATGTCTCAGTGTCTCAGTGTCGCAAGGCCTCTGGGTCTGCTTGTCTCATGTCCTCTGAGTCTCTGGGTTTCTGAGTCTCAATGTCTCAGTGTCTTAGGGTCTCAGGGCCTCTGGGTCTCAGTGTCTCAGTTTCTCAGGGTCTCAGGGCCTCTGGGTCTCAGGACCACTGGGTCTCAGGGTCTCCGTGTCTCATGGTCTCAGGGCCTCTGGGTCTCAATGTCTCAGTGTCTCAGGGTCTCAGGGCCTCTGGGTCTATGCGTCTCAGTGTCTCAGTGTCTCAGGGTCTCTGGGTCTCAGTGTCTCATGGTCTCAGGGTCCAGGGTCTCTGGGTCTCAGTATCTCAGGGCCTCTGGGTCTCAGTGTCTCAGGGTCTCAGGGTCCCAGGGTCTCTGCTTCTCAGTATCTCAGTATCTCAGGGCCTCTGGGTCTCTGAGTCTCAGTGTCTCAGGGTCTCAGGGTATCTGGGTCTCTGTGTCTCAGGGACAAATGGGTCTCAGTGTCTCAGGGTCTCAGGGCCTCTGGGTCACTGTGTCTCAGGCTCTCAGGGCCTCTGGATCTCTGTGTCTCTGAGTCTCAATGTCTCAGTGTCTTAGTGTCTCAGGATCTCAGGGCCTCATGCGTCTCAGGGTCTCTGTGTCTCACGGTCTCAGGGTCTCAGGTCCTCTGGATCTTGGGTCTCTGAGTCTCAATGTCTCAGTGTATCAGTGCCTCAGGGTCTCTGGGCCTCTGCGTCTCTGTGTCTCAGTGTCTCAGGGTCTCAGGGTCTCAGGACCTCTGGGTCTCAGTGTCTCAGTGTCTCAGCGTCTCAGGGTCTCAGGGCCTGTGAGCCTCTGGGTCTCAGGGTCTCAGGGCCTCTGGGTCTCTCTGTCTCAGTGTCTTAGGTCCTCTGGGTCTCTGAGTCTCAATGTCTCAGTTTCTAAAGGTCTCAGGGCCTCTGGGTCTCTGAGTCTCAATGTCTCAGTTTCTAAGGGTCTCAGGGCCTCTGGGTCTCTGGGTCTCTGAGTCTCAATGTCTCAGTGTCACAGTGTCTCAGTGTCTCAGGGCCTCTGTGTCTCAGTGTCTCAGTGTCTCACGTCCTCTGGGTCTCTGGGTCTCTGAGTCGCAAAGTCTCAGTGTCTCAGGGTCACAGGGCCTCTGTGTCTCTGTGGCTCAGGGTCTCACGTCCTCTGGGTCTCTGGGTATCTTAGCCTCAATGTCTCAGTGTCTCAGAGTCTCAGGGCCTCTGGGTCTCTGTGTCTCAGTGTCTCAGGGTCTCAGGGCATCTGGCTCTCTGTGTCTCAGGGACTCAAGGCCTCTGGGTCTCAGGGTCTCAGTGTCACAGGGTCTCAGGGCCTCAGGATCTCATGGCCTCTGGGTCTCAGTGTCTCAGTGTCTCACGTCCTCTGGGTCTCTGGGTCTCTGAGTCGCCAAGTCTCAGTGTCTCAGGTTCTCAGAGTCTCAGGGCCTCTGGGTTTCTGTGTCTCAGGGTCTCAGGGCCTCTGGGTCTGTGTGTCTCAGGGTCTCAGGGCGTCTGGGTCTCTGGGTCTCAGTGTCTCAGGATCTCAGGGCCTCTGGGTTTCTGGGTCTCAGTGTCTCAGGGTCTCAGGGCCTCAGGGCATGTGGGTCTCAGGGTCTCAGTGTCTCAGGGACTCAGGGCCTCTGGGTCTATGTGTCTCAGTGTCTCGGTGTCTCTGGGTCTCTGAGTCTCAATGTCTCAGTATCTCATTGTCTCATGTTCTCAGGACCTTGGGGTCTCTGGGTCTCTGTGTCTCTGTGTCTCAGGGTCTCAGGGCCTCTGGGTCTCTGGGTCGCAGTGTCTCAGGGTCTCAGGGCCTCCGGGTCTCTGTGTCTCTGAGCCTCAATGTCTCAGTGTCTCAGTGTCTCAGGGTCCTAGGTTCTCAGGGCCACTGGGCCTCTGGGTCTCTGCGTCTCAATGTCTCAGTGGCTCAGGGTCCCAGTGTCTCAGGGCCTCTGGGTCTCAGGGTCTTAGTGTATCAGGGTCTCAGGGCCTCTGTGTCTCAGTGTCTCAGGGTCTCAGGCCCTCTGGGTCTCTGAGTCTCAATGTCTCAGTGCCTCAGTGTCTCAGGGTCTCAGGTCCTCTGGGTCTCTGGGTCTCTGAGTCTCAATGTCTGAGTGTCTCAGGGTCTCAGGGCCTCTGGGTCTCTGAGTCTCAATGTCTCAGGGTCTCAGTGTCTTAGGGTCTCAGGGCCTCTGGTTCTCTGTGTCTCAGTGTCTCAGTGTCTCTGGCTCTCAGGGACTCAGCGTCTCAGTGCCTCAGGGTCTCAGGGTGACAGCGTCTCTGGGTCTCAGTATCTCAGGGCCTCTGGGTCTCTGTGTCTCAGGGTCTCAGGGTCTCAGGGCCTCTGGGTCTCAGGGTCTCAGTGTCACAGGGTCTCAGGGTCTCAGGGACGCAGGGCCTCTGGGTCTGTGTGTCTAAGGGTCTCAGGGCCTCTGGGCCTCTGGGTCTCTGAGTCTCAATGTCTCAGCGTCTCAGTGTCTCAGGGCCTCTGTGTCTCAGGGTCTCAGGGCCTCTGTGTCTCAGGGTCTCAGGGCCTCTGTGTCTCAGGGTCTCAGGGCCTCTGGGTCTCTGGGTGTCTGAGTCTCAATGTCTCAGTGTCTCAGTGTCTCAGGGTCTCATGGCCTCTGGGTCTCTGGGTCTCTGAGTCTCAGTGTCTCAGGGCCTCAGGGTCTCAGGGTCTCTGGGTCTCTGTGTCTCAGGGTCTCAGGGCCTCTGGGTCTCAGGGTCTCTGGGTCTAAGGGCCTCTGGGTCTCAGTGTCTCAGGGTCTCAGGGCCTCTGGGTCTCTGTGTCTAAGGGTCTCAGGGCCTCTGGGCCTCAGGGTCTCAGTGTCTCAGGGTCTCAGGGCATCAGGGCATGTGGGTCTCAGTGTCTCAGTGTCACAGGGTCTCAGGGTCTCAGTGTCTCAGGGTCTCTGGGTCTCAGGGCCTCAGGGCCTCTGGGTCTCAGGGTCTCTGTGTCTCAGTGTCTCAGGGTCTCAGGGCCTCTGGGTCTCTGGGTCTCTGTGTCTCAGTGTCTCAGGGTCTCAGGGCCTCTGGGTCTCTGTGTTTCAGGGCCTCTGGGTCTCTGTGTCTCAGTGTCTCAGGGTCTCAGGGCCTTTGGGTCTCAGGCACTCAGGGTCTCAGGGTCTCAGTGTCTCCGTGTCTCAGGGTCTCAAGGCCTCTGGGTCTCAATGTGTCATGGTCTCAGGGACTCAGGGTCTCAGGGTCTCAGTGTCTAAGGGTCTCAGGGCCTCTGGGTCTCTGGGTCTCTGAGTCTCAATGTCTCAGTGTCTATGGGTCTCAGGGGCTCTGGGCCTCTGGGTCTCTGAGTCTCAATGTCTCAGTGTCTCAGGTCCACTGGGGCTCTGTGTCTCAGTGTCTCGGGGTCTCAGGGCCTCTGGGTCTCTGTGTCTCAGTGTCTCGGGGTCTCAGGGCCTCTGGGTATCTGAGTCTCAATGTCTCAGGGTCTCAGGGCCTCTGTGTCTCTGTGCCTCACTGTCTCAGTGTCTCAGGGCCTCTGTGTCTCAGGGTCTCAGGGCCTCTGGGTCTCTGGGTCTCTGAGTCTCAATGTCTCAGTGTCTCAGGGTCTCTGGTTCCTTGGGTCTCTGGGTCTCTGGGTCTCAGTGTCTCAGTGTCTCAGGGTCTCATGGCCTCTGGGTCTCTGGGTCTCTGAGTCTCAGTGTCTCAGGGCCTCAGGGTCTCAGGGTCTCTGGGTCTCTGTGTCTCAGGGTCTCAGGGCCGCTGGGTCTCAGGGTCTCAGTGTCTCAGGGTCTCTGGGTCTCAGGGCCTCTAGGTCTCAGGGTCACAGGGCCTCTGGGTCTCAGTGTCTCAGGGTCTCAGGGCCTCTGCGTCTCTGTGTCTCTGTGTCTCAGTGTCTCAGGGTCTCAGGGCCTCTGGGTCTCAATGTGTCATGGTCTCAGGGACTCAGGGTCTCAGGGTCTCAGTGTCTAAGGGTCTCAGGGCCTCTGGGTCTCTGGGTCTCTGAGTCTCAATGTCTCAGTGTCTATGGGTCTCAGGGGCTCTGGGGCTCTGTGTCTCAGTGTCTCGGGGTCTCAGGGCCTCTGGGTCTTTGTGTCTCAGTGTCTCGGGGTCTCAGGGCCTCTGGGTCTCTGGGTCTCTGGGTCTCAATGTCTCAGGGTCTCAGGGCCTCTGTGTCTCTGTGTCTCACTGTCTCAGTGTCTCAGGGCCTCTGTGTCTCAGGGTCTCAGGGCCTCTGGGTCTCTGGGTCTCTGAGTCTCAGTGTCTCAGGGCCTCAGGGTCTCAGGGTCTCTGGGACTCTGTGTCTCAGGGTCTCAGGGCCGCTGGGTCTCAGGGTCTCAGTGTCTCAGGGTCTCTGGGTCTCAGGGCCTCTAGGTCTCAGGGTCACAGGGCCTCTGGGTCTCAGTGTCTCAGGGTCTCAGGGCCTCTGGATCTCTGGGTCTCTGTGTCTCAGTGTCTCAGTGTCTCAGGGTCTCAGGGCCTCTGGGTCTCAGGCACTCAGGGTCTCAGGGTCTCAGTGTCTCCGTGTCTCAGGGTCTCAGGGTCTCAGGGTCTCAAGGCCGCTGGGTCTCAATGTCTCAGTGTGTCATGGTCTCAGGGACTCAGGGTCTCAGGGTCTCAGTGTCTCAGGGTCTCAGCGTCTCAGGGTCTTTGGGTCTCAGTGTCTCAGTGACTCAGGGGCTCAGGGCCTCTGGGTCTCTGGGTCTCTGAGTCTCAATGTCTCAGTTTCTATGGGTCTCAGGGGCTCTGGGCCTCTGGGTCTCTGGGTCTCTGAGTCTCAATGTCTCAGTGTCTCAGGTCCTCTGTGTCTCAGTGTCTCAGGGTCTCAGGGCCTCTGGGTCTCTGTGTCTCAGTGTCTCAGGGTCTCAGCGCCTCTGGGTCTCAGGCACTCAGGGTCTCAGGGCCTCTGGGTCTCAGGCACTCAGGGTCTAAGGGTCTCAATGTCTCAGGGTCTCAGCGTCTCTGGGTCTCAGTGACTCAGTGTCTCAGGACCTCTGGGTCTCTGGGTCTCTGAGTCTCAGTGTCTCAGGGTCTTAGGGTCTCAGGGCCTCTGGGTCTCGGTGTCTCAGTGTCTCAAGGTCTCAGGGCCTCTGGGTCTCTGTGTCTCAGTGTCGCAGGGTCTCAGGGCCTCTGGGTCTCAGTGTCACATAGTCTCAGGGTCTCAGGGCCTCTGGGTCTCGGTGTCTCAGTGTCTCAGAGTCTCAGCACCTCAGGGCATCTGGCTCTCTGTGTCTCAGGGTCTCAGGGCCTCTGGGTCTCAGGGTCTCAGTGTCACAGTGTCTCAGGGTCTCAGGGCCTCTGTGTTTCAGTCTCTCAGAGTCCCAGGGCCTCTGGGCATTTGGGTCTCTGTATCTCAGGGTCTCAGGGTCTCAGGGCCTCTGGGTCTCTGTGTCTCAGGGTCTCAGGGTCTCAGGGCCTCTGTGTCTCAGGGTCTCAGTGCCTCAGGGTCTCAGGGCTTCTGGGTCTCAGTGTCTCAGAGTCTCAGGACCTCTGGGTCTCTGTGTCTTAGGGTCTCAGGGCCTCTGGGTCTCTGAGTCTCAGTGTCTCAGTGTCTCAGGGTCTCAGCGCCTCTGGGTCTCTGTGTCTCAGTATCTCAGGGTCTAAGGTCCTCCGGGCCTCTGGGTCTCTGAGTCTCAATGTCTCAATGTCTCAGGGTGTCAGGGCCTCAGGGTCTAAGGTCCTCCGGGCCTCTGGGTCTCTGAGTCTCAATGTCTCAATGTCTCAGGGTGTCAGGTTTCCAGGGTCTCAGGGCCTCTGGGCCTCTGGGTCTCTGAGTCTCAATGTCTCAGTGTCTCAGTGTCTCTGGGTCCCAGGGTCTCAGGACCTCTGGGTCTCAGGGTCTCAGTTTATCAGGGTCTCAGGGCCTCTGCGTCTCTGGGTCTCAATATCTCAGTGTCTCAGGGTCTCAGGGCCTCTGGGTCTCTGTGCCTCAGTGTCTCAGGGACTCAGGCCCTCTGACTCTCTGGGTCTCTGAGTCTCAATGTCTCAGTGTGTCAGTGTCTGAGGGTCTCAGGGCCTCTGTGTCTCAGTGTCTCAGGTCCTCTGGGTCTCTGGGTCTCTGAGTCTCAATGTCTCAATGTCTCAGTGTCTCAGGGCCTCTGGGTCTCTGGGTATCTGGGTCTCAATGTCTCAGTGTCTCAGGGGCTCAGGGCCTCTGGGTCTCAGTGTCTCAGGGCCACGGCGTCTCAGTGTCTCAGTGTCTCAGTGTCTCAGGGCCTCTGGGTCTCTGGGACTCAATGTCTCAGTGTCTCAGGGTCACAGGCTCTCAAGGTCTCAGGGCCTCTAGTTCTCTGTGTCTCAGTCTCTCAGGTTCTCAGAGTCTCAGGGCCTCTTGGTCTCTGGGTCTCTGTGTCTCAGGTTCTCAGAGTCTCAGGGCCTCTGAGTCTCAATGTCTCAGTGTCTCAGGGTCTCAGCGCCTCCGGGTCTCTATGTCTCAGTGTCTCAGTGTCGCAGGGTCTCAGGGCCTCAGGGACTCAGGGCCTCTGGGTCTCTGAGTCTCAATATCTCAGTGTCTCAGTGTCTCAGGGTCAGGGTCTCAGGGCCTCTGGGTCTCTGTGTCTCAGTGACTCGGGGTCTCAAGGCCTCTGGGTCTCTGTGTCTCAATGTCTAGGTGTCTCAGTGTGTCAAGGTCCCAGGGTCTCAGGGCCTCTGGGCCTCTGGGTCTCTGAGTCTCAATGTCTCAGTGTCCCAGGTTCTCAGGACCTCAGGGTCTCAGTGTATCAGGGTCTCAGGGCCTCTGCGTCTCTGGGTCCCAATGTCTCAGTGTCTCAGGGTCTCAGGGCCTCTGTGTCTCAGGGTCTCAGCGCCTCTGGGTCTCTGTGTCTCTGAGTCTCAATGTCTCAGTGTCTCAGTGTCTCTGGGTCCCTGAGTCTCAGGACCTCTGGGTCTCAGGGTCTCAATTTATCAGGGTCTCAGGGCCTCTGCGTCTCTGGGTTTCAATGTCTCAGTGCCTCAGTGTCTCAGGGTCAAAGGGCCTCTGGGTCTCTGTGTCTCAGTGTCTCAGGGACTCAGGCCCTCTGGGTCTCTGGGTCTCTGAGTCTCAATGTCTCAGTGTGTCAGTGTCTCAGGGTCTCAGTGCCTCTGTGTCTCAGTGTCTCAGGTCCTCTGGGTCTCTGAGTCTCAATGTCTCAGTGTCTCAGTGCCTCTGGGTCTCTGGGTCTCTGAGTCTCAATGTCTCTGTGTCTCAGGGTCTCATGGCCTCTGGGTCTCAGGGTCTCAGGGTATCAGGGCCTCTGGGACTCAGGGTCTCAGTGTCTCTGGGACTAAGGGCATCTGGGTCTGTGTGTCTCATGGTCTCAGGGCCTCTGGGTCTCTGGGTCTCAGGGTCTCAGGGCCTCTGGGTCTCTGGGTATCTGAGTCTCAATGTCTCAGTGTCTCAGTGTCTCAGGGTCTCAGGGCCTCTGGGTCTCAGTGTCTCAGGGTCTCAGGGCCTTTGGGTCTCTGGGTCTCTGGGTCTCTGAGTCTCAATGTCTCATTGTCTCAGGGTCTCAGAGCCTCTGGGTCTACGCGTCTCAGTGTCTCTGTGTCTCAGTGTCTCAGGTTCTCTGGGTCTCTGTGTCTCAGGGTCTCAGGGTCTCTGGGTCTCAGGGTCTCTGTGTCTCAGGTTCTCAGAGTCTCAGGGCCTCTGGGTCTCTGTGTCTCAGGGTCTCAGTGCCTCTGGGTCTCAGGGTCTCAGTGCCTCTGGGTCTCAGGGCCTCTGGGTCTCAGTGTCTCCGGCACTCAGGCCCTCTGGGTCTCTGGGTCTCTGAGTCTCAGTGTCTCCGTGTCTCAGGACCTCTGCGTCTCTGTGTCTCAGTGTCTCAGGGTCTCCTGGTCTCTGGGTCTCTGAGTCTCAATGTCTCAGTGTCTCAGTGTCTCAGTGTCTCAGGGCCTCTGGGTCTCTGTGTCTCAGGGTCTCAGGGTCTCAGGGACTCAGCGTCTCAGTGTCTCAGGGTCTCTGGGTCTCAGTATCTCAGTATCTCAGGGCTTCTGGGTCGCAGTGTCTCAGGGTCTCAGGGTCTCTGGGTCTCAGTACCTGTGTATCTCAGGGCCTCTGGGTCTCTGTGTCTCAGGGCCTCAGGGTCTCAGGGTCTCAAGGCCTCTTGGTCTCTGGGTCTCTGTGTCTCAGGTTCTCAGAGTCTCAGGGCCTCTGGTTCTCTGTGTCTCAGTGTCTCACGGTCTCAGGGCCTCTGGGTCTCTGGGTCTCTGAGTCTCAATGTCTCAGTGTCTCAGGGTCTCAGTGCCTCTGGGTCTCTATGTCTCAGTGTCTCAGTGTCGCAGGGTCTCAGGGCCTCAGGGACTCAGGGCCTCTGGGTCTCTGAGTCTCAATATCTCAGTGTCTCAGTGTCTCAGGGTCAGGGTCTCAGGGCCTCTGGGTCTCAGGGTCTCAGTGTCACAGGGTCTCAGGGCCTCTGGGTCTCTGTGTCTCAGTGACTCAGGGTCTCAAGGCCTCTGGGTCTCTGTGTCTCAATGTCTCAGTGTCTCAGTGTGTCAGGGTCCCGGGGTCTCAGGGCCTCTGGGCCTCTGGGTCTCTGAATCTCAATGTCTCAGTGTCCCAGATTCTCAGGACCTCTGGGTCTCAGTGTATCAGGGTCTCAGGGCCTCTGTGTCTCAGGGTCTCAGCGCCTCTGGGTCTCTGTGCCTCTGAGTCTCAATGTCTCAGTGTCTCAGTGTCTCTGGGTCCCAGGGTCTCAGGACCTCTGGGTCTCAGGGTCTCAGTTTATCAGAGTCTCAGGGCCTCTCCGTCTCTTGGTCTCAATGTCTCAGTGTCTCAGGGTCTCAGGGTCTCAGGGCCTCTGGGTCTCTGTGTCTCAGTGTCTCAGGAACACAGGCCCTCTGGGTCTCTGGGTCTCTGAGTCTCAATGTCTCAGTGTGTCAGTGTCTAAGGGTCTCGTGGCCTCTGTGTCTCAGTGTCTCAGGTCCTCTGGGTTTCTGGGTCTCTGAGTCTCAATATCTCAGTGTCTCAGGGTCTCAGTGTCTCAGTGTCTCAGGGTCTCAGTGTCTCAGGGCCACTGGGTCTCAGTGTCTCAGTGTCTCAGCGTCTCAGGGCCTCTGGGTCTCTGGGACTCAATGTCTCAGTGTCTCAGGGTCACAGGGTCTCAAGGTCTCAGGGCCTCTGGTTCTCTGTGTCTCAGTGTCTCAGGTTCTCAGAGTCTCAGGGCCTCTGGGTCTCTGTGTCTCAGGGTCTCAGGTTCTCAGGCCCTCTGGGTCTCCGAGTCTCAGTGTCACAGGGTCTCAGGTCCTTTGGGCCTCAGGGTCTCAGTGACTCACGGACTCAGGGCCTCTGGGTCTGTGTGTCTCAGGGTCTCAGGGCCTCGGGGTCTGTGTGTCTCAGGGCCTCTAGGTCTCTGGGTCTCAGTGTCGCAGGGTCTCAGGGTCTGTGTGTCTCTGGGTCTCAGGACCTCTGGGCCTCTGAGTCTCAGTGTCTCAGGGTCTCAGGGCATCTGGGTCTCTGTGTCTCAGGGACTCAGGACCTCTGCGTCTCAGGGTCTCAGTGTCTCATGGTCTCAGGGCCTCTGGGTCTCTGGGTCTCAATGTCTCAGTGTCTCAGGGTCTCAGAGCCTCTGGGTCTACGCGTCTCTGGGTCTCTGTGTCTCAGTGTCTCAGGGTCTCCTGGTCTCTGGGTCTCTGAGTCTCAATGTCTCAGTGTCTCAGTGTCTCAGGGCCTCTGGGTCTCTGTGTCTCAGGGTCTCAGGGTCTCAGGGACTCAGCGTCTCAGGGTCTCAGGGTCTCTGGGTCTCAGTATCTCTGCATCTCAGGGCTTCTTGGTCTCTGGTTCTCAGGGCCTCTGGGTCTCTGAGTCTCAATATCTCAGTGTCTCAGTGTCTCAGGGTCAGGGTCTCAGGGCCTCTGGGTCTCAGAGTCTGAGTGTCACAGGGTCTCAAGGCTTCTGGGTCTCTGTGTCTCAATGTCTCAGTGTCTCAGTGTCTCAGTGTGTCAGGGTCCCAGGGTCTCAGGGCCTCTGGGCCTCTGGGTCTCTGAGTCTCAGTGTCTCAGTGTCTCTGGGTCCCTGAGTCTCAGGACCTCTGGGTCTCAGGGTCTCAGTTTATCAGGGTCTCAGGGCCTCTGCGTCTCTGGGTCTCAATGTCTCAGTGTCTCAGTGTCTCAGGGTCACAGGGCCTCTGTGTCTGAGTGTCTCAGTGTCTCAGGGTCCCAGGGTCTCAGGACCTCTGTGTCTCAGTGTCTCTGAGTCTCAATGTCTCAGTCTCTCAGTGTCTCAGGGTCTCCGGGTCTCTAGGTCTCTGAGTCTCAATGTCTCAGTGTCTCAGGGTCTCAGGGGCTCAGGGTCTCAGGGTCTCAGTATCTCAGGGACTCTGTGTCTCTGTGTCTCAGGGTCTCTGTGTCTCAGGGCATCTGGGTCTCAGAGTCTCAGTGCCTCAGGGTCTCAGGGCCTTTGGGTCTCAGTGTCTCAGGGACTCAGGCCCTCTGGGTCTCTGAGTCTCAGTGTCTCAGGGTCTCAGGGTCTCAGTGTCTCAGGACCTCTGGGTCTCTGTGTCTCAGTGTCTCTGGTTCTCAGGGCCTCTGGGTCTCTGTGTCTCAGGGACAATGGGTCTCAGTGTCTCAGTGTCTCAGGGTCTCAGGGCCTCTGGGTCTCTGGGACTCAATGTCTCAGTGTCTCAGGGTGTCAGGTTCTCAAAGGTCTCAGGGCCTCTGGATCTCTGTGTCTCAGTGTCTCAGGTCTCTGGGTCTGAGTATCTCAGTATCTCAGGTCCTCTGGGTCTCAGTGTCTCAGGGTCTCAGGACCTCTGGGTCTCTGCGTCTCAGTGTCTCAGGGTCTCAGGGTCTCCTGGTCACTGGGTCTCTGGGTCTCAGGGACTCTGCGTCTCAGTGTCTCAGGGTCTCAGTCTCTCTGGGTCTCAGTATCTCAGTATCTCAGGGCCTCTGGGTCTCAGTGTCTCACGGTCTCAGGGCCTCTGGGTCTCTGGGTCTCTGAGTCTCAATGTCTCAGTGTCTCAGGGTCTCAGTGCCTCTGGGTCTCTATGTCTCAGTGTCTCAGTGTCGCAGGGTCTCAGGGCCTCAGGGACTCAGGGCCTCTGGGTCTCTGAGTCTCAATATCTCAGTGTCTCAGTGTCTCAGGGTCAGGGTCTCAGGGCCTCTGGGTCTCAGGGTCTCAGTGTCACAGGGTCTCAGGGCCTCTGGGTCTCTGTGTCTCAGTGACTCAGGGTCTCAAGGCCTCTGGGTCTCTGTGTCTCAATGTCTCAGTGTCTCAGTGTGTCAGGGTCCCGGGGTCTCAGGGCCTCTGGGCCTCTGGGTCTCTGAATCTCAATGTCTCAGTGTCCCAGATTCTCAGGACCTCTGGGTCTCAGTGTATCAGGGTCTCAGGGCCTCTGTGTCTCAGGGTCTCAGCGCCTCTGGGTCTCTGTGCCTCTGAGTCTCAATGTCTCAGTGTCTCAGTGTCTCTGGGTCCCAGGGTCTCAGGACCTCTGGGTCTCAGGGTCTCAGTTTATCAGAGTCTCAGGGCCTCTCCGTCTCTTGGTCTCAATGTCTCAGTGTCTCAGGGTCTCAGGGTCTCAGGGCCTCTGGGTCTCTGTGTCTCAGTGTCTCAGGAACACAGGCCCTCTGGGTCTCTGGGTCTCTGAGTCTCAATGTCTCAGTGTGTCAGTGTCTAAGGGTCTCGTGGCCTCTGTGTCTCAGTGTCTCAGGTCCTCTGGGTTTCTGGGTCTCTGAGTCTCAATATCTCAGTGTCTCAGGGTCTCAGTGTCTCAGTGTCTCAGGGTCTCAGTGTCTCAGGGCCACTGGGTCTCAGTGTCTCAGTGTCTCAGCGTCTCAGGGCCTCTGGGTCTCTGGGACTCAATGTCTCAGTGTCTCAGGGTCACAGGGTCTCAAGGTCTCAGGGCCTCTGGTTCTCTGTGTCTCAGTGTCTCAGGTTCTCAGAGTCTCAGGGCCTCTGGGTCTCTGTGTCTCAGGGTCTCAGGTTCTCAGGCCCTCTGGGTCTCCGAGTCTCAGTGTCACAGGGTCTCAGGTCCTTTGGGCCTCAGGGTCTCAGTGACTCACGGACTCAGGGCCTCTGGGTCTGTGTGTCTCAGGGTCTCAGGGCCTCGGGGTCTGTGTGTCTCAGGGCCTCTAGGTCTCTGGGTCTCAGTGTCGCAGGGTCTCAGGGTCTGTGTGTCTCTGGGTCTCAGGACCTCTGGGCCTCTGAGTCTCAGTGTCTCAGGGTCTCAGGGCATCTGGGTCTCTGTGTCTCAGGGACTCAGGACCTCTGCGTCTCAGGGTCTCAGTGTCTCATGGTCTCAGGGCCTCTGGGTCTCTGGGTCTCAATGTCTCAGTGTCTCAGGGTCTCAGAGCCTCTGGGTCTACGCGTCTCTGGGTCTCTGTGTCTCAGTGTCTCAGGGTCTCCTGGTCTCTGGGTCTCTGAGTCTCAATGTCTCAGTGTCTCAGTGTCTCAGGGCCTCTGGGTCTCTGTGTCTCAGGGTCTCAGGGTCTCAGGGACTCAGCGTCTCAGGGTCTCAGGGTCTCTGGGTCTCAGTATCTCTGCATCTCAGGGCTTCTTGGTCTCTGGTTCTCAGGGCCTCTGGGTCTCTGAGTCTCAATATCTCAGTGTCTCAGTGTCTCAGGGTCAGGGTCTCAGGGCCTCTGGGTCTCAGAGTCTGAGTGTCACAGGGTCTCAAGGCTTCTGGGTCTCTGTGTCTCAATGTCTCAGTGTCTCAGTGTCTCAGTGTGTCAGGGTCCCAGGGTCTCAGGGCCTCTGGGCCTCTGGGTCTCTGAGTCTCAGTGTCTCAGTGTCTCTGGGTCCCTGAGTCTCAGGACCTCTGGGTCTCAGGGTCTCAGTTTATCAGGGTCTCAGGGCCTCTGCGTCTCTGGGTCTCAATGTCTCAGTGTCTCAGTGTCTCAGGGTCACAGGGCCTCTGTGTCTGAGTGTCTCAGTGTCTCAGGGTCCCAGGGTCTCAGGACCTCTGTGTCTCAGTGTCTCTGAGTCTCAATGTCTCAGTCTCTCAGTGTCTCAGGGTCTCCGGGTCTCTAGGTCTCTGAGTCTCAATGTCTCAGTGTCTCAGGGTCTCAGGGGCTCAGGGTCTCAGGGTCTCAGTATCTCAGGGACTCTGTGTCTCTGTGTCTCAGGGTCTCTGTGTCTCAGGGCATCTGGGTCTCAGAGTCTCAGTGCCTCAGGGTCTCAGGGCCTTTGGGTCTCAGTGTCTCAGGGACTCAGGCCCTCTGGGTCTCTGAGTCTCAGTGTCTCAGGGTCTCAGGGTCTCAGTGTCTCAGGACCTCTGGGTCTCTGTGTCTCAGTGTCTCTGGTTCTCAGGGCCTCTGGGTCTCTGTGTCTCAGGGACAATGGGTCTCAGTGTCTCAGTGTCTCAGGGTCTCAGGGCCTCTGGGTCTCTGGGACTCAATGTCTCAGTGTCTCAGGGTGTCAGGTTCTCAAGGTCTCAGGGCCTCTGGATCTCTGTGTCTCAGTGTCTCAGGGTCTCTGGGTCTGAGTATCTCAGTATCTCAGGTCCTCTGGGTCTCAGTGTCTCAGGGTCTCAGGACCTCTGGGTCTCTGCGTCTCAGTGTCTCAGGGTCTCAGGGTCTCCTGGTCACTGGGTCTCTGGGTCTCAGGGACTCTGCGTCTCAGTGTCTCAGGGTCTCAGTCTCTCTGGGTCTCAGTATCTCAGTATCTCAGGGCCTCTGGGTCTCAGTGTCTCATGGTCTCAGGGTCCCAGGGTCTCTGGGTCTCAGTATCTCAGGGCCTCTGGGTCTCAGTGTCTCAGGGTCTCAGGGTCCCAGGGTCTCTGCTTCTCAGTATATCAGTATCTCAGGGCCTCTGTGTCTCTGAGTCTCAGTGTCTCAGGGTCTCAGGGTATCTGGGTCTCTGTGTCTCAGGGACAATGGGTCTCAGTGTCTCAGTATCTCAGGGCCTCTGGGTCTCTGAGTCTCAGTGTCTCAGGGTCTCAGGGTATCTGGGTCTCTGTCTCTCAGGGACAATGGGTCTCAGTGTCTCAGGGTCTCAGGGCCTCTGGGTCTCTGGGACTCAGTGTCTCAGTGTCTCAGGGTCTCAGGGCCTTTGGGTCTCTGTGTCTCAGTGTCTCAGGGACACAGGCCTTCTGGGTCTCTGGGTCTCTGAGTCTCAATGCCTCAGTGTCTCAGGGTCTCAGGGCCACTTGGTCTCAGTTTCTCAGGGCCACTGGGTTTCAGTGTCTCAGTGTCTCAGCGTCTCAGGGCCCCTGGGTCTCTGGGACTCAATGTCTCAGTGTCTCAGGGTCACAGGGTCTCAAGGTCTCAGGGCCTCTGGTTCTCTGTGTCTCAGTGTCTCAGGTTCTCAGAGTCTCAGGGCCTCTGGGTCTCTGGGTCTCTGTGTCTCAGGTTCTCAGAGTCTCAGGGCCTCTGTGTCTCTGTCTCTCAGGGTCTCAGGTTCTCAGGGCCTCTGGGTCTCCGGGTCTCAGTGTCACAGGGTCTCAGGGTCTCAGGTCCTTTGGGTCTCAGGGTCTCAGTGACTCAGGGACTCAGGGCCTCTGGGCCTGTGTGTCTCAGGGTCTCAGGGCCTCTGGGTCTGTGTGTCTCAGGGCCTCTGGGTCTCTGGGTCTCAGTGTCGCAGGGTCTCAGGGCCTGTGTGTCTCTGGGCCTCTAAGTCTCAATGTCTCAGGGTCTCAGGGTCTCAGGGTTTCAGGGCCTCTGGGTCTCTGATCTCAATGTCTCAGTGTCTCAGTGTCGCAGGGCCTCTGGGTCTCTCTGTCTCATGTCCTCTGGGTCTCTGGGTTTCTGAGTCTCAATGTCTCAGTGTCTCAGGGTCTCAGTGTCTCAGGGCCTCTGGGTCTCTGGGTCTCTGAGTCTCAATGTCTCTGGGTCTCAGGGTCTCAGGAGCTCTGGGTCTCTGAGTCTCAATGTCTCAGTGTCTCAGGGTCTCAGGACCTCTGGGTTTCTGTGTCTCAGTGTCTCAGGGCCTCTGGGTCTCAGTGTCTCAGTTTCTCAGTCTCTCAGGTCCTCTGGGTCTCTGAGTCTCAATGTCTCAGTGTCTCAGTGTCTCAGGGTTTCAGGGCCTCTGGGTCTCTGGGTCTCTGAGTCTCAATGTCTCAGTGTCTCAGTGTCTCAGGATCTCAGGGCCTCTGTGTCTCAGTGTCTCAGTGTCTCACGTCCTCTGGGTCTCTGGGTCTGTGAGTCTCAATGTCTCTGGGTCACAGTGTCTCAGGGTCTCAGGGCCTCTGGGTCTCTGGTTCTCTGAGTATCAATGTCTCAGTGTCTCAGGGTCTCAGGGTCTCTGTGTCTCAGGGTCTCCAGACCTCTGGGTCTCAGGGTCTCAGTGTCTCAGGGACTCAGGGCCTCTGGGTCTGTGTGTCTCAGGGTCTTACGGCCTCTGGGTCTCTGGGTCTCAGTGTCGCAGGTTCTCAGGGCCTGTGTGTCTCTGGGTCTCTGAGTCTCAGTGTCTCAGGGCCTCAGGGTCTCAGGGTCTCTGGGTCTCTGTGTCTCAGGGTCTCAGGGCCGCTGGGTCTCAGGGTCTCAGTGTCTCAGGGTCTCTAGGTCTCAGGGCCTCTAGGTCTCAGGGTCACAGGGCCTCTGGGTCTCAGTGTCTCAGGGTCTCAGGGCCTCTGCGTCTCTGTGTCTCTGTGTCTCAGTGTCTCAGGGTCTCAGGGCCTCTGGGTCTCAATGTGTCATGGTCTCAGGGACTCAGGGTCTCAGGGTCTCAGTGTCTAAGGGTCTCAGGGCCTCTGGGTCTCTGGGTCTCTGAGTCTCAATGTCTCAGTGTCTATGGGTCTCAGGGGCTCTGGGGCTCTGTGTCTCAGTGTCTCGGGGTCTCAGGGCCTCTGGGTCTTTGTGTCTCAGTGTCTCGGGGTCTCAGGGCCTCTGGGTCTCTGGGTCTCTGGGTCTCAATGTCTCAGGGTCTCAGGGCCTCTGTGTCTCTGTGTCTCACTGTCTCAGTGTCTCAGGGCCTCTGTGTCTCAGGGTCTCAGGGCCTCTGGGTCTCTGGGTCTCTGAGTCTCAGTGTCTCAGGGCCTCAGGGTCTCAGGGTCTCTGGGTCTCTGTGTCTCAGGGTCTCAGGGCCACTGGGTCTCAGGGTCTCAGTGTCTCAGGGTCTCTGGGTCTCAGGGCCTCTAGGTCTCAGGGTCACAGGGCCTCTGGGTCTCAGTGTCTCAGGGTCTCAGGGCCTCTGGATCTCTGGGTCTCTGTGTCTCAGTGTCTCAGTGCCTTTGGGTCTCAGGCACTCAGGGTCTCAGGGTCTCAGTGTCTCCGTGTCTCAGGGTCTCAGGGTCTCAAGGCCGCTGGGTCTCAATGTCTCAGTGTGTCATGGTCTCAGGGACTCAGGGTCTCAGGGTCTCAGTGTCTCAGGGTCTCAGCGTCTCAGGGTCTTTGGGTCTCAGTGTCTCAGTGACTCAGGGGCTCAGGGCCTCTGGGTCTCTGGGTCTCTGAGTCTCAATGTCTCAGTTTCTATGGGTCTCAGGGGCTCTGGGCCTCTGGGTCTCTGGGTCTCTGAGTCTCAATGTCTCAGTGTCTCAGGTCCTCTGTGTCTCAGTGTCTCAGGGTCTCAGGGCCTCTGGGTCTCTGTGTCTCAGTGTCTCAGGGTCTCAGCGCCTCTGGGTCTCAGGCACTCAGGGTCTCAGGGCCTCTGGGTCTCAGGCACTCAGGGTCTAAGGGTCTCAATGTCTCAGGGTCTCAGCGTCTCTGGGTCTCAGTGACTCAGTGTCTCAGGACCTCTGGGTCTCTGGGTCTCTGAGTCTCAGTGTCTCAGGGTCTTAGGGTCTCAGGGCCTCTGGGTCTCGGTGTCTCAGTGTCTCAAGGTCTCAGGGCCTCTGGGTCTCTGTGTCTCAGTGTCGCAGGGTCTCAGGGCCTCTGGGTCTCAGTGTCACATAGTCTCAGGGTCTCAGGGCCTCTGGGTCTCGGTGTCTCAGTGTCTCAGAGTCTCAGCACCTCAGGGCATCTGGCTCTCTGTGTCTCAGGGTCTCAGGGCCTCTGGGTCTCAGGGTCTCAGTGTCACAGTGTCTCAGGGTCTCAGGGCCTCTGTGTTTCAGTCTCTCAGAGTCCCAGGGCCTCTGGGCATTTGGGTCTCTGTATCTCAGGGTCTCAGGGTCTCAGGGCCTCTGGGTCTCTGTGTCTCAGGGTCTCAGGGTCTCAGGGCCTCTGTGTCTCAGGGTCTCAGTGCCTCAGGGTCTCAGGGCTTCTGGGTCTCAGTGTCTCAGAGTCTCAGGACCTCTGGGTCTCTGTGTCTTAGGGTCTCAGGGCCTCTGGGTCTCTGAGTCTCAGTGTCTCAGTGTCTCAGGGTCTCAGCGCCTCTGGGTCTCTGTGTCTCAGTATCTCAGGGTCTAAGGTCCTCCGGGCCTCTGGGTCTCTGAGTCTCAATGTCTCAATGTCTCAGGGTGTCAGGGCCTCAGGGTCTAAGGTCCTCCGGGCCTCTGGGTCTCTGAGTCTCAATGTCTCAATGTCTCAGGGTGTCAGGTTTCCAGGGTCTCAGGGCCTCTGGGCCTCTGGGTCTCTGAGTCTCAATGTCTCAGTGTCTCAGTGTCTCTGGGTCCCAGGGTCTCAGGACCTCTGGGTCTCAGGGTCTCAGTTTATCAGGGTCTCAGGGCCTCTGCGTCTCTGGGTCTCAATATCTCAGTGTCTCAGGGTCTCAGGGCCTCTGGGTCTCTGTGCCTCAGTGTCTCAGGGACTCAGGCCCTCTGACTCTCTGGGTCTCTGAGTCTCAATGTCTCAGTGTGTCAGTGTCTGAGGGTCTCAGGGCCTCTGTGTCTCAGTGTCTCAGGTCCTCTGGGTCTCTGGGTCTCTGAGTCTCAATGTCTCAATGTCTCAGTGTCTCAGGGCCTCTGGGTCTCTGGGTATCTGGGTCTCAATGTCTCAGTGTCTCAGGGGCTCAGGGCCTCTGGGTCTCAGTGTCTCAGGGCCACGGCGTCTCAGTGTCTCAGTGTCTCAGTGTCTCAGGGCCTCTGGGTCTCTGGGACTCAATGTCTCAGTGTCTCAGGGTCACAGGCTCTCAAGGTCTCAGGGCCTCTAGTTCTCTGTGTCTCAGTCTCTCAGGTTCTCAGAGTCTCAGGGCCTCTTGGTCTCTGGGTCTCTGTGTCTCAGGTTCTCAGAGTCTCAGGGCCTCTGAGTCTCAATGTCTCAGTGTCTCAGGGTCTCAGCGCCTCCGGGTCTCTATGTCTCAGTGTCTCAGTGTCGCAGGGTCTCAGGGCCTCAGGGACTCAGGGCCTCTGGGTCTCTGAGTCTCAATATCTCAGTGTCTCAGTGTCTCAGGGTCAGGGTCTCAGGGCCTCTGGGTCTCTGTGTCTCAGTGACTCGGGGTCTCAAGGCCTCTGGGTCTCTGTGTCTCAATGTCTAGGTGTCTCAGTGTGTCAAGGTCCCAGGGTCTCAGGGCCTCTGGGCCTCTGGGTCTCTGAGTCTCAATGTCTCAGTGTCCCAGGTTCTCAGGACCTCAGGGTCTCAGTGTATCAGGGTCTCAGGGCCTCTGCGTCTCTGGGTCCCAATGTCTCAGTGTCTCAGGGTCTCAGGGCCTCTGTGTCTCAGGGTCTCAGCGCCTCTGGGTCTCTGTGTCTCTGAGTCTCAATGTCTCAGTGTCTCAGTGTCTCTGGGTCCCTGAGTCTCAGGACCTCTGGGTCTCAGGGTCTCAATTTATCAGGGTCTCAGGGCCTCTGCGTCTCTGGGTTTCAATGTCTCAGTGCCTCAGTGTCTCAGGGTCACAGGGCCTCTGGGTCTCTGTGTCTCAGTGTCTCAGGGACTCAGGCCCTCTGGGTCTCTGGGTCTCTGAGTCTCAATGTCTCAGTGTGTCAGTGTCTCAGGGTCTCAGTGCCTCTGTGTCTCAGTGTCTCAGGTCCTCTGGGTCTCTGAGTCTCAATGTCTCAGTGTCTCAGTGCCTCTGGGTCTCTGGGTCTCTGAGTCTCAATGTCTCTGTGTCTCAGGGTCTCATGGCCTCTGGGTCTCAGGGTCTCAGGGTATCAGGGCCTCTGGGACTCAGGGTCTCAGTGTCTCTGGGACTAAGGGCATCTGGGTCTGTGTGTCTCATGGTCTCAGGGCCTCTGGGTCTCTGGGTCTCAGGGTCTCAGGGCCTCTGGGTCTCTGGGTATCTGAGTCTCAATGTCTCAGTGTCTCAGTGTCTCAGGGTCTCAGGGCCTCTGGGTCTCAGTGTCTCAGGGTCTCAGGGCCTTTGGGTCTCTGGGTCTCTGGGTCTCTGAGTCTCAATGTCTCATTGTCTCAGGGTCTCAGAGCCTCTGGGTCTACGCGTCTCAGTGTCTCTGTGTCTCAGTGTCTCAGGTTCTCTGGGTCTCTGTGTCTCAGGGTCTCAGGGTCTCTGGGTCTCAGGGTCTCTGTGTCTCAGGTTCTCAGAGTCTCAGGGCCTCTGGGTCTCTGTGTCTCAGGGTCTCAGTGCCTCTGGGTCTCAGGGTCTCAGTGCCTCTGGGTCTCAGGGCCTCTGGGTCTCAGTGTCTCCGGCACTCAGGCCCTCTGGGTCTCTGGGTCTCTGAGTCTCAGTGTCTCCGTGTCTCAGGACCTCTGCGTCTCTGTGTCTCAGTGTCTCAGGGTCTCCTGGTCTCTGGGTCTCTGAGTCTCAATGTCTCAGTGTCTCAGTGTCTCAGTGTCTCAGTGTCTCAGGGCCTCTGGGTCTCTGTGTCTCAGGGTCTCAGGGACTCAGCGTCTCAGTGTCTCAGGGTCTCTGGGTCTCAGTATCTCAGTATCTCAGGGCTTCTGGGTCGCAGTGTCTCAGGGTCTCAGGGTCTCTGGGTCTCAGTACCTGTGTATCTCAGGGCCTCTGGGTCTCTGTGTCTCAGGGCCTCAGGGTCTCAGGGTCTCAAGGCCTCTTGGTCTCTGGGTCTCTGTGTCTCAGGTTCTCAGAGTCTCAGGGCCTCTGTGTCTCTGTGTCTCAGTGTCTCACGGTCTCAGGGCCTCTGGGTCTCTGGGTCTCTGAGTCTCAATGTCTCAGTGTCTCAGGGTCTCAGTGCCTCTGGGTCTCTATGTCTCAGTGTCTCAGTGTCGCAGGGTCTCAGGGCCTCAGGGACTCAGGGCCTCTGGGTCTCTGAGTCTCAATATCTCAGTGTCTCAGTGTCTCAGGGTCAGGGTCTCAGGGCCTCTGGGTCTCAGGGTCTCAGTGTCACAGGGTCTCAGGGCCTCTGGGTCTCTGTGTCTCAGTGACTCAGGGTCTCAAGGCCTCTGGGTCTCTGTGTCTCAATGTCTCAGTGTCTCAGTGTGTCAGGGTCCCGGGGTCTCAGGGCCTCTGGGCCTCTGGGTCTCTGAATCTCAATGTCTCAGTGTCCCAGGTTCTCAGGACCTCTGGGTCTCAGTGTATCAGGGTCTCAGGGCCTCTGTGTCTCAGGGTCTCAGCGCCTCTGGGTCTCTGTGCCTCTGAGTCTCAATGTCTCAGTGTCTCAGTGTCTCTGGGTCCCAGGGTCTCAGGACCTCTGGGTCTCAGGGTCTCAGTTTATCAGAGTCTCAGGGCCTCTCCGTCTCTTGGTCTCAATGTCTCAGTGTCTCAGGGTCTCAGGGTCTCAGGGCCTCTGGGTCTCTGTGTCTCAGTGTCTCAGGAACACAGGCCCTCTGGGTCTCTGGGTCTCTGAGTCTCAATGTCTCAGTGTGTCAGTGTCTAAGGGTCTCGTGGCCTCTGTGTCTCAGTGTCTCAGGTCCTCTGGGTTTCTGGGTCTCTGAGTCTCAATATCTCAGTGTCTCAGGGTCTCAGTGTCTCAGTGTCTCAGGGTCTCAGTGTCTCAGGGCCACTGGGTCTCAGTGTCTCAGTGTCTCAGCGTCTCAGGGCCTCTGGGTCTCTGGGACTCAATGTCTCAGTGTCTCAGGGTCACAGGGTCTCAAGGTCTCAGGGCCTCTGGTTCTCTGTGTCTCAGTGTCTCAGGTTCTCAGAGTCTCAGGGCCTCTGGGTCTCTGTGTCTCAGGGTCTCGGGTTCTCAGGCCCTCTGGGTCTCCGAGTCTCAGTGTCACAGGGTCTCAGGTCCTTTGGGCCTCAGGGTCTCAGTGTTTCACGGACTCAGGGCCTCTGGGTCTGTGTGTCTCAGGGTCTCAGGGCCTCGGGGTCTGTGTGTCTCAGGGCCTCTAGGTCTCTGGGTCTCAGTGTCGCAGGGTCTCAGGGTCTGTGTGTCTCTGGGTCTCAGGACCTCTGGGCCTCTGAGTCTCAGTGTCTCAGGGTCTCAGGGCATCTGGGTCTCTGTGTCTCAGCGACTCAGGACCTCTGCGTCTCAGGGTCTCAGTGTCTCATGGTCTCAGGGCCTCTGGGTCTCTGGGTCTCAATGTCTCAGTGTCTCAGGGTCTCAGAGCCTCTGGGTCTACGCGTCTCTGGGTCTCTGTGTCTCAGTGTCTCAGGGTCTCCTGGTCTCTGGGTCTCTGAGTCTCAATGTCTCAGTGTCTCAGTGTCTCAGGGCCTCTGGGTCTCTGTGTCTCAGGGTCTCAGGGTCTCAGGGACTCAGCGTCTCAGGGTCTCAGGGTCTCTGGGTCTCAGTATCTCTGTATCTCAGGGCTTCTTGGTCTCTGGTTCTCAGGGCCTCTGGGTCTCTGAGTCTCAATATCTCAGTGTCTCAGTGTCTCAGGGTCAGGGTCTCAGGGCCTCTGGGTCTCAGAGTCTGAGTGTCACAGGGTCTCAAGGCTTCTGGGTCTCTGTGTCTCAATGTCTCAGTGTCTCAGTGTCTCAGTGTGTCAGGGTCCCAGGGTCTCAGGGCCTCTGGGCCTCTGGGTCTCTGAGTCTCAGTGTCTCAGTGTCTCTGGGTCCCTGAGTCTCAGGACCTCTGGGTCTCAGGGTCTCAGGGCCTCAGGGTCTCAGGGTCTCAAGGCCTCTTGGTCTCTGTGTCTCAGTCTCTCAGGTTCTCAGAGTCTCAGGGCCTCTTGGTCTCTGGGTCTCTGTGTCTCAGGTTCTCAGAGTCTCAGGGCCTCTGAGTCTCAATGTCTCAGTGTCTCAGGGTCTCAGCGCCTCCGGGTCTCTATGTCTCAGTGTCTCAGTGTCGCAGGGTCTCAGGGCCTCAGGGACTCAGGGCCTCTGGGTCTCTGAGTCTCAATATCTCAGTGTCTCAGTGTCTCAGGGTCAGGGTCTCAGGGCCTCTGGGTCTCTGTGTCTCAGTGACTCGGGGTCTCAAGGCCTCTGGGTCTCTGTGTCTCAATGTCTAGGTGTCTCAGTGTGTCAAGGTCCCAGGGTCTCAGGGCCTCTGGGCCTCTGGGTCTCTGAGTCTCAATGTCTCAGTGTCCCAGGTTCTCAGGACCTCAGGGTCTCAGTGTATCAGGGTCTCAGGGCCTCTGCGTCTCTGGGTCCCAATGTCTCAGTGTCTCAGGGTCTCAGGGCCTCTGTGTCTCAGGGTCTCAGCGCCTCTGGGTCTCTGTGTCTCTGAGTCTCAATGTCTCAGTGTCTCAGTGTCTCTGGGTCCCTGAGTCTCAGGACCTCTGGGTCTCAGGGTCTCAATTTATCAGGGTCTCAGGGCCTCTGCGTCTCTGGGTTTCAATGTCTCAGTGCCTCAGTGTCTCAGGGTCACAGGGCCTCTGGGTCTCTGTGTCTCAGTGTCTCAGGGACTCAGGCCCTCTGGGTCTCTGGGTCTCTGAGTCTCAATGTCTCAGTGTGTCAGTGTCTCAGGGTCTCAGTGCCTCTGTGTCTCAGTGTCTCAGGTCCTCTGGGTCTCTGATTCTCAATGTCTCAGTGTCTCAGTGCCTCTGGGTCTCTGGGTCTCTGAGTCTCAATGTCTCTGTGTCTCAGGGTCTCATGGCCTCTGGGTCTCAGGGTCTCAGGGTATCAGGGCCTCTGGGACTCAGGGTCTCAGTGTCTCTGGGACTAAGGGCATCTGGGTCTGTGTGTCTCATGGTCTCAGGGCCTCTGGGTCTCTGGGTCTCAGGGTCTCAGGGCCTCTGGGTCTCTGGGTATCTGAGTCTCAATGTCTCAGTGTCTCAGTGTCTCAGGGTCTCAGGGCCTCTGGGTCTCAGTGTCTCAGGGTCTCAGGGCCTTTGGGTCTCTGGGTCTCTGGGTCTCTGAGTCTCAATGTCTCATTGTCTCAGGGTCTCAGAGCCTCTGGGTCTACGCGTCTCAGTGTCTCTGTGTCTCAGTGTCTCAGGTTCTCTGGGTCTCTGTGTCTCAGGGTCTCAGGGTCTCTGGGTCTCAGGGTCTCTGTGTCTCAGGTTCTCAGAGTCTCAGGGCCTCTGGGTCTCTGTGTCTCAGGGTCTCAGTGCCTCTGGGTCTCAGGGTCTCAGTGCCTCTGGGTCTCAGGGCCTCTGGGTCTCAGTGTCTCCGGCACTCAGGCCCTCTGGGTCTCTGGGTCTCTGAGTCTCAGTGTCTCCGTGTCTCAGGACCTCTGCGTCTCTGTGTCTCAGTGTCTCAGGGTCTCCTGGTCTCTGGGTCTCTGAGTCTCAATGTCTCAGTGTCTCAGTGTCTCAGTGTCTCAGTGTCTCAGGGCCTCTGGGTCTCTGTGTCTCAGGGTCTCAGGGTCTCAGGGACTCAGCGTCTCAGTGTCTCAGGGTCTCTGGGTCTCAGTATCTCAGTATCTCAGGGCTTCTGGGTCGCAGTGTCTCAGGGTCTCAGGGTCTCTGGGTCTCAGTACCTGTGTATCTCAGGGCCTCTGGGTCTCTGTGTCTCAGGGCCTCAGGGTCTCAGGGTCTCAAGGCCTCTTGGTCTCTGGGTCTCTGTGTCTCAGGTTCTCAGAGTCTCAGGGCCTCTGTGTCTCTGTGTCTCAGTGTCTCACGGTCTCAGGGCCTCTGGGTCTCTGGGTCTCTGAGTCTCAATGTCTCAGTGTCTCAGGGTCTCAGTGCCTCTGGGTCTCTATGTCTCAGTGTCTCAGTGTCGCAGGGTCTCAGGGCCTCAGGGACTCAGGGCCTCTGGGTCTCTGAGTCTCAATATCTCAGTGTCTCAGTGTCTCAGGGTCAGGGTCTCAGGGCCTCTGGGTCTCAGGGTCTCAGTGTCACAGGGTCTCAGGGCCTCTGGGTCTCTGTGTCTCAGTGACTCAGGGTCTCAAGGCCTCTGGGTCTCTGTGTCTCAATGTCTCAGTGTCTCAGTGTGTCAGGGTCCCGGGGTCTCAGGGCCTCTGGGCCTCTGGGTCTCTGAATCTCAATGTCTCAGTGTCCCAGGTTCTCAGGACCTCTGGGTCTCAGTGTATCAGGGTCTCAGGGCCTCTGTGTCTCAGGGTCTCAGCGCCTCTGGGTCTCTGTGCCTCTGAGTCTCAATGTCTCAGTGTCTCAGTGTCTCTGGGTCCCAGGGTCTCAGGACCTCTGGGTCTCAGGGTCTCAGTTTATCAGAGTCTCAGGGCCTCTCCGTCTCTTGGTCTCAATGTCTCAGTGTCTCAGGGTCTCAGGGTCTCAGGGCCTCTGGGTCTCTGTGTCTCAGTGTCTCAGGAACACAGGCCCTCTGGGTCTCTGGGTCTCTGAGTCTCAATGTCTCAGTGTGTCAGTGTCTAAGGGTCTCGTGGCCTCTGTGTCTCAGTGTCTCAGGTCCTCTGGGTTTCTGGGTCTCTGAGTCTCAATATCTCAGTGTCTCAGGGTCTCAGTGTCTCAGTGTCTCAGGGTCTCAGTGTCTCAGGGCCACTGGGTCTCAGTGTCTCAGTGTCTCAGCGTCTCAGGGCCTCTGGGTCTCTGGGACTCAATGTCTCAGTGTCTCAGGGTCACAGGGTCTCAAGGTCTCAGGGCCTCTGGTTCTCTGTGTCTCAGTGTCTCAGGTTCTCAGAGTCTCAGGGCCTCTGGGTCTCTGTGTCTCAGGGTCTCGGGTTCTCAGGCCCTCTGGGTCTCCGAGTCTCAGTGTCACAGGGTCTCAGGTCCTTTGGGCCTCAGGGTCTCAGTGTTTCACGGACTCAGGGCCTCTGGGTCTGTGTGTCTCAGGGTCTCAGGGCCTCGGGGTCTGTGTGTCTCAGGGCCTCTAGGTCTCTGGGTCTCAGTGTCGCAGGGTCTCAGGGTCTGTGTGTCTCTGGGTCTCAGGACCTCTGGGCCTCTGAGTCTCAGTGTCTCAGGGTCTCAGGGCATCTGGGTCTCTGTGTCTCAGCGACTCAGGACCTCTGCGTCTCAGGGTCTCAGTGTCTCATGGTCTCAGGGCCTCTGGGTCTCTGGGTCTCAATGTCTCAGTGTCTCAGGGTCTCAGAGCCTCTGGGTCTACGCGTCTCTGGGTCTCTGTGTCTCAGTGTCTCAGGGTCTCCTGGTCTCTGGGTCTCTGAGTCTCAATGTCTCAGTGTCTCAGTGTCTCAGGGCCTCTGGGTCTCTGTGTCTCAGGGTCTCAGGGTCTCAGGGACTCAGCGTCTCAGGGTCTCAGGGTCTCTGGGTCTCAGTATCTCTGTATCTCAGGGCTTCTTGGTCTCTGGTTCTCAGGGCCTCTGGGTCTCTGAGTCTCAATATCTCAGTGTCTCAGTGTCTCAGGGTCAGGGTCTCAGGGCCTCTGGGTCTCAGAGTCTGAGTGTCACAGGGTCTCAAGGCTTCTGGGTCTCTGTGTCTCAATGTCTCAGTGTCTCAGTGTCTCAGTGTGTCAGGGTCCCAGGGTCTCAGGGCCTCTGGGCCTCTGGGTCTCTGAGTCTCAGTGTCTCAGTGTCTCTGGGTCCCTGAGTCTCAGGACCTCTGGGTCTCAGGGTCTCAGGGCCTCAGGGTCTCAGGGCCTCTGCGTCTCTGGGTCTCAATGTCTCAGTGTCTCAGTGTCTCAGGGTCACAGGGCCTCTGTGTCTGAGTGTCTCAGTGTCTCAGGGTCCCAGGGTCTCAGGACCTCTGTGTCTCAGTGTCTCTGAGTCTCAATGTCTCAGTCTCTCAGTGTCTCAGGGTCTCCGGGTCTCTAGGTCTCTGAGTCTCAATGTCTCAGTGTCTCAGGGTCTCAGGGGCTCAGGGTCTCAGGGTCTCAGTATCTCAGGGACTCTGTGTCTCTGTGTCTCAGGGTCTCTGTGTCTCAGGGCATCTGGGTCTCAGAGTCTCAGTGCCTCAGGGTCTCAGGGCCTTTGGGTCTCAGTGTCTCAGGGACTCAGGCCCTCTGGGTCTCTGAGTCTCAGTGTCTCAGGGTCTCAGGGTCTCAGTGTCTCAGGACCTCTGGGTCTCTGTGTCTCAGTGTCTCTGGTTCTCAGGGCCTCTGGGTCTCTGTGTCTCAGGGACAATGGGTCTCAGTGTCTCAGTGTCTCAGGGTCTCAGGGCCTCTGGGTCTCTGGGACTCAATGTCTCAGTGTCTCAGGGTGTCAGGTTCTCAAGGTCTCAGGGCCTCTGGATCTCTGTGTCTCAGTGTCTCAGGGTCTCTGGGTCTGAGTATCTCAGTATCTCAGGGCCTCTGGGTCTCAGTGTCTCAGGGTCTCAGGACCTCTGGGTCTCTGCGTCTCAGTGTCTCAGGGTCTCAGGGTCTCCTGGTCACTGGGTCTCTGGGTCTCAGGGACTCTGCGTCTCAGTGTCTCAGGGTCTCAGTCTCTCTGGGTCTCAGTATCTCAGTATCACAGGGCCTCTGGGTCTCAGTGTCTCATGGTCTCAGGGTCCCAGGGTCTCTGGGTCTCAGTATCTCAGGGCCTCTGGGTCTCAGTGTCTCAGGGTCTCAGGGTCCCAGGGTCTCTGCTTCTCAGTATCTCAGTATCTCAGGGCCTCTGGGTCTCTGAGTCTCAGTGTCTCAGGGTCTCAGGGTATCTGGGTCTCTGTGTCTCAGGGACAATGGGTCTCAGTGTCTCAGTATCTCAGGGCCTCTGGGTCTCTGAGTCTCAGTGTCTCAGGGTCTCAGGGTATCTGGGTCTCTGTCTCTCAGGGACAATGGGTCTCAGTGTCTCAGGGTCTCAGGGCCTCTGGGTCTCTGGGACTCAGTGTCTCAGTGTCTCAGGGTCTCAGGGCCTCTGGGTCTCTGTGTCTCAGTGTCTCAGGGACACAGGCCTTCTGGGTCTCTGGGTCTCTGAGTCTCAATGCCTCAGTGTCTCAGGGTCTCAGGGCCACTTGGTCTCAGTTTCTCAGGGCCACTGGGTTTCAGTGTCTCAGTGTCTCAGCGTCTCAGGGCCCCTGGGTCTCTGGGACTCAATGTCTCAGTGTCTCAGGGTCACAGGGTCTCAAGGTCTCAGGGCCTCTGGTTCTCTGTGTCTCAGTGTCTCAGGTTCTCAGAGTCTCAGGGCCTCTGTGTCTCTGTCTCTCAGGGTCTCAGGTTCTCAGGGCCTCTGGGTCTCCGGGTCTCAGTGTCACAGGGTCTCAGGGTCTCAGGTCCTTTGGGTCTCAGGGTCTCAGTGACTCAGGGACTCAGGGCCTCTGGGCCTGTGTGTCTCAGGGTCTCAGGGCCTCTGGGTCTGTGTGTCTCAGGGCCTCTGGGTCTCTGGGTCTCAGTGTCGCAGGGTCTCAGGGCCTGTGTGTCTCTGGGCCTCTAAGTCTCAATGTCTCAGGGTCTCAGGGCCTCTGGGTCTCTGATCTCAATGTCTCAGTGTCTCAGTGTCGCAGGGCCTCTGTGTCTTTCTGTCTCATGTCCTCTGGGTCTCTGGGTTTCTGAGTCTCAATGTCTCAGTGTCTCAGGGTCTCAGTGTCTCAGGGCCTCTGGGTCTCTGGGTCTCTGAGTCTCAATGTCTCTGGGTCTCAGGGTCTCAGGAGCTCTGGGTCTCTGAGTCTCAATGTCTCAGTGTCTCAGGGTCTCAGGACCTCTGGGTTTCTGTGTCTCAGTGTCTCAGGGCCTCTGGGTCTCAGTGTCTCAGTTTCTCAGTCTCTCAGGTCCTCTGGGTCTCTGAGTCTCAATGTCTCAGTGTCTCAGTGTCTCAGGGTTTCAGGGCCTCTGGGTCTCTGGGTCTCTGAGTCTCAATGTCTCAGTGTCTCAGTGTCTCAGGATCTCAGGGCCTCTGTGTCTCAGTGTCTCAGTGTCTCACGTCCTCTGGGTCTCTGGGTCTGTGAGTCTCAATGTCTCTGGGTCACAGTGTCTCAGGGTCTCAGGGCCTCTGGGTCTCTGGTTCTCTGAGTATCAATGTCTCAGTGTCTCAGTGTCTCAGGGTCTCAGGGCCTCTGGGTCTCTGTGTCTCAGGGTCTCCAGACCTCTGGGTCTCAGGGTCTCAGTGTCTCAGGGACTCAGGGCCTCTGGGTCTGTGTGTCTCAGGGTCTTACGGCCTCTGGGTCTCTGGGTCTCAGTGTCGCAGGTTCTCAGGGCCTGTGTGTCTCTGGGTCTCTGAGTCTCAATGTCTCAGGGTCTCAGGGTCTCAGGGCCTCCTGGTCTCTGATCTCAATGTCTCAGTGTCTCAGTGTCGCAGGGCCTCTGGGTCTCTCTGTCTCACGTCCTCTGGGTCTCTGGGTTTCTGAGTCTCAACGTCTCAGTGTCTCAGGGTCTCAGTGTCTCAGGGCCTCTGGGTCTCTGGGTCTCTGAGTCTCAATGTCTCATGGTCTCAGGGTCTCAGGACCTCTGGGTCTCAGGGTCTCAGTGTCTCATGGTCTCAGGGCCTCTGGGTCTCAATGTCTCAGTGTCTCAGGGTGCCTGAGTCTCAGGGACTCAGGGCCTCTGGGTCTCTGGGTCTCTGAGTCTCAATGTCTCAGTGTCTCAGTGTCTCAGGGTCTCAGGGCCTCTGGGTCTCTGGGTCTCTGTGTCTCAGTGTCTCAGGGTCTCAGGACCTCTGGGTCTCTGGGTCTCTGAGTCTCAGTGTCTCAGTGCCTCAGGTTCTTAGGGCCTCTGGGTCTCTGGGACTCAATGTCTCAGTGTCTCAGGGCCCCTGGGTCTCTGGGTCTCTGGGTCTCTGAGTCTCAATGTCTCATGGTCTCAGGGTCTCAGGACCTCTGGGTCTCAGGGTCTCAGTGTCTCATGGTCTCAGGGCCTCTGGGTCTCAATGTCTCAGTGTCTCAGGGTGCCTGGGTCTCAGGGACTCAGGGCCTCTGGGTCTCTGGGTCTCTGAGTCTCAATGTCTCAGTGTCTCAGTGTCTCAGGGTCTCAGGGCCTCTGGGTCTCTGGGTCTCTGTGTCTCAGTGTCTCAGGGTCTCAGGACCTCTGGGTCTCTGGGTCTCTGAGTCTCAGTGTCTCAGTGCCTCAGGTTCTTAGGGCCTCTGGGTCTCTGGGACTCAATGTCTCAGTGTCTCAGGGCCTCTGGGTCTCAGGGACTCAGGGTCTCAATGTCTCAGGGTCTCAGGGTCTCTGGGACTCAGTGACTCAGTGTCTCAGTGTCTCAGGGTCTTAGGGTCTCAGGGCCTCTGTGTCTCTGTGTCTCAGTGTCTCAGGGCCTCTGGGTCTCAGGGTCTCAGTGTCTCAGGGTCTCAGGGCCTCTGGGTCTCTGTGTCTCAGGGTCTCAGTGTCTCAGCGTCTCAGTGTCTCAGGGACTCTGTGTCTCAGTGTCTCACGTCGTCTGGGTCTCTGGGTCTCAAAGTCTCAGTATCTCAGGGTCCCAGGACCTCTGGGTCTCTGTGTCTCAGGGCATCTGTGTCTCGGTGTCTTAGTGCCTCAGTGTCGCAGGGCCTCTGGGTCTCTCTGTCTCATCTCGTCTGAGTCTCTGGGTTTCTGAGTCTCAGTGTCTCAGTGTCTCAGGGTCTCAGGGCCTCTGGGTCTCTGTGTCTCAGGGTCTCAGGGTCTCTGGGTCTCAGGGTCTCAGTATCACAGGGTCTTAGGGTCTCATGGCCTCTGGGTCTCAGGGTATCAGGGCCTCTGGGACTCAGGGTCTCGGTGTCTCAGGGACTAAGGGCATCTGGGTCTGTGTGTCTCAGGGTCTCAGGGCCTCTGGTTCTGTGGTCTCTGGGTCTCAGGGTCTCAGGGCCTCTGGGTCTCAGGGTCTCAACATCACAGGGTCTCAGGGTCTCATGGCCTCTGGGTCTCAGTGTCACAGGGTCTCAGGGTCTCAGGGCCTCTGGGACTCAGGGTCTCAGTGTCTCAGGGACTAAGGGCAACTGGGTCTTTGTGTCTCAGGGTCTCAGGGCCTCTGGGTCTCTGGGTCTCTGGGTCTCTGAGTCTCAATGTCTCAGTGTCTCAGTGTCTCAGGGTCTTAGGGTCTCAGGGCCTCTGGGTTTCTGAGTCTCAATGTCTCAGTGTCTCAGTGTCTCAGGGTCTCAGGGCCTCTGGGTCTCTGTGTCTCAGTGTCTCAGGGTCTCAGGGCATCTGGCTCTCTGTGTCTCAGGGTCTCAGGGCCTCTGGGTCTCAGGGTCTCAGTATCACAGGGTCTTAGGGTCTCATGGCCTCTGGGTCTCAGGGTCTCAGTGTCTCAGTGTCTCAGGGACTATGGGCATCTGGGTCTGTGTGTCTCAGGGTCTCAAGGCCTTTGGTTCTGTGGGTCTCTGGGTCTCAGGGTCTCAGGGCCTCTGGGTCTCAGGGTCTCAGTATCACAGGGTCTCAGGGTCTCATGACCTCTGGGTCGCAGTGTCACAGGGTCTCAGGGTCTCAGGGCCTCTGGGACTCAGGGTCTCAGTGTCTCAGTGTCTCAGGGACTAAGGGCATCTGGGTCTGTGTGTCTCAGGGTCTCAGGGCGTTTGGTTCTGTGGGTCTCTGGGTCTCAGGGTCTCAGGGCCTCTGGGTCTCAGTATCACAGGGTCTCAGGGTCTCAGGGCCTCTGGGTCTCAGGGTCTCAGTATCACAGGGTCTCATGACCTCTGGGTCGCAGTGTCACAGGGTCTCAGGGTCTCAGGGCCTCTGGGACTCAGGGTCTCAGGGACTAAGGGCATCTGGGTCTGTGTGTCTCAGGGTCTCAGGGCCTCTGGGTCTCTGGGTCCCAGTGTCTCAGGGTCTCAGGGCCTCTGGGTCTCTGGCTCTGAGCCTCAATGTCTCAGTGTCTCAGGGTCTCTGGGCCTCTGGGTCTCTGTGTCTCTGGGTCTCAGGACCTCTGGGTCTCCAGGTCTCAGTGTCACAGGGTCTCAGGGTCTCAGGGCCTTTGGGTCTCAGCGTCTCAGTGACTCAGGGACTTAGGGCCTCTGGGTCTGTGTGTCTCAGGGTCTCAGGGCCTCTGGGTCTCTGGGTCTCAGTGTCGCAGGTTCTCAGGGCCTGTGTGTCTTTGGGTCTCTGAGTCTCAATGTCTCAGTGTCTCAGTGTCTCAGGGTCTCAGGCCATCTGGGTCTCTGTGTCTCAGGGTCTCAGGGCCTCTGTGTCTCAGGGTCTCAGTGTCACAGGGTCTCAGGGTGTTAGGGCCTCTGGGTCTCAGGGTCTCAGGGTCTCATGGGCCTCTGGGTCTCTGTGTCTCAGGGTATCAGGGTCTCAGGGCCTCTGGGTCTCTGTGTCTCAGGTTCTTAGGGTCTCAGGGCCTCTGGATCTGTGTGTCTCAGGGTCTCAGGGTCTCATGGCCTCTGTTTCTCTGAGTCTCAATGTCTCAGTATCTCAGTGTCTCAGGGTCTCAGGGCCTCTGAGTCTCTGTGTCTCAGGGTCTCAGGGTCTCAGAGCCTGTGGATCTCTGGGTCTCTGAGTCTCAATGTCTCAGTGTCTCAGTGTCTCAGGGTCTCAGGGCCGCTATGTCTCAGTGTCTCAGTGTCTCACGTCCTCTGGGTCTCTGAGTGTCAATGTCTCTGGGTCTCTGGGTCTCAGGGCCTCTGGGTCTCTGGGTCTCTGAGTCTCAATGCCTCAGTGTCTCAGTGTCTCAGGGTCTCTAGGCCTCTGGGTCTCTGTGTCCCAGGGTCTCAGGACCTCTGGGTCTCTGGGTCTCAATGTCTCAATTTCTCCGGGTCTCAGAGCCTCTGGGTCTATGCATCTCAGTGTCTCAGTGTCTCAGTGTCCTGGGTTCTCTGGGTCTCAGAGTCTCAATGTCTCAGTATCTCAGTGTCTCAGGGTCTCAGGACCTCTGGGTCTCTGAGTCTCAGTGTCTCAGGGCCTCTGGGTTTCTGTGTCTCAGTGTCTCAGGGCCTCTGGGTCTCTGGTTCACAGTGTCTCAGGGTCTCAGGGCCTCTGGGTCTCTGTGTTTCATTGTCTCAGGGCCTCTGGGTCTCTGGTTCGCAGTGTCTCAGGGTCTCAGGGCCTCTGGGTTTCTGTGTCTCAGTGTCTCAGGGCCTCTGGGTCTCTGGTTCGCAGTGTCTCAGGGTCTCAGGGCCTCTGGGTCTCTGTGTCTCATTGTCTCAGGGCCTCTGGGTCTCTTTGTTTCTGAGACTCAATGTCTCAGAGTCTCAGTGTCTCAGTGTCTCAGGGTCCCAGGGTCTCAGGACCTTTGGGTCTCAGGGTCTCAGTGTATCAGGGTCTCAAGGCCTCTGCGTCTCAGGGTCTCAATGTCTCAGTGTCTCAGTGTGTCAGGGCCTCAGGGTCCCAGGGTCTCAGGACCTCTGGGTCTCTGCGTCTCAATGTCTCAGTGTCTCAGGGTCTCTGGGTCTCAGTGTCTCAGGGTCTCAGGGCCTCTGGGTCTCTGGTTCTCTGAGTCTCAATGTCTCAGTGTCTCAGTTTCTCAGTGTCTCAGGTCCTCTGGGTCTCTGAGTCTTAATGTCTCAGTGTCTCAGTGTCTCAGGGTCTCAGGGCCTCTGTGTCTCAGTGTCTCAGTTTCTCAGTGTCTCGGGCCCTCTGGGTCTCTGAGTCTCAATGTCTCAGTGTCTCAGGGTTTCAGGGCCTCTGGGTCTCTGAGTCTCAATGTCTCAGGGTCTCAGGGTCTCCGGGTCTCTGGGTCTCTGAGTTTCAATGTCTCTGTGTGTCAGGGTCTCAGGGCCTCTGGGCCTCTGTGTCTCATGGTCTCAGGGCCTGTGGGTCACTGGGTCTCAATGTCTCATTGTCTCAGGGTCTCAGGGTCTCAGGGCCTTTGTGTCTCAGTGTCCCAGTGTCTCAGGGTCTCTGTGTCTCTGAGTCTCAGTGTCTCAGTGTCTCAGGGTCTCTGGGTCTCAGTGTCTCAGGGCCTCTGGGTCTCTGGGTCTCTGAGACTCAGTGTCTCAGTGTCTCAGGGCCTTTGAGTCACTGTGTCTCAGGTTCTCAGGGCCTCTGGGTCTCTGTGTCTCAGGTTCTCAGTCTCAGGGCCTCTGGGTCTCAGGGCCTCTGGGTCTCTGTGTCTCAGAGTCTCAGGGCCTCTGGGACTCAAGGTCTCAGTGCCTCAGAGTCTCAGTGCCTCTGGGTCTCTGTGTCTCAGGGTCTCAGGGTCTCAGGGCCTCTGGGTCTCTGGGTCTCTGAGTCTCAATGTCTCAGTGTCTCAGGGTCTCAGCGCCTCTGGGTCTCTATGTCTCAGTATCTCAGGGTCTAAGGTCCTCAGGCCCATTGGGTCTCTGAGTCTCAATATCTCAGTGTCTCAGGGTCTGAGGGTCTCAGGGCCTCTGAGTCTCAGATTTTCAGTGTCACAGGGTCTCAGGGCCTCTGGGTCTCTGTGTCTCAGTGTCTCAGGGTCTCAAGGACTCTGGGTCTCTGAGTCTCAATGTCTCAGTGTCTCAGTGTCTCAGTGTGTCAGGGTCCCAGGGTCTCAGGGCCTCTGGGTCTCTGAGTCTCAATGTCTTAGTGTCTCAGTGTCTCAGGGTCCCAAGGTCTCAGGACCTCTGGGTCTCTGGGTCTCAATATCTCAGTGTCTCAGGGTCTCAATGTCTCAGGGCCTCTGTGTCTCAGGGTCTCAGCGCCTCTGGGTCTCTGGGTCTCTGAGTCTCAATGTCTCAGTGTCTCAGGGTACCAGTGTCCCAGGACCTCTGGGTCTCAGGGTCTCAGTTTATCAGGGTCTCAGGGCCTCTGCGTCTCTGGGTCTCAATATCTCAGTGTCTCAGGGTCTCAGGGCCTCTGGGTCTCTGTTTCTCAGTGTCTCAGGGACTCAGGCCCTCTGGGTCTCTGGGTCTCTGAGTCTCAATGTCTCAGTGTGTCAGCGTCTCAGGGTCTCAGGGCCTCTGTGTCTCAGTGTCTCAGGGTCTCTGGGTCTCTGAGTCTCAATGTCTCAGTGTCTCAGGGTCTCAGGGCCTCTGGGTCTCTGTGTCGCAGGGCCACTGGGTCTCAGTGTCTCAGGGTCTCAGGACCTCTGGTTCTCTGTGTCTCAGTGTCTCAGGGTCTTCTGGTCCCTCGGTCTCTGAGTCTCAGTGTCTCAGGGTCTCAAGGTCTCTGGGTCTCAGTATCTCAGTGTCTCAGGACCTCTGGGTCTCTGGGTCTCTGTGTCTCAGGGTCTCAGGGCCTCTGGGTCTCAGGGTCTCAGTGCCTCAGGGTCTCAGGGCCTCTGGGTCTCAGTGTCTCAGGGACTTAGGCCCTCTGGGTCTCTGAGTCTCAGTGTCACAGGGTCTCAGAGTCTCAGGACCTCTGGGTCTCAGTGTCTCAGGGTCTCAGAGTCTCAGGACCTTGCGTCCCTGTGTCTCAGTGTCTCAGGGTCTCAGGGCCTCTGGGTCTCTGGGTCTCTGAGTCACAATGTCTCAGTGTCTCAGTGTCTCAGGGTCTCAGCGCCTCTGGGTCTCTATGTCTTAGTATCTCAGGGTCTAAGGTCCTCAGGGCCTCTGGGTCTCTGAGTCTCAATATCTCAGTGTCTCAGGGTCTGAGGGTCTCAGGGCCTCTGAGTCTCAGATTTTCAGTGTCACAGGGTCTCAGGGCCTCTGAGTCTCAGATTTTCAGTGTCACAGGGTCTCAGGGCCTCTGGGTCTCTGTGTCTCAGTGTCTCAGGGTCTCAAGGCCTCTGGGTCTCTGAGTCTCAATGTCTCAGTGTCTCAGTGTGTCAGGGTCCCAGGGTCTCAGGGCCTCTGGGCCTCTGGGTCTCTGTGTCTCAGGGTCTGAGGGTCTCAGGGCCTCTGGGTCTCCGGGTCTCAGTGTCACAGGGTCTCAGGGTCTCTGGGCCTTTGGGTCTCAGGGTCTCAGTGTCTCAGGGACTCAGGGCCTCTGCGTTTGTGTGTCTCAGGGTCTCAGGGCCTCTGGGTCTCTGATCTCAATGTCTCAGTGTCTCAGCGTCGCAGGGCCTCTGGGCCTCTCTGTCTCATGTCCTCTGGGTCTCTGGTTTTCTGAGTCTCAACGTCTCAGTGTCTCAGAGTCTCAGGGCCTCTGGGTCTCTGTGTCTCAGTGTCTCAGGGTCTCAGGGCACCTGTGTCTCAGGGTCTCAGTGTCACAGGGCCTCAGGGTCTCCGGGTCTCAGGGACTCTGTGTCTTTGTGTCTCACGGTCTCAGGGTCTCTGGGTCTCAATGTCTCAATGTCTCAGTGTTTCAGGGTCTCAGGGTCTCAGGGCCTCTGGGCCTCTGGGTCTCAGAGTCTCAGTGTCACAGAGTCTCAGGGCCTTTGGGTCTCTGTGTCTCAGTGTCTCAGGGTCTCAAGGCCTCTGGGTCTCTGAGTCTCAATGTCTCAGTGTCTCAGGGTGTCAGGGTCCCAGGTTCTCAGGGCCTCTGGGCCTCTGGGTCTCTGAGTCTCAATGTCTCAGTGTCTCAGTTTCTCTGGGTCCCAGGGTCTCAGGACCTCTGGGTCTCAGGGTCTCAGTTTATCAGGGTCTCAGGGCCTCTGCGTCTCTGGGTCTCAATGTCTCAGTGCCTCAGGGTCTCAGGGCCTCTGGGTCTCTGTGTCTCAGTGTCTCAGGGACTCAGGCCCTCTGGGTCTCTGGGTCTCTGAGTCTCAATGTCTCAGTGTGTCAGTGTCTCAGGGTCTCAGGCCCTCTGTGTCTCAGTGTCTCAGGTCCTCTGGGTCTCTGGGTCTCTGAGTCTTAATGTCTCAATGTCTCAGGGTCTCAGTGTCTCAGGGCCTCTGTGTCTCTGGGACTCAATGTCTCAGTGTCTCAGGGTCTCAGGGTCTCCAGGTCTCAGGGCCTCTGGTTCACTGTGTCTCAGTGTCTCAGTGTGTCAGGGTCACAGGGTCTCTGGGTCTCAGTATCTCAGTATCTCATGGCCTCTGGGTCTCTGTGTCTCAGGGTCTCAGGCCCTCTGGGTCTCAGTGTCACAGGGTCTCAGGGCCTTTGAGTCACTGTGTCTCAGGGTCTCAGGGCCTCTGGGTCTCTGAGTCTCAATGTCTCAGTGTCTCAGTGTCTCAGGGTCTCAGGGCCTCTGTGTCTCAGGGTCTCAGGGCCGCTGGGTCTCAGTGTCACAGGGTCTCAGGGTCTCTGTATCTCAGTGTCTCAGGGTCTCAGGGCCTCTGGGTCTCTGTGTTTCAGGGCCTCTGTGTCTCTGTGTCTCAGTGTCTCAGGGTTTCAGGGCCTCTGGGTCTCAGGCACTCAGGGTCTCAGGGTCTCAGTGTCTCCGTGTCTCAGTGTCTCAGATTCTCAGGGTATTTGGGTCTCAGTGTCTCAGGTCCTCTGGGTCTCTGGGTCTCTGTGTCTCAGTGCCTCAGGGTCTCAGGGCCTCTGGGTCTCAGGGTCTCAGTGTCTCAGAGTCTCATGTTCTCAGGGCCTCTGGGTCTCAGGGTCTCAGTGTCTCAGGGTCTCAGGGCCTCTGGGTCTCAGGGTCTCAGTGTCTCAGGGTCTCAGGGTCTCAGGGCCTCTGGGTCTCTGGGTCTATGAGTCTCAATGTCTCTGTGTCTCAGTGTCTCACTTCCTCTGGGTCTCTGAGTCTCAATGTCTCAGTTTCTCAGGGTCTCAGGGCCTCTGGGTCTCAGTGTCTCAGTGTCTGACGTCCTCTGGGTCTCTGAGTCTCAATGTCTTAGTGTCTCAGGGCCTCTGGGTCTCTTAGTCTCAATGTCTCAGTGTCTCAGTGTCGCAAGGCCTCTGGGTCTGCTTGTCTCATGTCCTCTGAGCCTCTGGGTTTCTGAGTCTCAATGTCTCAGTGTCTTAGGGTCTCAGGGTCTCAGGGCCTCTGGGTCTCAGTGTCTCAGGGGCTCAGGGCCTCTGGATCTCTGGGTCTCTGAGTCTCAATGTCTCAGTGTCTCAGTTTCTCAGGGTCTCAGGGCCTCTGGGTCTCAGGACCACTGGGTCTCAGGGTCTCCGTGTCTCATGGTCTCAGGGCCTCTGGGTCTCAATGTCTCAGTGTCTCAGGGTCTCACGGCCTCTGGGTCTATGCATCTCAGTGTCTCAGTGTCTCGGGGTCTCTGGGTCTCTGAGTCTCAATGTCTCAGTATCTCAGTGTCTCATGGTCTCAGGACCTCTGGGTCTCTGGGTCTCTGAGTCTCAGTGTCTCAGGGCTTCTGGGTCTCTGTGTCTCTGTGTCTCAGGGTCTCAGGGTCTCAGGGCCTCTGGGTCTCTGTGTCTCTGTGTCTCAATGTCTCAGTGTCTCAGTATCTCAGTGTCTCAGGGTCCCAGGGTCTCAGACGCAACTGGGCCTCTGGGTCTCTGAGTCTCAATGTCTCTGTGTCTCAGTGTCTCAGGGTCCCAGGGTCCCAGGACCTCTGGGTCTCAGGGTCTCAGTGTATCAGGGTCTCAGGGCCTCTGCGTCTCTGGGTCTCAATGTCTCAGTGTCTCAGTGTCTCAGGGTCTCAGTGCCTCAGGTCCTCTGGGTCTCTGAGTGTCAATGTCTCAGTGTCTCAGGGTCTCAGGGTCTCAGGGCCTCTGGGCCTCTGGGTGTCTGAGTCTCAGGGCCTCTGGGTCTCTGTGTCTCAGTGTCTCAGGGCCTCTGGGTCTCAGGGTCTCAGGGCCGCTGGGTCTCAGGGTCTCAGTGTCTCTGGGTCTAAGGGCTTCTAGGTCTCAGGGTCTCAGGGCCTCTGGGTCTCAGTGTCTCAGGGTCTCAGGGTCTAAGGACCTCTGGGTCTCTGTGTCTAAGGGTCTCAGGGCCTCTGGGTCTCTGGTTCGCAGTGTCTCAGGGTCTCAGGGCCTTTGGGTCTCTGTTTCTCTGAGTCTCAATGTCTCAGTGTCTCAGTGTCCCAGGGTCTCAGGGCCACTGGGCCTCTGGGTCTCTGAGTCTCAATGTCTCAGTGTCTCAGGGTCTCAGGGTCTCAGGTCCTCTGGGTCTCTGGTCTCCGAGTCTGAATATCTCAGTGTCTCAGTGTCTCAGGGTCCCAGGGTCTCAGTACCTCTGGGTCTCAGGGTCTCAGTTTATCAGGGTCTCAGGGCCTCTGCGTCTCTGGGTCTCAATGTCTCAGGGCCTTTGAGTCACTGTGTCTCAGGGTCTCAGGCCCTCTGGGTCCCTGGGTCTCTGAGTCTCAATGTCTCAGTGCCTCAGTGTCTCAGGGTCTCAGGGCCTCTGTGTCTCAGTATCTCAGTGTCTCAGTGTATCAGTGCCTCAGTGTCTCAGGTCCTCTGGGTCTCTTGATCTCAGGATTTCAGGGCCTCCGGGTCTCTGGGTCTCTGAGTCTCAATGTCTCAATGTCTCAGTGTCTCAGTATCTCAGGGTCTCAGGGCCTCTGGGTCTCTGAGTCTCATTGTCTCAATGTCTCAGGGTCTCAGGGTCTCTGGGTCTCTGTGTCTCAGGGTCTCAGGGTCTCAGGGCCTCTGGGTCACTGTGCCTCAGGGTCTCACGGCCTCTGGGACTCAGGGACTCAGCGTCTCAGGGTCTAAGGGTCTCAGTGTCTCAGGGTCTCAGCGTCTCAGGGCCTCTGTGTCTCAGTGTCTCAGGGTCTCAGAGTCTCAGCGTCTCAGGGCCTCTGGGTCTCAGGGTCTCAGTGTCTCAGGGTCTCAGGGCCCCTGGGTCACTGTGTCTCAGGGTCTCAGGGTCTCTGTGTCTCAGTGTCTCAGGGTCTCAGGGCCTCTGGGTCTCAGGGTCTCAGTGTCTCAGAGTCTCATGTTCTCAGGGCCTCTGGGTCTCAGGGTCTCAGTGTCTCAGGGTCTCAGGGCCTCTGGGTCTCAGGGTCTCAGTGTCTCAGAGTCTCAGGGTCTCAGGACCTCTGGGTCTCTGGGTCTCTGAGTCACCGTGTTTCAGTGTCTCAGGGTCTCAGGGCTTCATGCGCCTCTGGGTCTCAATGTCTCAGTGTCTCAGCGACTCAGTGTCTCAGTGTCTCAGGGTCTCAGGGCCTCTGGATCTCTAGGTCTCTGAGTCTCAATGTGTCCGTGTCTCAGGGTCTCTGTGTCTCAGTGTCTCAGTGTCTCACGTCCTCTGGGTCTCTGGGTCTCTGGGTCTCAATGTCTCAGTGTCTCAGGGTCTCAGGGCCTCTGGGTCTCTGGGTGTCTGAGTCTCAATGTCTCAGTGTCTCAGTGTCTCAGGGTCTCAGGGCCTCTGGGTCTCTGTGTTTCAGGGCCTCTGGATCTCTGTGTCTCAGTGTCTCGGGGTCTCAGGACCACTGGGTCTCTGTGTCTCAGGGCCTCTGACTCTCTGTGTCTCAGGGTCTCAGGGCCTCTGGGTCTCAGGGTCTCAGTGTCACAGGGTCTCAGGGTCTCAGGGCCTCTGGGTCTCAAGGTCTCAGAGTCTCAGAGTCCCAGGGCCTCAGGGCATCTGTGTCTCTGTGTCTCAGGGTCTCAGGGCCTCTGGGTCTCAGGGTCTCAGTTTCACAGGGTCTCAGGGTCTCAGGGCCTCTGTGTCTCAGTGTCTCAGTGTCTCACGTCCTCTGGGTCTCTGAGTCTCAATGTCTCAGTGTCTCAGTGTCACAGGGCCTCTGGGTCTCTCTGTCTCATGTCCTCTGGGTCTCTGGGTTTCTGAGTCTCAACGTCTCAGTATCTCAGTGTCTCAGGGTCTTAGGGCCTCTGGGTCTCTGTGTCTCAGTATCTCAGGGTCTCAGGGTCTCTGCGTCTCTGCGTCTCAGGGTCTCACGGCCTCTGGGTCTCATGGTCTCAGGGTCACAGGGTCTCAGGGTCTCAGGGCCTCTGGGTCTCAGGGTCTCTCGGTCTCTGGATCTCTGTGTCTCAGTGTCTCAGGACCTCTGGGTCTCTAGGTCTCTGAGTCACAGTGTTTCAGTGTCTCAGGGTCTCAGGGCTTCATGCGTCTCTGGGTCTCAAAGCCTCAGTGTCTCAGTGACTCAGTGTCTCAGTGTCTCAGGGTCTTAGGGCCTCTGGATCTCTAGGTCTCTGAGTCTCAATGTGTCAGTGTCTCAGGGTCTCAGGGCCTCTGTGTCTCAGTGTCTCAGTGTCTCACGTCCGCTGTGTCTCAGGGTCTCAATGTCTCTGGGTCTCAGGGTCTCAGGGTCTCAGGGCCTCTGGGTCTCAATGTCTCAGTGTCTCAGGGTCTCAGGGCCTCTTGGTCTCTGGGTCACTGAGTCTCAATGTCTCTGTCTCTCAGTGTCTCAGGTTCTCAGGGTCTCAGGGCCTCTGGGTCTCTGTCTCTCAGGGCCTCTGGGTCTCTGTGTCTCAGTGTCTCAGGGTCTCAGGACCTCTGGGTCTTGGGTCTCTGAGTCTCAGTGTCTAAGTGCCTCAGGTTCTTTGGGCCTCTGGGTCTCTGGGACTCAATGTCTCAGGGTCTCAGGGCCTCTGGGTCTCTGGGTCTCTGAGTCTCAGTGTCTCAGTGTCTCAGCGTCTTAGGGTCTCAGGGCCTCTGGGTCTCGGTATCTCAGTGTCCCAGGGTCTCAGGGCCTCTGGGTCTCTGTGTCTCAGTGTCTCAGGGTCTCAGGGTCTCAGGGTCTCAGAGTCTCAGGGTCTCAGGGCCTCTGGGTCTCAGGGTCTCAGGGTCTCAGAGTCCCAGGGTCTCAGGGCATCTGGGTCTCTGTGTCTCAGGGTCTCAGAGCCTCTGGGTCTCAGGGTCTCAGTGTCACAGGGTCTCAGGGTCTCAGGGCCTCTGGGTCTCAGGGTCTGAGGGCCTCTGGGTCTCAGGGTCTGAGGGCCTCTGGGTCTCAGTGTCTCAGTGTCTCACGTCCTCTGGGTCTCTGGGTCTCTGAGTCTCAATGTCTCAGTGTCTCAGGGTCTCAGGGCCTCTGGGTCTCTGTGTCTCAGGGCCTGTAGATCTCTGTGTCTCAGTGTCTCAGGGTCTCAGGACCTCTGGGTCTCTGGGTCTCTGAGTCTCAGTGTCTCAGTGCCTCAGGTTCTTTGGTCCTCTGGGTCTCTGGGACTCAATGTCTCAGGGTCTCAGGGCCTCTAGGTCTCAGGGACTCATGGTCTCAGGGTCTCAATGTCTAAGGGTCTCAGCGTCTCTGGGTCTCAGTGACTCAGTGTCTCAGGTCCTCTGGGTCTCTGGGTCTCTGAGTCTCAGTGTCTTAGTGTCTCAGGGTCTTAGGGTCTCAGGGCCTCTGGGTCTCGGTGTCTCAGTGTCTCAGGGTCTCAGGGCCTCTGGGTTTCTGTGTCTCAGTGTCTCAGGGTCTCAGGGCCTCTGGGTCTCAGGGCTACAGAGTCTCAGGGTCTCAGGGCCTCTGGGCCTCTGTGTCTCAGTGTCTCAGAGTCTCAGCGCCTCAGGGCATCTGGCTCTCTGTGTCTCAGGGTCTCAGGGCCTCTGGGTCTCAGGGTCTCAGTGTCACAGGGTCTCAGGGCCTCTGTGTTTCAGTGTCTCAGAATCCCAGAGCCTCAGGGCATCTGGGTCTCTGTGTCTCAGGGTCTCAGGGCCCCTGGGTCTCTGTGTCTCAGAGTCTCAGGGTCTCAGGGTCTCAGGGCCTCTGGGTCTCAAGGTCTCAGAGTCTCAGAGTCCCAGGGCCTCAGGGCATCTGTGTCTCTGTGTCTCAGGGTCTCAGGGCCTCTGGGTCTCAGGGTCTCAGTTTCACAGGGTCTCAGGGTCTCAGGGTCTCAGGGCCTCTGTGTCTCAGGGTCTCAGTGTCTCACGTCCTCTGGGTCTCTGAGTCTCAATGTCTCTGGGTCTCAGGGTCTCAGGGCCTCTGGGTCTCTGAGTCTCAATGTCTCAGTGTCTCAGTGTCACAGGGCCTCTGGGTCTCTCTGTCTCATGTCCTCGGGTCTCTGGGATTCTGAGTCTCAACGTCTCAGTGTCTCAGTGTCTCAGGGTCTCAGGGCCTCTGGGTCTCTGTGTCTCAGTATCTCAGGGTCTCAGGGTCTCAGGGTATCAGGGTCTCTGCGTCTCTGCGTCTCAGGGTCTCACGGCCTCTGGGTCTCATGGTCTCAGTGTCACAGGGTCTCAGGGTCTCAGGGCCTCTGGGTCTCAGGGTTATCGGTCTCTGGATCTCTGTGTCTCAGGGTCTCAGGGCCTCTGGGTCTCTGGGTCTCATTGTCTCAGGGTCACAGGGCCTCTGGGTCTCTGTGTCTCAGGTTCTCAGGGTCTCAGGGCCTCTGGATCTCTGTGTCTCAGTGTCTCAGGACCTCTGGGTCTCTAGGTCTCTGAGTCACAGTGTTTCAGTGTCTCAGGGTCTCAGGGCTTCATGCGTCTCTGGGTCTCAAAGTCTCAGTGTCTCAGTGACTCAGTGTCTCAGTGTCTCAGGGTCTTAGGGCCTCTGGATCTCTAGGTCTCTGAGTCTCAATGTGTCAGTGTCTCAGGGTCTCAGGGCCTCTGTGTCTCCGTGTCTCAGTGTCTCACGTCCTCTGGGTCTCTGAGTCTCAATGTCTCTGGGTCTCAGGGTCTCAGGGCCTCTGGGTCTCTGGGTCTCAATGTGTCAGTGTCTCAGGGTCTCAGGGCCTCTTGGTCTCTGGGTCTCTGAGTCTCAATGTCTCTGTGTCTCAGAGTTTCAGGGTCTCAGGGTCTCAGGGCCTCTGGGTCTCTGTCTCTCAGGGCCTCTGGGTCTCTGTGTCTCAGGGTCTAAGTGCCTCAGGTTCTTAGGGCCTCTGGGTCTCTGGGACTCAATGTCTCAGTGTCTCAGGGCCTCTGGGTCTCAGGGACTCAGGGTCTCAGGGTCTCAATGTCTCAGGGTGTCAGCGTCTCTGGGTCTCAGTGACTCAGTGTCTCATGTCCTCTGGGTCTCTGGATCTCTGAGTCTCAGTGTCTCAGTGTCTCAGGGTCTTAGGGTCTCAGGGCCTTGGGTCTCAGTGTCTCAGGGTCTCAGGGCCTCTGTGTCTCTGTGTCTCAGTGTCTCAGGGTCTCAGAGTCTCAGGGTCTCAGGGCCTCTGGGTCTCAGGGTCTCAGAGTCTCAGGGTCTCAGGGCATCTGGGTCTCTGTGTCTCAGGGTCTCAGGGCCTCTGTGTCTCAGTGTCTCAGGGTCTCAGGGTCTCAGGGCCTCTGGGTCTCAGGGTCTCATGGTCTCAGGGTCTCAGGGCCTCTGGGTCTCTGGGTCTCAGGGTCTCAGAGTCCCAGGGTCTCAGGGCATCTGGGTCTCTGTGTCTCAGGGTCTCAGGGCCTCTGGGTCTCAGGGTCTCAGTGTCACAGGGTCTCAGGGTCTCAGGGCCTCTGGGTCTCAGGGTCTGAGGGCCTCTGTGTCTCAGTGTCTCACGTCCTCTGGGTCTCTGAGTCTCAATGTCTCAGTGTCTCAGTGTTGCAGGGCCTCTGGGTCTCTCTGTCTCATGTCCTCTGGGTCTCTGGGATTCTGAGTCTCAACGTCTCAGTGTCTCAGAGCCTCAGGGTCTCAGGGCCTCTGGATCTCTGTGTCTCAGTGTCTCAGGGTCTCATGGTCTTTGCGTCTCTGCGTCTCAGGGTCTCACGGCCTCTGGGTGTCATGGTCTCAGTGTCACAGGGTCTCAGGGTCTCTGGGTCTCTGTGTCTCAGGGTCTCAGGGCCTCTGGGTCTCTGGGTCTCATTGTCTCAGGGTCACAGGGCCTCTGGGTCTCTGTCTCTCAGGTTCTCAGGGTCTCAGGGTCTCAGGGCCTCTGGAACTCTGTGTCTCAGTGTCTCTGGGTCTCAGGACCTCTGGGTCTCTGGGTCTCTGAGTCACAGTGTTTCAGTGTCTCAGGGTCTCAGGGCTTCATGCGTCTCTGGGTCTCAATGTCTCAGTGTCTCAGTGACTCAGTGTCTCAGTGCCTCAGGGTCTTAGGGCCTCTGGTTCTCTAGGTCTCTGAGTCTCAATGTGTCAGTGTCTCAGGGTCTCAGGGCCTCTGTGTCTCAGTGTCTCAGTGTCTCACGTCCTCTGGGTCTCTGAGTCTCAATGTCTCTGGGTCTCAGGGTCTCAGGGCCTCTGGGTCTCAATGTCTCAGTGTCTCAGGGTCTCAGGGCCTCTTGGTCCCTGGGTCTCTGAGTCTCAATGTCTCGGTGTCTCAGTGTCTCAGGGCCTCTGGGTCTCTGTCTCTCAGGGCCTCTGGGTCTCTGTGTCTCAGTGTCTCAGGGTCTCAGGACCTCTGGGTCTCTGGGTCTCTGAGTCTCAGTGTCTCAGTGCCTCAGGTTCTTAGGGCCTCTGGGTCTCTGGGACTCAATGTCTCAGGGTCTCAGGGCCACTGGGTCTCAGGGACTCAGGGTCTCAGTGTCTCAATGTCTCAGGGTCTCAGGGTCTCTGGGTCTCAGGGTCTCAGTGACTCAGTGTCTCAGGTCCTCTGGGTCTCTGGGTCTCTGAGTCTCAGTGTCTCAGTGCCTCAGTGTCTCAGGGTCTTAGGGTCTCAGGGTCTCAGAGTCTCAGGGTCTCAGGGCCTCTGAGTCTCTGTGTCTCAGTGTCTCAGAGTCTCAGGGTCTCAGGGCCTCTGGGTCTCTGTGTCTCAGTGTCTCAGGGTCTCAGGGCCTCTGGGTCTCAGGGTCTCAGAGTCTCAGGGTCTCAGGGCCTCTGGGTCTCTGTGTCTCAGTGTCTCAGAGTCTCAGCGCCTCAGGGCATCTGGCTCTCTGTGTCTCAGGGTCTCAGGCTCTCAGGTCCTCTGGGTCTCTGTGTCTCAGTGTCTCAGAGTCCCAGGGTCTCAGGGCATCTGGGTCTCTGTGTCTCAGTGTCTCAGGGCCTCATGCGTCTCTGGGTCTCAATGTCTCAGTGTCTCAGTGACTCAGTGTCTCAGTGTCTCAGGGTCTCAGGGCCTCTGGGTTTCTGGGTCTCAATGTCTCAGTGTCTCTGGGTGTCTGGGTCTCAGGGTCTCAGAGCCTCTGTGTCTCTGGGTGTCTGAGTCTCAATGTCTCAGTGTCTCTGTGTCTCAGGGCCTCTGGGTCTCTGTGTCTCAGTGTCTCAGTGTCTCAGTGCCACAGTTTCTTAGTGCCTCTGGGTCTCTGGGACTCAATGTCTCAGGGTCTCAGGGCCTCTGGGTCTCAGGGACTCAGGGTCTCAGGGTCTCAGGGTCTCAATGTCTCAGGGTCTCAGCGTCTCTGGGTCTCAGTGACTCAGTGTCTCAGGTCCTCTGGGTCTCTGGGTCTCTGAGTCTCAGTGTCTCAGTGTCTCAGGGTCTTAGGGTCTCAGGGCCTCTGGGTCTCGGTGTCTGAGGGCCTCTGTGTCTCAGTGTCTCAGTGTCTCACGTCCTCTGGGTCTCTGGGTCTCTGAGTCTCAATGTCTCTGGGTCTCAGGGTCTCAGGCTCTCAGGGCCTCTGGGTCTCTGAGTCTCAATGTCTCAGTGTCTCAGTGTCGCAGGGCCTCTGGGTCTCTCTGTCTCATGTCCTCTGGGTCTCTGGGCTTCTGAGTCTCAACATCTCAGTGTCTCAGAATCTCAGGGTCTCAGGGCCTCTGGGTCTCTGTGTCTCAGTGTCTCAGAGTCCCAGGGTCTCAGGGCATCTGGGTCTCTGTGTCTCAGTGTCTCAGGGCCTCATGCGTCTCTGGGTCTCAATGTCTCAGTGTCTCAGTGACTCAGTGTCTCATTGTCTCAGGGTCTCAGGGTCTCAGGGCCTCTGGGTTTCTGGGTCTCAATGTCTCAGTGTCTCTGGGTGTCTGGGTCTCAGGGTCTCAGAGCCTCTGGGTCTCTGGGTGTCTGAGTCTCAATGTCTCAGTGTCTCAGTGTCTCTGTGTCTCAGGGCCTCTGGGTCTCTGTGTCTCCATGTCTCAGGGTCTCAGGACCTCTGGGTCGCTGGGTCTCTGAGTCTCAGTGTCTCAGTGCCACAGGTTCTTAGTGCCTCTGGGTCTCTGGGACTTAATGTCTCAGGGTCTCAGGGCCTCTGGGCCTCAGGGTCTCAGGGTCTCAGGGTCTCAATGTCTCAGGGTGTCAGCGTCTCTGGGTCTCAGTGACTCAGTGTCTCAGGTCCTCTGGGTCTCTGGGTCTCTGAGTCTCAGTGTCTCAGGGTCTTAGGGTCTCAGGGCCTCTGGGCCTCGGTGCCTCAGGGTCTCAGGGTCTCAGGGCCTCTGGCTCTCAGGGTCTGAGGGCCTCTGCGTCTCAGTGTCTCAGTGTCTCACGTCCTCTGGGTCTCTGGGTCTCTGAGTCTCAATGTCTCAGTGTCTCAGTGTCGCAGGGCCTCTGGGTCTCTCTGTCTCATGTCCTCTGGGTCTCTGGGTTTCTGAGTCTCAACGTCTCAGTGTCTCAGAGTCTCATGGTCTCAGGGCCTCTGAGTCTCTGTGTCTCAGGGTCTCAGGGTCTCTGCGTCTCTGCGTCTCAGGGTCTCAGGGCCTCTGGGTGTCATGGTCTCAGTGTCACAGTGTCTCAGGGTCTCAGGGTCTCTGGGTCTCTGTGTCTCAGGGTCTCAGGGCCTCTGGGACTCTGGGTCTCATTGTCTCAGGGTCACAGGGCCTCTGGGTCTCTGGGTCTCTGAGTCACAGTGTTTCAGTGTCTCAGGGTCTCAGGGCTTCATGCGCCTCTGGGTCTCAATGTCTCAGTGTCTCGGTGACTCAGTGTCTCAGGGTCTTAGGGCCTCTGGATCTCTAGGTCTCTCAGTCTCAATGTGTCAGTGTCTCAGGGTCTCAGGGCTTCTGTGTCTTAGTGTCTCAGTGTCTCACCTCCTCTGGGTCTCTGAGTCTCAATGTCTCTGGGTCTCAGGGTCTCAGGGTCTCAGGGCCTCTGGGTCTCTGGGCCTCAATGTGTCAATGTCTCAGGGTCTCAGGGCCCCTTGGTCTCTGGGTCTCTGAGTCTCAATGTCTCAGTGTCTCAGTGTCTCAGGGTCTCAGGGCCTCTGGGTCTCTGTCTCTCAGGGCCTGTGGGTCTCTGTGTCTCAGTGTCTCAGGGTCTCAGGACCTCTGGGTCTCTGGGTCTCTGAGTCTCAGTGTCTCAGTGCCTGAGGTTCTTCGGGCCTCTGGGTCTCTGGGACTCAATGTCTCAGGGTCTCAGGGCCTCTGGGTCTCAGGGACTCAGGGTCTCAGGGTCTCAATGTCTCAGGGTCTCAGCGCCTCTTGGTCTCAGTGACTCAGTGTCTCTGTGCCTCAGGGTCTTAGGGTCTCAGGGCCTCTGGGTCTCCCTGTCTCAGTGTCTCAGGGTCTCAGGGCCTCTGGGTCTCAGGGTCTCAGTGTCTCAGTGTCTTAGGTCCTCTGGGTCTCTGAGTCTCAATGTCTCAGTGTCACAGTGTCTCAGTGTCTCATGTCCTCTGGGTCTCTGGGTCTCTGTGTCTCTGAGTCTCAATGTCTCTGAGTCTCAGCGTCTCAGTGTCTCAGGGCCTTTGTGTCTCAGTGTCTCACGTCCTCTGGGTCTCTGGGTCTCAAAGTCTCAGTATCTCAGGGTCCCAGGGCCTCTGGGTCTTTGTGTCTCAGGGCATCTGGGTCTCTGTGACTTTTTGTCTCAGTGTCGCAGGGCCTCTGGGTCTCTCTGTCTTATGTCCTCTGGGTCTCTGGGTTTCTGAGTCTCAATGTCTCAGTGTCTCAGAGTCTCAGGGTCTCAGGGCCTCTGGGTCTCTGTGTCTCAGTGTCTCAGGGTCTCAGGGCATCTGGCGCTCTGTGTCTCAGGGTGTCAGGGCCTCTGGGTCTCAGGGTCTCAGTATCACAGGTTTTCAGGGTCTCATGGCCTCTGGGTCTCAGGGTCTCAGGGTATCAGGGCCTCTGGGTCTCAGGGTCTCAGTGTCTCTGGGACTAAGGGCATCTGGGTCTGTGTGTCTCATGGTCTCAGGGCCTCTGGGTCTCTGGGTCTCTGGGCCTCAGGGTCTCAGGGCCTCTGGGTCTCTGGGTCTCTGAGTCTCAATGTCTCAGTGTCTCAGTGTCTCAGGGCCTCTGGGTCTCAGCGTCTCAGTGTCTCAGGGTCTCAGGGCCTCTGGGTCTCGGGGCCTTTGGGTCTCTGGGTCTCAGTGTCTCAGGGTCTCAGGGCCTTTGGGTCTCTGGGTCTCTGAGTCTCAATGTCTTAGTGTCTCAGTGTCTCAGGGTCTCAGGGCCTCTGGGTCTCTGTGTCTCAGGGTCTCAGGACCTCTGGGTCTCAGGGTCTCAGTGTCTCATGGTCTCAGGGCCTCTGGGTCTACGCGTCTCAGTGTCTCTGTGTCTCAGTGTCTCGGGTTCTCTGGGTCTCTGTGTCTCTGTGTCTCAGTGTCTCAGGGTCTCTGGGTCTCTTTATCTCAGTATCTCAGGGCCTCTGTGTCTCTGTGTCTCAGGGTCTCAGGGTCTCAGGGCCTCTGGGTCTCAGGGTCTCTGTGTCTCAGGTTCTCAGAGTCTCAGGGCCTCTGGGTCCCTGTGTCTCAGGGTCTCAGTGCCTCTGGGTCTCATGGTCTCAGTGCCTCTGGGTCTCAGGGCCTCTGGGTCTCAGTGTCTCAGGCACTCAGGCCCTCTGGGACTCTGGGTCTCTGAGTCTCAGTGTCTCCGTGTCTCAGGACCTCTGCGTCTCTGTGTCTCAGTGTCTCAGGGTCTCCTGGTCTCTGGGTCTCTGAGTCTCAATGTCTCAGTGTCACAGTGTCTCAGGGCCTCTGGGTCTCTATGTCTCAGGTCTCAGGGTCTCAGGGACTCAGCGTCTCAGTGTCTCAGTGTCTCAGGGCCTCTGGGTCTCTGTGTCTCAGGTCTCAGGGTCTCAGGGACTCAGCGTCTCAGTGTCTCAGGGTCTCTGGGTCTCAGTATCTCAGTATCTCAGGGCCTCTGGGTCTCAGTGTCTCAGGGTCTCTAGGTCTCAGTATATCTGTATCTCAGGGCCTCTGGGTCTCTGTGTCTCAGGGCCTCAGGGTCTCAGTGTCTCAGGGCCTCTTGGTCTCTGGGTCTCTGTGTCTCAGGTTCTCAGATTCTCAGGGCCTCTGGTTCTCTGTGTCTCAGTGTCTCAGGGTCCCAGGGCCTCTGGGTCTCTGGGTCTCTGAGTCTCAATGTCTCAGTGTCTCAGGGTCTCAGCGCCTCTGGGTCTCTATGTCTCAGTGTCTCAGTGTCGCAGGGTCTCAGGGCCTCAGGGACTCAGGGCCTCTGGGTCTCTGAGTCTCAATATCTCAGTGTCTCAGTGTCTCTGGGTCAGGGTCTCAGGGCCTCTGGGTCTCTGTGTCTCAGTGTCTCAGTGTCTCGGGTTCTCTGGGTCTCTGAGTCTCAATGTCTCCGTATCTCAGTGTCTCAGGGTCTCAGGACCTCTGGGTCTCTGAGTCTCAGTGTCTCAGTGTCTCAGGGCCTCTGGGTTTCTGTGTCTCATTGTCTCAGGGCCTCTGGGTCTCTGGTTCACAGTGTCCCAGGGTCTCAGGGCCTCTGGGTCTTGTGTCTCATTGTCTCAGGGCCTCTGGGTCTCTGTGTTTCTGAGTCTCAATGTCTCAGTGTCTCAGTGTCTCAGGGTCCCAGAGTCTCAGGACCTCTGGGTCTCATGGTCTCAGTGTATCAAGGTCTCAGGGCCTCTGCGTCTCTGGGTCTCAATGTCACAGTGTCTCAGGGTCCCAGGATCTCAGGACCTCCGAGTCTCTGTGTCTCTGAGTCTCAATGTCTCAGTGTCTCAGTGTCTCAGCGTCTCTGGGTCTCAGTGTCTCAGGGCCTCTGGGTCTCTGGGTCTCTGGGTCTCTGTGTCTCAGTGTCTCAGGGTCTCAGGGCCTCTGTGTCTCAGGGTCTCAGCGCCTCTGGGTCTCTGTGTCTCTGAGTCTCAATGTCTCAGTGTCTCAGTGTCTCTGGGTCCCAGGGTCTCAGGACCTCTGGGTCTCAAGGTTTCAGTTTATCAGAGTCTCAGGGCCTCTGCGTCTCTGGGTCTCAATGTCTCAGTGTCTCAGGGTCTCAGGCCCTCTGTGTCTCAGTGTCTCAGTGTCTCAGTGTCTCAGGTCCTCTGGGTTTCTGGGTCTCTGAGTCTCAATGTCTCAGTGTCTCAGGGTCTCAGTGTGTCAGGGCCTCTGGGTCTCTGGGACTCAGGGCCTCTGGGTCTCTGTGTCTCAGGGCCACTGGGTCTCAGTGTCTCAGTGTCTCAGCGTCTCAGGGCCTCTGGGTCTCTGGGACTCAATGTCTCAGTGTCTCAGGGTCACAGGGTGTCAAGGTCTCAGGGCCTCTGGTTCTCTGTGTCTCAGTGTCTCAGGTTCTCAGAGTCTCAGGGCCTCTGGGTCTGTGTGTCTCAGGGTCTCAGATTCTCAGGCCCCTGGGTCTCCGGGTCTCAGTGTCACAGTGACTCAGGGCCTCTGGGCCTGTGTGTCTCAGGGCCTCTAGGTCTCTGGGTCTCAGTGTCGCAGGGTCTCAGGGCCTGTGTGTCTCTGGGTCTCTGAGTCTCAATGTCTCAGGGTCTCAGGGTCTCAGGGCCTCTGGGTCTCTGATCTCAATGTCTCAGTGTCTCAGTGTCGCAGGGCATCTGGGTCTCTCTGTCTCATGTCCTCTGGGTCTCTGGGTTTCTGAGTCTCAATGTCTCAGTATCTCAGGGTCTCAGTGTCTCAGGGCCTCTGGGTCTCTGTGTCTCAGGGTCTCAGGACCTCTGGGTCTCTGGGTCTCTGAGTCTCAATGTCTCAGTGTCTCAGTGTCTCAAAACCTCTGGGTCTCTGGGTCTCTGAGTCTCAATGTCTCAGTGTCTCAGGGTCTCAGGGCATCTGGGTCTCTGTATCTCAGGGACTCAGGACCTCTGGGTCTCAGGGTCTCAGTGTCTCATGGTCTCAGGGCCTCTGGGTCTCTGGGTCTCAATGTCTCAGTGTCTCAGCGTCTCAGGGCCTCAGGGCCTTTGAGTCACTGTGTCTCAGGGTATCAGGGCCTCTGGGTCTCTGGGTCTCAGTTTCCAAGTCTCTCAGGTCCTCTGGGTCTCTGAGAATCAATGTCTCAGTTTCTCAGGGTTTCAGGGCCTCTGGGTCTCTGGGTCTCTGAGTCTCAATGTCTCAGTGTCTCAGGATCTCAGGATCTCAGGGCCTCTGTGTCTCAGTGTCTCAGTGTCTCACGTCCAGTGGGTCTCTGGGTCTCTGAGTCTCAATGTCTCTGGGTCTCAGTGTCTCAGGGTCTCAGGGCCTCTGGGACTCTGGTTCTCTGAGTCTCAATGTCTCAGTGTCTCAGTGTTTCAGGGTCTCAGTGTCTCACGTCCTCTGGGTCTCTGGGTCTCTGAGTCTCAATGTCTCTGGGTCTCAGTGTCTCAGGGTCTCAGGGCCTCTGGGTCTCTGATCTCAATGTCTCAGTGTCTCAGTGTCGCAGGGCCTCTGGGTCTCTCTGTCTTATGTCCTCTGGGTCTCTGGGTTTCTGAGTCTCAATGTCTCAGTATCTCAGGGTCTCAGTGTCTCAGGGCCTCTGGGTCTCTGTGTCTCAGGGTCTCAGGACCTCTGGGTCTCTGGGTCTCTGAGTCTCAATGTCTCAGTGTCTCAGTGTCTCAAAACCTCTGGGTCTCTGGGTCTCTGAGTCTCAATGTCTCAGTGTCTCAGGGTCTCAGGGCATCTGGGTCTCTGTATCTCAGGGACTCAGGACCTCTGGGTCTCAGGGTCTCAGTGTCTCATGGTCTCAGGGCCTCTGGGTCTCTGGGTCTCAATGTCTCAGTGTCTCAGGGTCTCAGGGCCTCAGGGCCTTTGAGTCAATGTGTCTCAGGGTATCAGGGCCTCTGGGTCTCTGGGTCTCAGTTTCTCAGTCTCTCAGGTCCTCTGGGTCTCTGAGTATCAATGTCTCAGTTTCTCAGGGTTTCAGGGCCTCTGGGTCTCTGAGTCTCAATGTCTCAGTGTCTCAGTGTCTCAGGATCTCAGGGCCTCTGTGTCTCAGTGTCTCAGTGTCTCACGTCCTCTGGGTCTCTGGGTCTCTGAGTCTCAATGTCTCTGGGTCTCAGTGTCTCAGGGTCTCAGGGCCTCTGGGACTCTGGTTCTCTGAGTCTCAATGTCTCAGTGTCTCAGTGTTTCAGGGTCTCAGTGTCTCACGTCCTCTGGGTCTCTGGGTCTCTGAGTCTCAATGTCTCTGGGTCTCAGTGTCTCAGGGTCTCAGGGCCTCTGGGTCTCTGAGTCTCTGAGTCTCAATGTCTCTGGATCTCAGTGTCTCAGGGTCTCATGGCCTCTGTGTCTCTGTGTCTCAGGGTCTCAGGACCTCTGGGTCTCAGGGTCTCAGTGTCTCATTGTCTCAGGGCCTCTGGGTCTCCGGGTCTCAGTGTCTCAGGGACTCAGGGCCTCTGGGTCTGTGTGTCTCAGGGTCTTACGGCCTCTGGGTCTCTGGGTCTCAGTGTCGCAGGTTCTCAGGGCCTGTGTGTCTCTGGGTCTCTGAGTCTCAATGTCTCAGTGTCTTAGGGTCTCAGGGCCTCTGGGTCTCTGTGTCTCAGTTTCTCAGTCTCTCAGGTCCTCTGGGTCTCTGAGTCTCAATGTCTCAGTTTCTCAGGGTTCAGGGCCTCTGGGTCCCTGGGTCTCTGAGCCTCAATGTCTCTGGGTCTCAGTGTCTCAGGGTCTCAGGGCCTCTGGGTCTCTGGTTCTCTGAGTCTCAATGTCTCAGTGTCTCAGTGTCTCAGGGTCTCAGGGCCTCTGGGTCTCTGTGTCTCAGGGTCTCAGGACTTCTGGGTCTCAGGGTCTCAGTGTCTCATGGTCTCAGGGCCTCTGGGTCTCTGGGTCTCAGTGTCTCAGGGACTCAGGGCCTCTGGGTCTGTGTGTCTCAGGGTCTCAGGGCCTCTGGGTCTTTGGGTTTCAGTGTCGCAGGTTCTCAGGGCCTGTGTGTCTCTGGGTCTCTGAGTCTCAATGTCTCAGGGTCTCAGGGTCTCAGGGCCTCTGGGTCTCTGATCTCAATGTCTCAGTGTCTCAGTGTCTCAGTGTCGCAGGGCCTCTGGGTCTCTCTGCCTCATGTCCTCTGGGTCTCTGGGTTTCTGAGTCTCAACGTCTCAGTGTCTCAGGGTCTCAGTGTCTCAGGGTCTCAGTGTCTCAGGGCCTCTGGGTCTCTGGGTCTCTGAGCCTCAATGCCTCTGTGTCTCAGGGTCTCAGTGTCTCATGGTCTCAGGCCCTCTGGGTCTCTGATCTCAATGTCTTAGTGTCTCAGTGTCGCAGGGCCTCTGGGTCTCTCTGTCTCATGTCCTCTGGGTCTCTGGGTTTCTGAGTCTCAATGTCTCAGTGTCTCGATGTCTCAGGGTCTCAGGACCTCTGGGTCTCAGGGTCTCAGTGTCTCATGGTCTCAGGGCCTCTGGGTCTCTGGGTCTCAATGTCTCAGTTTCTCAGGGTCTCAGAGCCTCTGGGTCTACGCGTCTCTTGGTCTCAGTGTCTCAGAGTCTCGGGTTCTCTGGGTCTCTGAGTCTCAATGTCTCAGTATCTCAGTGTCTCAGTGTCTCAGGGCCTCTGGGTTTCTGTGTCTCAGTGTCTCAGGGCCTCTGGGACTCTGGATTGCAGTGTCTTAGGGTCTCAGGGCCTCTGAGTCTACGCGTCTCAGTGTCTCTGTGTCACAGTGTCTCGGGTTCTCTGGGTCTCTATGTCTCAGTGTCTCAGGGTCTCTGGATCACTGGTTCGCAGTGTCTCAGGGTCTCAGGTACTCAGGGCCTCTGGGTCCCTGTGTCTAATTGTCTCAAGGCCTGTGGGTCTCTGTGTTTCTGAGTCTCAGTGTCTCCGTGTCTCAGTGTCTCCGGGTCCCAGGGTCTCAGGACCTCTGGGTCTCAGGGTCTCAGTGTCTCAGGGTCTCAGTGCCTCTGTGTCTCAGTGTCTCAGTGTCTCAGGGTCCCAGGGTCTCAGGACCTCTGGGTCTCTGTGTCTCTGAGTCTCAATGTCTCAATGTCTCAGCGTCTCTGGGTCTCAGTGTCTCAGGGCCTCTGGGTCTCTGGGTCTCTGAGTCTCAGTGACTCAGGGCCTCAGGGTCTCAGGGCCTTTGAGTCACTTTGTCTCAAGGTCTCAGGGCCTCTGGTTCTCTGGGTCTCTGAGTCTCAATGCCTCAGTGTGTCTGTGTCTCAGGGTCTCAGGGCCTCTGTGTCTCAGTGTCTCAGTTTCTCAGTGTCTCAGGCCCTCTGGGTCTCTGAGTCTCAATGTCTCAGTGTCTCAGTGTCTCAGGGTTTCAGGGCCTCTGGGTCTCTGGGTCTCTGAATCTCAATGTCTCAGTGTCCCAGTGCCTCAGGGACTCAGGACCACTGGGTCTCAGTGTCTCAGGGTCTCAGGGCCTCTGGGTCTCTGGGACTCAATGTCTCAGTTTCTCAGGATCTCAGGGTCACAAGGTCTCAGGGCCTCTGGTTCTCTGTGTCTCAGTGACTCAGTGTCTCAGTGTCTCAGGGTCTCAGGGTCTCAGGGCCTCTGGGTCTCTGTGTCTCAGAGTCTCAGGACCTCTGGGTCTCAGGGTCTCTGTGTCTCATGGTCTCAGGGCCTCTGGGTCTCAATGTCTCAGTGTCTTAGGGTCTCAGAGCCTCTGGGTCTACGTGTCTCGGTGTCTCTGTGTCTCAGTGTCTCGGGTTCCCTGGGTCTCTGTGTTTCAGTGTCTCAGGGTCTCTGGATCACTGGTTCACAGTGTCTCAGGGTCTCAGGTACTCAGGGCCTCTGGGTCTCTGTGTCTAATTGTCTCAGGGTCTCAGGGCCTCTGTGTCTCTGGGTCTCAATGTCTCTGTGTCTCAGTGTCTCAGGGTCTCAGGGCCTCTGGGCCTCTGGGTCTCTGAGTCTCAATGTCTCAGTGTCTCAGGGTCCCAGGGTCACAGGGCCTCTGGGTCTCTGAGTCTCAATGTCTCAGTATTTCAGTGTCTCAGTGTCTCAGGGTCTCTGGGTCTCAGTGTCTCAGGGCCTTTGGGTCTCTGGGTCTCTGAGTCTCAGGGTCTCAGGGCCTTTGAGTCACTGTGTCTCAGGGTCTCAGGGCCTCTGGGTCTCTGGGTCTCTGAGTCTCAATGTCTCAGTGTCTCAGTGTCTAAGGGTCTCAGGGCCGCTGTGTCTCAGTGTCTCTGTTTCTCAGTGTCTCAGGTCCTCTGGGTCTCTGAGTCTCAATGTCTCAGTGTCTCAGTGTCTCTGGGTCTCAGTATCTCAAGGTCTCAGTGTCTCAGTATCTCAGGGACTCTGGGCCTCTGGGTCTCTGAGTCTCAGTGTCTCAGTGTCTCAGGGTTTCAGGGCCTCTGGGTCTCTGGGTCTCTGAGTCTCAATGTCTCAGTGTCTCAGTGTCTCAGGGTCTCAGGGCCTCTGGGTCTCTGGGACTCAATGTCTCAGTGTCTCAGGATCTCAGGTACTCAAGCTCTCAGGGCCTCTGGTTCTCTGTGTGTCAGTGTCTCAGGGTCTCAGGGCCTCTGGGACTCAAGGTCTCAGTGCCTCAGAGTCTCAGTGCCTCTGGGTCTCAGTGTCTCAGGGACTCAGGCCCTCTGGGTCTCTGGGTCTCTGGGTCTCTGAGTCTCAGTGTCTCAGGGTCTCAGGACCTCTGTGTCTCTGTGTCTCAGTGTCTCAGGGTCTCAGGGTCTCCGGGTCTCTAGGTCTCTGAGTCTCAATGTCTCAGTGTCTCAGGGTCTCAGGGTCTCAGTATCTCAGTATCTCAGGGACTCTGTGTCTCAGGGTCTCTGTGTCTCAGGGCATCTGGGTCTCAGAGTCTCAGTGCCTCAGGGTCTCTGGGCCTTTGGGTCTCAGTGTCTCAGGGACTCAGGCCCTCTGGGTCTCTGGGTCTCTGAGTCTCAGTGTCTCAGGGTCTCAGGGTCTCAGGACCTCTGGGTCTCTGTGTCTCAGGGACAATGGGTCTCAGTGTCTCAGTGTCTCAGGGACTCAGGGCCTCAGGGTCTCTGGGACTCAACGTCTCAGTGTCTCAGGGTCTCAGGTTCTCAAGGTCTCAAGGCCTCTGGATCTCTGTGTCTCAGTGTCTCAGGGTCTCTGGGTCTGAGTATCTCAGTATCTCAGGGCCTCTGGGTCTCAGTGTCTCAGGGTCTCAGGACCTCTGTGTCTCTGTGTCTCAGTGTCTCAGGGTCTCAGGGTCTCCTGGTCTCTGGGTCTCTGAGTCTCAGTGTCTCAGGGTCTCTGGGTCTCAGGGACTCAGCGTCTCAGTGTCTCAGGGTCTCAGGGTCTCTGGGTCGCAGTATCTCAGGGCCTCTGGGTCTCAGTGTGTCAGGGTCTCAGGGTCCCAGGGTCTCTGGGTCTCAGTATCTCAGTATCTCAGGGCCTCTGGGTCTCTGTGTCTCAGGGACAATGGGTCTCAGTGTCTCAGTGTCTCAGGGTCTCAGGTTCTCAAGGTTTCAGGGCCTCTGGTTCTCTGTGTCTCAGGGTCTCAGTGTCTCAGGGTCTCAGGGTCTCAGGGTCTCCTGGTCTCTGGGTCTCTGAGTCTCAGTGTCTCAGGGTCTCTGGGTCTCAGGGACTCAGCGTCTCAGTGTCTCAGGGTCCCAGTGTCTCTGGGTCTCAGTATCTCTGGGCCTCTGGGTCGCTGTGTCTCAGGGTCTCCGGGTCTAAGGGCCTTTGGGTCTCTGGGTCATTGGGTCTCTGTGTCTCAGGTTCTCAGAGTCTCAGGGCCTCTGGGTCTCTGTGTCTCAGGTTCTCAGATTCTCAGGGCCTCTGGGTCTCTGTGTCTCAGTGTCTCAGTGTCTCATAGTCTCAGGGCCTCTGGGTCTCTGTGTCTCAGGTTCTCAGAGTCTCAGGGCCTCTGGGTCTCTGTGTCTCAGTGTCTCAGAGTCTCAGGGCCTCTGGGTCTCTGTGTCTCAGGGTCTCAGGGTCTCAGGGCCTCTGGGTCTCTGTGTCTCAGGTTCTCAGAGTCTCAGGGCCTCTGGGTCTCTGTGTCTCAGTGTCTCAGAGTCTCAAGGCCTCTGGGTCTCTGTGTCTCAGGGTCTCCGGGTCTAAGGGCCTTTGGGTCTCTGGGTCATTGGGTCTCTGTGTCTCAGGTTCTCAGAGTCTCAGGGCCTCTGGGTCTCTGTGTCTCAGTGTCTTAGAGTCTCAGGGCCTCTGGGTCTCTGTGTCTCAGTATCTCAGAGTCTCAGGGCCTCTGGGTCTCTGTGTCTCAGGGTCTCAGGGTCTCAGGGCCTCTGGGTCTCAGGGTCTCAGTGCCTCAGGATCTCAGGGCCTCTGGGTCTCAGTGCCTCAGGGTCTCAGAGTCTCAGGACCTCTGAGTCTCAGTGTCTCAGGGTCTCAGCGCCTCTGGGTCTCTGTGTCTCAGGTTCTCAGAGTCTCAGGGCCTCTGTGTCTCTGTGTCTCAGTGTCTCAGAGTCTCAGGGCCTCTGGGTCTCTGTGTCTCAGTATCTCAGAGTCTCAGGGCCTCTGGGTCCCTGTGTCTCAGGGTCTCAGGGTCTCAGGGCCTCTGGGTTTCAGGGTCTCAGTGACTCAGGGTCTCAGGGCCTCTGAGTCTCAGTGTCTCAGGGTCTCAGAGTCTCAGGACCTCTGAGTCTCAGTGTCTCAGTGTCTCAGGTTCTCAGCGCCTCTGGGTCTCTGTGTCTCAGTATCTCAGAGTCTAAGGTCCTCAGGGCCTCTGGGTCTCTGAGTCTCAATATCTCAGTGTCTCAGTGTCTCAGGGTCCCAGGGTCTCAGGACCTCTGGGTCTCAGTGTATCAGGGTCTGAGGGTCTCTGCGTCACTGGGTCTCAATGTCTCAGTGTCTCAGGGTATCAGGGTCTCAGGGCCTCTGGGTCTCTGGGACTCAATGTCTCAGTGTCTCAGGGTCTCTGGGTCTGAGTATCTCAGTATCTCAGGGCCTCTGGGTCTCAGTGTCTCAGTGTCTCAGGGTCTCTGGGTCTAAGTATCTCAGTATCTCAGGGCCTCTGGGTCTCTGTGTCTCAGGGTCTCAGGGTCTCAGGGCCTCTGGGTCACTGGGTCTCTGTGTCTCAAGTTCTCAGAGTCTCAGGGCCTCTGGGTCTCTGTGTCTCAGGGTCTCAGGGTCTCAGGGCCCCTGTGTCTCAGGGTCTCAGTGCCTCAGGGTCTCACGGCTTCTGGGTCTCAGTGTCTCAGGGTCTCAGAGTCTCAGGGCCTCTGGGTCTCTGAGTCTCAGTGTCTCTGTGTCTCAGTATCTCAGGGTCTAAGGTCCTCCGGGCCTCTGGGTCTCTGAGTCTCAATGTCTCAGTGTCTCAGTGTCTCTGGGTCCCAGAGTCTCAGGACCTCTGGGTCTCAGGGTCTCAGCTTATCAGGGTCTCAGGGCCTCTGCGTCTCTGGGTCTCAATGTCTCAGTGTCGCAGGGTCTCAGGGCCTCTGGGTCTCTGTGCCTCAGTGTCTCAGGGACTCAGGCCCTCTGGGTCTCTGGGTCTCTGAGTCTCAATGTCTCAGTGTGTCAGTGTCTGAGGGTCTCAGGGCCTCTGTGTCTCAGTGTCTCAGATCCTCTGGGTCTCTGGGTCTCTGAGTCTCAATTTCTCAATGTCTCAGTGTCTCAAGGTCTCAGTGTCTTAGGGCCTCTGGGTCTCTGGGTATCTGAGTCTCAATGTCTCAGTGTCTCAGGGGTCAGGGCCTCTGGGTCTCAGTGTCTCAGGGCCACTGGGTCTCAGCATCCCAGTGTCTCAGGGCCTCTGGGTCTCTGGGACTCAATGTCTCAGTGTCTCAGGGTCAGAGGCTCTCAAGGTCTCAGGGCCTCTAGTTCTCTGTGTCTCAGCCTCTTGGTCTCTGGGTCTCTGTGTCTCAGGTTCTCAGAGTCTCAGGGCCTCTGGGTCTCAGAGTCTCAGTGTCAGAGGGTCTCAGGGCCTCTGGGTCTCTGTGTCTCAGTGACTCAGGGTCTCAAGGCCTCCGGGTCTCTGTGTCTCAATGTCTCAGTCTCTCAGTGTCTCAGTGTGTCAGGGTCCCAGGGTGTCAGGGCCTCTGGGCCTCAGGATCTCTGAATCATAATGTCTCAGTGTCTCAGTGTCCCAGGTTCTCAGGACCTCTGGGTCTCAGTGTCTCAGGGTCTCAGGGTCTCAGGACCTCTGGGTCTCAGGGTCTCAGTTTATCAGAGTCTCAGGCCCTCTGGGTCTCTGGGTCTCTGACTCTCAATGCCTCAGTGTCTCAGGGCCACTGGGTCTCAGTGTCTCAGGGCCTCTGGGTTTCAGTGTCTCAGTGTCTCAGCGTCTCAGAGCATCTGGGTCTCTTGGACTCAATGTCTCTGTGTCTCAGGGACACAGGGTCTCAAGGTCTCAGGGCCTCTGGTTCTCTTTGTCTCAGTGTCTCAGGTTCTCAGAGTCTCAGGGCCTCTGGGTCTCTGGGTCTCTGTGTCTCAGGTTCTCAGAGTCTCAGGGCCTCTGTGACTCTGTGTCTCAGGGTCTCAGGTGACAGGGCCTCTGGGTCTCCGGGTCTCAGTGTCACAGGGTCTCAGGGTCTCAGGTCCTTTGGGTCTCAGGGTCTCAGTGACTCAGGGCCTCTGGGTCTCAGGGTCTCAGTGTCACAGGGTCTCAGGGCCTGTGTGTCTCTGGGTCTCTGAGTCTCAATGTCTCAGGGTCTCAGGGTCTCAGGGTCTCAGGGCCTCTGGGTCTCTGATCTCAATGTCTCAGTGTCGCAGGGCCTCTGGGTCTCTCTGTCTCATGTCCTCTGGGTCTCTGGGTTTGTGAGTCTCAATGTCTCAGTGTCTCAGGGTCTCAGTGTCTCAGGGCCTCTGGGTCTCTGGGTCTCTGAGTCTCAATGTCTCAGTGTCTCAGGGTCTCAGGACCTCTGGGTCTCTGTGTCTCAGGTTCTCAGGACCTCTGGGTCTCAGGGTCTCAGTGTCTCATGGTCTCAGGGCCTCTGGGTCTCTGGGTCTCAATGTCTCAGTGTCTCAGGGTCTCAGAGCCTCTGGGTCTACGCGTCTCTGGGTCTCAGTGTCTCAGTGTCTCGGGTTCTCTTGGTCTCTGAGTCTCAATGTCTCAGTATCTCAGTGTCTCAGGGTCTCAGGACCTCTGCGTCTCTGAGTCTCCATGTCTCAGTGTCTCAGGGCCTCTGGGTTTCTGTGTCTCATTGTCTCAGGGCCTCTGGGTCTCTGGTTCGCAGTTTCCAAGGGTCTCAGGGCCTCTGGGTCTTGTTTCTCATTGTCTCAGGGCCTTTGGGTCTCTGTGTTTCTGAGTCTCAATGTCTCAGTGTCTCAGTGTCTCAGGGTCCCAGAGTCTCAGGACCTCTGGGTCTCATGGTTTCAGTGTATCAAGGTCTCAGGGCCTCTGCGTCTCTGGGTCTCAATGTCTCAGTGTCTCAAGGTCTCAGGGCCTCTGTGTCTGAGTGTCTCAGTGTCTCAGGGTCCCAGGGTCTCAGGACCTCTGGGTCTCTGTGTCTCTGAGTCTCATGTGTCTCAGTGTCTCAGTGTCTCAGCGTCTCTGGGTCTCAGTGTCTCAGGGCCTCTGGGTCTCTGTGTCTCTGAGTCTCAATGTCTCAGTGTCTCAGTGTCTCAGGGTCTCAGGGCCTTTGAGTCACTGTGTCTCAGGGTATCAGGGCCTCTGGGTCTCTGGGTCTCAGTTTCTCAGTCTCTCAGGTCCTCTGGGTCTCTGAGTCTCAATGTCTCTGGGTCTCAGTGTCTCAGGGCCTCTGGGTCTCTGGTTCTCTGAGTCTCAATGTCTCAGTGTCTCAGGGTCTCAGGGCCTCTGGGTCTCTGTGTCTCAGGGTCTCAGTGTCTCATGGTCTCAGGGCCTGTGGGTCTCTGGGTCTCAGTGTCTCAGGGACTCTGGGTCTCTGGGTCTCAGTGTCGCAGGTTCTCAGGGCCTGTGTGTCTCTGGGTCTCTGAGTCTCAATGTCTCAGGGTCTCAGGGCCTCTGGGTCTCTGATCTCAATGTCTCAGTGTCTCAGTGTCGCAGGGCCTCTGGGTCTTTCTGTCTCATGTCCTCTGGGTCTCTGGTTTTCTGAGTCTCAGGGTCTCAGTGTCTCAGGGTCTCAGTGTCTCAGGGCCTCTGGGTCTCAGGGCCTCTGGGTCTCAATGTCTCAGTGTCTCAGGGTGCCTGGGTCTCAGGGTCTCAGGGCCTCTGGGTCTCCGGGCCTCTGGGTCTCTGTGTCTCAGGGCCTCTGGGTCTCTGTGTCTCAGTGTCTCAAGGTCTCAGGACCTCTGGGTCTCTGGGCCTCTGAGTCTCAGTGTCTCAGTGCCTCATTTCTTAGGGCCTCTGGGTCTCTGGGACTCAATGTCTCAGGGCCTCAGGGCCTTTGGGTCTCAGGGACTCAGGGTCTCAATGTCTCAGGGTCTCAGGATCTCTGGGTCTCAGTGACTCAGTGTCTCAGTGTCTCAGTGTCTCAGGGTCTTAGGGTCTCGGGGCCTCTGGGTCTCTGTGTCTCAGTGTCTCAGGGTCTCAGGGCCTCTGGGTCTCTGTGTCTTAGTGTCTCAGGGTCTCAGGTCCTCTGGGTCTCAGGGTCTCAGTGTCTCAGTGTCTCAGGGCCTCTGGGTCTCAGTGTCTCAGTGTCTCAGTGCCTGAGGTCCTCTGGGTCTCTGAGTCTCAATGTCTCAGTGTCTCAGTGTCTCAGTGCCTCTGGGTCTCTGAGTCTCAGTGTCTCAGTGCCTCAGGTTCTTAGGGCCTCTGGGTCTCTGGGACTCAATGTCTCAGGGTCTCAGGGCCTCTGGGTCTCAGGGACTCAATGTCTCAGGGTCTCATGGCCTCTGGGTCGCAGTGTCATAGGGTCTCAGGATCTCAGGGCCTCTGGGACTCAGGGTCTCAGTGTCTCAGGGACTAAGGGCATCTGGGTCTGTGTGTCTCAGTGTCTCAGGGCCTCTGGGTCTCTGTGTCTCAGGGTCTCAGGGTCTCAGGGCCTCTGGGTCTCTGATCTCAATGTCTCAGTGTCTCAGTGTCGCAGGGCCTCTGGGTCTCTCTGTCTTATGTCCTCTGGGTCTCTGGGTTTCTGAGTCTCAATGTCTCAGTGTCTCAGAGTCTCAGTGTCTCAGGGCCTCTGGGTCTCTGTGTCTCAGCGTCTCAGGACCTCTGGGTCTCTGGGTCTCTGAGTCTCAATGTCACAGTGTCTCAGTTTCTCAGGGTCTCTGGGCCTCTGGGTCTCTATGTCTCAGGGAGTCAGGACATCTGGGTCTCAGGGTCTCAGTGTCTCATGGTCTCAGGGCCTCTGGGTCTCTGGGTCTCAATGTCTCAGTGTCTCAGGGTCTCAGATCCTCTGGGTCTACGCGTCTCTGGGTCTCAGTGTCTCAGTGTCTCTGGTTCTCTGGGTCTCTGAGTCTCAATGTCTCAGTATCTCAGTGTCTCAGGGACTCAGGACCTCTGGGTCTCTGAGTCTCAGTGTCTCAGTGTCTCAGGGCCTCTGGGTTTCTGTGTCTCAGTGTCTCAGGGCCTCTGGGTCTCTGAGTCTCAGTGTCTCAGTGTCTCAGGGCCTCTGGGTTTCTGTGTCTCAGTGTCTCAGGGCCTCTGGGTCTCTGTGTCTCAGGATCTCAGGGCCTCTCAGTCTCTGGGACTCACTGTCTCAGGGTCTTCGGTCCTCTGGGTCTCAGGGACTAAGGGTCTCAGGGTCTCAATGTCTCAGGGTCTCAGGGTCTCTGGGTCTCGGTGACTAAGTGTCTCAGGTCCTCTGGGTCTCTGGGCTTCAGGGCCTCTGGGTCTCTGTGTCTCAGTGTCTCAGGGTCTCAGGGCCTCTGGGTCTCTGGGTCTCAGTGTCTCAGGGTCTCAGGGCCTCAGGGTCTCTGAGTCTCAATGTCTCAGTGCCTCAGTGTCTCAGGGTCCCAGGGTCACAGGACCTCTGGGTCTCTGAGTCTCAGTGTCTCAGTGTCTCAGGGTCTCTGGGTCTCAGTGTCTCAGGGTCTCTGGGTCTCAGTGTCCCAGGGCCTTTGGGTCTCTGGGTCTCTGGGTCTCTGAGTCTCAGTGTCTCAGGGTCTCAGGGCCTTTGAGTCACTGTGTCTCAGGGTCTCAGGGCCTCTGGGTCTCTGGGTCTCTGAGTCACAATGTCTCAGTTTCTCAGTGTCTCAGGGTCTCAGGGCCTCTGTGTCTCAGTGTCTCAGTTTCTCAGTGTCTCAGGTCCTCTGGGTCTCTGAGTCTCAATGTCTCAGTGTCTCAGTGTCTCAGGGTCCCAGGGTCACAGGGCCTCTGGGTCTCTGAGTCTCTGAGTCTCTGAGTCTCTGAGTCTCAATGTCTCAGTGTCTCAGGGTCTCTGGGTCTCAGTATCTCAGGGTCTCTGGGTCTCAGTGTCTCAGGGACTCTGGGTCTCTGGGTCCCTGAGTCTCAGTGTCTCAGGGTCTCAGGGTCTCAGGGCTTCTGGGTCTCTGGGACTCAATGTCTCAGTGTCTCAGGATCTCAGGTACTCAAGCTCTCAGGACCTCTGGGTCTCAGGGTCTCAGGGTCTCAGGGCTTCTGGGTCTCAGTGTCTCACCGTCTCAGTGTCTCAGGGTCTCTGCATCTGAGTATCTCAGTATCTCAGGGCCTCTCGGTCTTTGTGTCTCAGTTTCTCAGTGTTTCAGGGCCTCTGGGTCTCTGGGTCTCTGCGTCTCTGTGTCTCACGTTCTCAGTCTCAGGGCCTCTGGGTCTCAGGGCCTCTGGGCCTCTGTGTCTCAGAGTCTCAGGGTCTCATGGCCTCTGGGACTCAAAGTCTCAGTGCCTCTGGGTCTCAGTGTCTCAGGGACTCAGGCCCTCTGGGTCTCTGGGTCTCTGAGTCACAGTTTCTCAGGGTCTCAGGACCTCTGGGTCTCTGTGTCTCAGTGACTCAGGGTCTCCGGGTCTCTAGGTCTCTGAGTCTCAATGTCTCAGTGTCTCAGTGTCTCAGGGTCTCAGGGTCTAGGGACTCAGCGTCTTAGTGTCTCAGGTCTCAGGGTCTCAGGGTCTCAGTATCTCAGTATCTCAGGGACTCTGTGTCTCTGTGTCTCAGGGTCTCTGGGTCTCAGGGCATCTGGGTCTCAGAGTCTCAGTGCCTCAGGGTCTCTGGGCCTTTGGGTCTCAGTGTCTCAGGGAATCAGGCCCTCTGGGTCTCTGAGTCTCAGTGTCTCAGGGTCTCAGGACCTCTGGGTCTCTGTGTCTCAGTGTCTCAGGGTCTCAGGGCCTCTGGGTCTCTGTGTCTCAGGGCCAATGGGTCTCAGTGTCTCAGTGTCTCAAGGTCTCAGGGCCTCTGGGTCTCTGGGACTCAATGTCTCTGTGTCTCAGGATCTCAGGTTCTCAAGGTCTCAGGGCCTCTGGTTCTCTGTGTCTCAGTGTCTCAGGGTCTCCTGGTCTCTGGGTCTCTGAGTCTCAGTATCTCAGGGCCTCTGGGTCTCTGTGTCTCTGGGTCTCAGGACCTCTGGGTCTCTGTGTCTCAGTGTCTCAGGGTCTCAGGGTCTCCTGGTCTCTGGGTCTCTGAGTCTCAGTATCTCAGGGCCTCTGGGTCTCTGTATCTCAGGGTCACAGGGTCTCAGGACCTCTGGGTCTCTGGGTCACTGGGTCTCTGTGTCTCAGGTTCTCACAGTCTCGGGGCCTCTGGGTCTCTGTGTCTCAGGGTCTCAGGGCCTCTGGGTCTCAGGGTCTCAGTGCCTTAGGGTCTCAGGGCCTCTGCGTCTCAGTGTCTCAGGGTCTCAGAGTCTCAGGACCTCTGGGTCTCTGTGTCTCAGTGTCTCAGGGTCTCAGGGCCTCTGGGTCTCTGGGTCTCAGTATCTCAGGGTCTAATGTCCTCAGGGCCTCTGGGTCTCTGAGTCTCAATGTCTCAGTGTCTCAGTGTGTCAGGGTCCCAGGGTCTCAGGGCCTCTGGGCCTCTGGGTCTCTGAGTCTCAATGTCTCAGTGTCTCAGTGTCTCAGTGTCTCAGTGTCTCAGGGTCCCAGGGTCTCAGGACATCTGGGTCTCAGTGTATCAGGGTCTCAGGGCCTCTGCGTTTCTGGGCCTCAATGTCTCAGTGTCTCAGTTTCTCAGGGTCTCAGGGTCTCTGAGTCTCAATGTCTCTGTGCCTCAGTGTCTCTGAGTCTAAGTGTCTCAGGACCGCTGGGTCTCATGGTCTCAGTTTATCAGGGTCTCAGGGCCTCTGGGTCTCTGTGTCTCAGTGTCTCAGGGACTCAGGGACTCAGGCCCTCTGGGTGTCTGGGTCTCTGAGTCTCAATGTCTCAGTGTGTCAGTGTCTCAGGGTCTCAGGGCCTCTGTGTCTCAGTTTCTCAGGCCTTCTGGGCCCCTGGGTCTCTGAGTCTCAATGTCTCAGTGCCTCAGGGTCTCAGTGTCTCAGGGCCTCTGGGTCTCTGGGTCTCTGAGTCTTAATGTCTCAGTGTCTCAGGGTCTCAGGGCCTCTGGGTCTCTGTGTCGCAAGGCCACTGGGTCTCAGTGTGTCAGTGTCTCAGGGTCACAGGGCCTCTGGGTCTCTGGGACTCAATGTCTCAGTATCTCAGTGTCTCAGGGTCTCAGGGCCTCTGTGTCTCAGGTTCTCAGGGTCTCAGGTCCTCTGGATCTGTGTGTCTCAGGATCTCAGGGTCTCAGGGTCTCAGGGCCTCTGGGTCTCTGTTTCTCTGAGTCTCAATGTCTCAGTATCTCAGTGTCTCAGGGTCTCAGGGCCTCTGTGTCTCAGGGCCTCTGGATCTGTGTGTCTCAGGGTCTCAGGGCCTCTGGGTCTCTGTTTCTCTGAGTCTCAATGTCTCAGTATCTCAGTGTCTCAGGGCCTCTGTGTGTCAGGTTCTCAGGGTCTCAGGGCCTCTGGGTCTCCGGGTCTCAGTGTCACAGGGTGTCAGGGACTCAGGGCGTTTGGGTCTCGGGGTCTCAGTGTCGCAGGGTCTCAGGGCCTGTGTGTCTCTGGGTCTCTGAGTCTCAGTGTCTCAGGGCCTTTGGGTCTCTGATCTCAATGTCTCAGTGTCGCAGGGCCTCTGGGTCTCTCTGTCTCATGTCCTCTGGTTCTCTGGGTTTCTGAGTCTCAATGTCTCAGTGTCTCAGTGTCTCAGAGTCTCAGTGTCTCAGGGCCTCTGAGTCTCTGTGTCTCAGGGTCTCAGTGTCACAGGGTCTCAGGGTAACAGGGCCTCTGGGTCTCTGTGTCTCAGGGTCTCAGGGCCTCTGGGTCTCTGGGTCTCAGTGTCTCAGGGTCTCAGGGCCTCTGGGTCTCTGTGTCTCAGGGTCTCAGGGTCTCAGGGCCTCTGGATCTCTGTGTCTCAGGGTCTCAGGGTCTCAGGGCCTCTGGGTCTCTGTTTCTCTGAGTCTCAATGTCTCAGTGTCTCAGGGTCTCAAGGCCTCATGTGTCTCTGTGTCTCAATGTCTCAGTGTCTCAGTTTCTCAGGGTCTCAGGGCCTCAGGGCCTCTGGGTCTCTGTGTCTCTGAGTCTCAATGTCTCAGTATCTCAGTGTCTCAGGGTCTCAGGGCCTCTGAGTCTGTGTGTCTCAGGGTCTCAGGGTCTCAGGGCCTCTGACTCTCTGTGTCTCAGGGTCTCAGGGCCTCTGGATCTCTGGGTCTCTGAGTCTCAGTGTCTCAGTGTCTCAGGATCTCAGGGCCTCTGTGTCTCAGTGTCTCAGTGTCTCACGTCCTCTGGGTCTCTGGGTCTCTGAGTCTCAATATCTCTGGGTCTCAGTGTCTCAGGGATCAGGGCCTCTGGGTCTCTGGTTCTCTGAGCCTCAATGTCTCAGTGTCTCAGGGTCTCAGGGCCTCTGGGTCTCTGGGTCTCAGGGTCTCAGGACCTCTGGGTCTCCGGGTCTCAGTGTCACAGGGTCTCAGGGTCTCAGGGCCTTTGGGTCTCAGCATCTCAGTGTCTCAGGGACTCAGGGCCTCTGGGTCTGTGTGTCTCAGGGTCTCAGGGCCTTTGGGTCTCTGGGTCTCAGTGTCGCAGGCCTGTGTGTCTCTGGGTCTCTGAGTCTCAATGTCTCAGTGTCTCAGGGTCTCAGGGCATCTGGGTCTCTGTGTCTCAGGGTCTCAGGGCCTCTGTGTCTCAGGGTCTCAATGTCACAGGGTCTCAGGGTCTCAGGGCCTCTGGCTCTCAGGGTCTCAGGGTCTCATGGGCCTCTGGGTCTCTGTGTTTCAGGGTCTCAGGGTCTCAGGGCCTTTGGGTCTCTGTGTCTCAGGTTCTCAGGGTCTTAGGGTCTCAGGGCCCTTGGATCTGTGTGTCACAGGGTCTCAGGGTCTCAGGGCCTCTGGGTCTCTGTTTCTCTGAGTCTCAATGTCTCAGTATCTCAGTGTCTCAGGGTCTCAGGGCCTCTGTGTCTCAGGTTCTCAGGGTCTCAGGGTCTCAGGGCCTCTGGATCTGTGTGTCTCAGGGTCTCAGGGTCTCAGGGCCTCTGGGTCTCTGTTTCTCTGAGTCTCAATGTCTCAGTATCTCAGTGTCTCAGGGTCTCAGGGCCTCTGTGTCTCAGGTTCTCAGGGTCTCAGGGTCTCAGGGCCTCTGGATCTGTGTGTCTCAGGGTCTCAGGGTCTCAGGGCCTCTGGGTCTCTGTTTCTCTGAGTCTCAATGTCTCAGTATCTCAGTGTCTCAGGGTCTCAGGGCCTCTGAGTCTCTGTGTCTCAGGGTCTCCGGGTCTCAGAGCCTCTGGATCTCTGGGTCTCAGAGTCTCAATGTCTCAGTGTCTCAGGGTCTCAGGGCCGCTGTGTCTCAGTGTCTCAGTGTCTCACGTCCTCTGGGTGTCTGAGTCTCAATGTCTCTGGGTCTCAGGGCCTCTGGGTCTCTGGGTCTCTGAGTCTCAATGCCTCAGTGTCTCAGTGTCTCAGGGTCTCAGGGCCTCTGGGTCTTTGTGTCCCAGGGTCTCAGGACCTCTGGGTCTCAGGGTCTCAGTGTCTCATAGTCTCAGGGCCTCTGGGTCTGGGTCTCAATTTCTCAGGGTCTCAGAGCCTCTGGATCTCTGGGTCTCTGAGTCTCAATGTCTCAGTGTCTCAGTGTCTCAGGGTCTCAGGGCCGTTGTGTCTCAGTGTCTCAGTGTCTCACGTCCTCTTGGTGTCTGAGTCTCAATGTCTCTGGGTCTCAGTGTCTCGGGTTCTCTGGGTCTCAGAGTCTCAATGTCTCTGTATCTCAGTGTCTCAGGGTCTCTGGGTTTCTCAGTCTCAGTGTCTCAGGGCCTCTGGGTCTCTGGTTCGCAGTGTCTCAGGGTCTCAGGGCCTCTGGGTCTCTGTGTCTCATTGTCTCAGGGCCTCTGGGTCTCTGTGTTTCTGAGTCTCAATGTCTCAGAGTCTCAGTGTCTCAGTGTCTCAGGGTCCCAGGGTCTCTGGACCTTTGGGTCTCAGGGTCTCAGTGTATCAGGGTCTCAGGGCCTCTGCGTCTCTGGGTCTCAACGTCTCAGTGTCTCAGTGTCTCAGGGTCTCAGGGCCTCTGTGTCTCAGTGTCTCAGTGTGTCAGTGTCTCAGGGCCCCAGTGTCTCAGGACCTGTGGGTCTCTGTGTCTCTGAGACACAATGTCTCAGTGTCTCAGTGTCTCAGGGTCTCTGGGTCTCAGTGTCTCAGGGCCTCTGTGTCTCTGGGTCTCTGGGTCTCTGAGTCTCAGTGTCTCAGTGTCTCAGGGCCTTTGAGTCACTGTGTCTCAGGGTCTCAGGGCCTCTGGGTCTCTGGTTCTCTGAGTCTCAATGTCTCAGTGTCTCAGTGTCTCAGGGTCTCAGGGCCTCTGTGTCTCAGTGTCTCAGTTTCTCAGTGTCTCAGGTCCTCTGGGTCTCTGGGTCTCTGAGTCTTAATGTCTCAGTGTCTCAGTGTCTCAGTGTCTCAGGGCCTCTGTGTCTCAGTGTCTCAGTTTCTCAGTGTCTCAGGTCCTCTGGGTCTCTGAGTCTCAATGTCTCAGGGTCTCAGGGTCTCCGGGTCTCTGGGTCTCTGAGTTTCAATGTCTCTGTGTGTCAGTGTCTCAGGGTCTCAGGGCCTCTGGGTCTCTGGGCCTCTGAGTCTCAATGTCTCAGAGTCTCAGTGTCTCAGTGTCTCAGGGTCCCAGGGTCTCAGGACCTCTGGGTCTCAGGGTCTCAGTGTATCAGGGTCTCAGGGCCTCTGCGTCTCTGGGTCTCAATGTCTCAGTGTCTCAGTGTCTCAGGGTCTCAGGGCCTCTGTGTCTCAGTGTCTCAGTGTGTCAGTGTCTCAGGGTCCCAGGGTCACAGGACCTCTGGGTCTCTGTGTCTCTGAGTCTCAATGTCTCAGTGTCTCAGTGTCTCAGGGTCTCTGGGTCTCAGTGTCTAAGGGCCTCTGGGTCACTGGGTCTCTGGGTCTCTGAGTCTCAGTGTCTCAGTGTCTCAGGGCCTTTGAGTCACTGTGTCTCAGGGTCTCAGGGCCTCTGGGTCTCTGGTTCTCTGAGTCTCAATGTCTCAGTGTCTCAGTGTCTCAGGGTCTCAGGGCCTCTGTGTCTCAGTGTCTCAGTTTCTCAGTGTCTCAGGTCCTCTGGGTCTCTGGGTCTCTGAGTCTTAATGTCTCAGTGTCTCAGTGTCTCAGTGTCTCAGGGCCTCTGTGCCTCAGTGTCTCAGTTTCTCAGTGTCTCAGGTCCTCTGGGTCTCTGAGTCTCAATGTCTCAGGGTCTCAGGGTCTCCGGGTCTCTGGGTCTCTGAGTTTCAATGTCTCTGTGTGTCAGTGTCTCAGGGTCTCAGGGCCTCTGGGTCTCTGGGTCTCTGAGTCTCAATGTCTCAGTGTTTCAGTGTCTCATGGTCTCAGGGCCTCTGGGTCACTGGGTCTCAATGTCTCAGGGTCTCAGGGTCTCAGGGCCTCTGTTTCTCAGTGTCCCAGTGTCTCAGGGTCCCAGGGTCTCAGGACCTCTGGGTCTCTGTGTCTCTGATTCTCAGTGTCTCAGTGTCTCAGGGTCTCTGGGTCTCAGTGTCTCAGGGCCTCTGGGTCTCTGGTTCTCTGAGTCTCAATGTCTCAGTGTCTCAGGGTCTCAGGGCCTCTGTGTCTCAGTGTCTCAGTTTCTCAGTGTCTCCAGTCCTCTAGGTCTCTGGGTCTCTGAGTCTCAATGTCTCAGTGTCTCAGTGTCTCAGGGTCTCAGGGCCTCTGGGTCCCTGAGTCTCAATGTCTCAGTATCTCAGTGTCTCCGGGTTTCAGGTCCTCTGGGTCTCTGAGTCACAATGTCTCAGTGTCTCAGGGTGTCAGGGCCTCTGGGTCTCTGTGTCTCAGGGCCACTGGGTCTCAGTGTCTCAGGGTCTCAGGGCCTCTGGATCTCTGGGACTCAATGTCTCAGTGTCTCAGGATCTCAGGGTCTCAAGCTCTCAGGGCCTCTGGTTCTCTGTGTCTCAGTGTCTCAGGGTCTCAGGGACTCAGCGTCTCAATGTCTCAGGGTCTCAGCGTCTCTGCATCTGAGTATCTCAGTATCTCTAGGCCTCTCGGTCTCTGTGTCTCAGGTTCTCAGTCTCAGGGCCTCTGGGTCACTGTGTCTCAGGTTCTCAGAGTCTCAGGGCCTCTGGGACTCAAGGTCTCAGTGCCTCAGAGTCTCAGTGCCTCTGGGTCTCAGTGTCTCAGGGACTCAGGCCCTCTGGGTGTCTGGGTCTCTGAGTCTCAGTGTCTCAGGGTCTCAGGGTCTCAGGACCTCTGGGTCGCTGTGTCTCAGGGTCTCAGGGTCTCCGGGTCTCTGGGTCTCTGAGTCTCAATGTCTCTGTGTGTCAGTGTCTCAGGGTCTCAGGGCCTCTGTGTCTCTGTGTCTCAGGGTCTCAGGGCCTCTGGGTCTCAGTGTCTCAGTGTCTCATGGTCTCAGGGCCTCTGGGTCTCTGGGTCTCAATGTCTCAGTGTCTCAGGGTCTCAGAGACTCTGGGCCTACGCGTCTCAGTGTCTCAGTGTCTCGGGTTCTCTGGGTCTCTGAGTCTCAATGTCTCAGTGTCTCAGTGTCTCAGGGTCCCAGGGTCTCAGGGCCTCTGGGTCTCTGTGTCTCTGAGTCTCAGTGTCTCAGTGTCTCAGGGTCTCAGGGTCTCAGTGTCTCAGGGTCTCAGTGTCTCAGGGCCTCTGGGTCTCTAGGTCTCTGGGTCTCTGAGTCTCAATGTCTCAGTGTCTCAGGGTCTCAGGGCCTCTGGGTCTCTGTGTCTCAGGGCCACTGGGCCTCAGTGTCTCAGGGTCTCAGGGCCTCTGGGTCTCTGGGACTCAATGTCTCAGTGTCTCAGGATCTCAGGGTCTCAATGTCTCAGGGCCTCTGGTTCTCTGTGTCTCAGTGTCTCAGCGTCTCAGTGTTTCAGGGTCTCTGAATCTGAGTATCTCAGTATCTCAGGGCCCCTGGGTCTCTGTGTCTCAGTTTCTCAGTGTCTCAGGGCCTCTGGGTCTCTGGGTCTCTGGGTCTCTGTGTCTCACGTTCTCAGTCTCAGGGCCTCTAGGTCTCAGGGCCTCTGGGCCTCTGTGTCTCAGAGTCTCAGGGTCTCAGTGCCTCAGAGTCTCAGTGCCTCTGGGTCTCAGTGTCTCAGGGACTCAGGCCCTCTGGGTGTCTGGGTCTCTGAGTCTCAGGGTCTCAGGGTCTCAGGGTCTCAGGACATCTGGGTCTCTGTGTCTCAGTGTCTCCGGGTCTCTGGGTCTCTGAGTCTCAATGTCTCAGTGTCTCAGTGTCTTAGTGTCTCAGGGTCTCAGGGTCTCAGTATCTCAGGGCCTCTGGGTCTCTGTGTCTCAGGGTCTCAGGGCCTCTGGGTCTCAGAGTCTCAGTGCCTCAGGGTCTCAGGGCCTTTGGGTCTCAGTGTCTCAGGGACTCAGGCCCTCTGGGTCTCTGGCCCTCTGAGTCTCAGTGTCTCAGGGTCTCAGTGGCTCAGTGTCTCAGGGCCTCTGGTCTCTGGGTCTCTGGGTCTCTGTGTCTCACGTTCTCAGTCTCAGGGCCTCTGGGTCTCAGGGCCTCTGGGCCTCTGTGTCTCAGAGTCTCAGGGTCTCAGGGCATCTGGGACTCAAGGTCTCAGTGCCTCAGAGTCTCAGTGCCTCTGGGTCTCAGTGTCTCAGGGACTCAGGCCCTCTGGGTGTCTGGGTCTCTGAGTCTCAGTGTCTCAGGGTCTCAGGGTCTCAGGACCTCTGGGTCTCTGTGTCTCAGTGTCTCCGGGTCTCTGGGTCTCTGAGTCTCAATGTCTCAGTGTCTCAGTGTCTTAGTGTCTCAGGGTCTCAGGGTCTCAGTATCTCAGTATCTCAGGGCCTCTGGGTCTCTGTGTCTCAGGGTCTCAGGGCCTCTGGGTCTCAGAGTCTCAGTGCCTCAGGGTCTCAGGGCCTTTGGGTCTCAGTGTCTGAGGGACTCAGGCCCTCTGGGTCTCTGGCCCTCTGAGTCTCAGTGTCTCAGGGTCTCAGTGGCTCAGTGTCTCAGGGTCTCAGGGTCTCTGGGTCTGAGTATCTCAGTATCTCAGGGCCTCTGGGTCTCTGTGTCTCAGGTTCTCAGAGTCTCAGGGCCTCTGGGTCTCTGTGTCACAGGGTCTCAGGGCCTCTGGGTCTCAGGGTCCCAGTGCCTCTGGGTCTCAGGGCCTCTGGGTCCCAGTGTCTGAGGCACTCAGGCCCTCTGGGTCTCTGGGCTCTGAGTCTCAGTGTCTCAGGGTCTCAGGACCTCTGGGTCTCTGTGTCTCAGTGTCTCAGGGTCTCCTGGTCTCTGGGTCTCTGAGTCTCAGTGTCTCAGGGTCTCAAGGTCTCTGGGTCTCAGTATCTCAGGACCTCTGGGTCTCTGTGTCTCAGGGTCTCAGGGTCTCAATGCCTCTAGGTCTCAGGGTCTCAGTGCCTCAGGGTCTCAGGGCCTCTGGGTCTCAGTGTCTCAGGGACTTAGGCCCTCTGGGTATCTGGGTCTCTAAGTCTCAGTGTCACTGGGTCTCAGAGTCTCAGGACCTCTGGGTCTCTGCGTCTCAGGGTCTCAGGGCCTCTGGGTCTCTGTGTCTCAAGGTCTCAGGGCCTCTGGGTCTCAGAGTCTCAGTGCCTCAGGGTCTCAGGGCCTTTGGGTCTCAGTGTCTCAGGGACTCAGGCCCTCTGGGTCTCTGGCCCTCTGAGTCTCAGTGTCTCAGTGTCTCAGTGTCTCAGGGTCTCAGTGGCTCAGTGTCTCAGGGTCTCAGGGTCTCTGGGTCTGAGTATCTCAGTATCTCAGGGCCTCTGGGTCTCTGTGTCTCAGTGTCTCTGTGTCTCAGGGCCTCTGGGTCTCTGTGTCTCAGGTTCTCAGAGTCTCAGGGCCTCTGGGTCTCTGTGTCACAGGGTCTCAGGGCCTCTGGGTCTCAGTGTCTCAGGGTCTCAGCGCCTCTGGGTCTCTATGTCTCAGTATCTCAGGGTCTAAGGTCCTCAGGGCCTCTGGGTCTCTGAGTCTCAATATCTCAGTGTCTCAGGGTCTGAGGGTCTCAGGGCCTCTGAGTCTCAGATTTTCAGTGTCACAGGGTCTCAGGGCCTCTGGGTCTCTGTGTCTCAGTGTCTCAGGGTCTCAAGGCCTCTGGGTCTCTGAGTCTCAATGTCTCAGTGTCTCAATGTCTCAGGGTCTCAGGGTCTCAGGGCCTCTGTGTCTCAGGGTCTCTGAGTCTCAATGTCTCAGTGTCTCAGTGTCTCAGGGTCTCAGGGTCTCAAGGCCTCTGGGTCTCTGAGTCTCAATGTCTCAGTGTCTCAATGTCTCAGGGTCTCAGGGTCTCAGGGCCTCTGTGTCTCAGGGTCTCAGCGCCTCTGGGTCTCTGGGTCTCAGTGTCTCAGTGTCTCAGGGTCTCAGGGCCTCTGGGTCTATGCGTCTCAGTGTCTCGGGGTCGCTGGGTCTCTGAGCCTCAATGTCTCAGTATCTCAGTGTCTCAGGGTCTGAGGGCCTCTGGGTTTCTGGGCCTCAGGACCTCTGGGTCTCAGTGTCTCAGTGTCTCGGGGCCTCTAGGTCTCTGAGTCTCAATGTCTCAGTATCTCAGGGCCTCTGGGTCTCTGTGTCTCAGTGTTTCAGGGCCTCTGGGTTTCTTTGTCTCAGTTTTTCAGGGCCTCTGGGTCTCTGGGTCTCTGTGCCTCAGGACCTCTGGGTCTCTGTGTTTCTGAGTCTCAGTGTCTCAGGGTCCCAAGGTCTCAGGGCCTCTGCGTCTCTGGGTCTCAATGTCTCAGTGTCTCAGGGTCTCAGGGCCTCTGGGTCACTGAGTCTCAATGCCTCAGTGTCTCAGTATCTCAGGGTCCCAGGGTCTCAGGGCCTCTGGGTCTCTGTGTATCAGTGTCTCAGTGTTTCAGAGTCTCAGGGCCTCTGGGTCTCTGGGTCTCTGAGTCTCAATGTCTCAGTGTGTCATGGTCTCAGGGTTCCAGGGCCTCTGGGTCTCGGTGTCTTCGTGTCTCAGTGTCGCAGGGCCTCTGGGTCTCTCTGTCTCATGTCCTCTGAGTCTCTGGATTTCTGAGTCTCAATGTCTCAGGGTGTCAGGGTCTCAGGGTGTCAGGGTCTCAGGGTCTCAGGGGCTCAGCGTCTCAGGGTCTCTGTGTCTCAGGGTCTCAGGGTCTCAGGGCCTCTGGGTCTCTGGGTCTCAGTGTCTCAGGGTCTCAGGACCTCTGGGTCCCTGTGTCTCAGTGTCTCAGGGTCTCAGGGTCTCTGGGTCTCTGAGTCTCAATGACTCAGTGTCTCAGTGTCTCAGGGTCTTAGGGTCTCAGGGTCTCAGGGACTCAGCGTCTCAGTGTCTCAGGGTCTCTGGGTCTCAGTATCTCAGTATCTCAGGGTCTCTGTGACTCAGGTTCTCAGAGTCTCAGGGCCTCTGGGTCTCTGTGTCTCAGGGTCTCAGGATCTCAGGGCCTCTGGGTCTCAGGGTCTCAGTGCCTCAGGTTCTCAAGGCCTCTGGGTCTCAGTGTCTCAGGGAATCAGGCCCTCTGGGTCTCTGGGTCTCTGAGTCTCAGTGTCTCAGGGTCTCAGCGTCTCAGGACCTCTGGGTCTCAGTGTCTCAGTGTCTCAGGGTCTCAGGGCCTCTGGGTCTCTGGGACTCAATGTCTCAGTGTCTCAGGATCTCAGGGTCTCAAGGCCTCAGGGCCTCTGTTTCTCTGTGCCTCTGTGTCTCAGTGTCTCTGTGTCTCAGGGTCTCATGGCCTCTGGGTCTCTGGGTCTCTGCGTCTCAATGTCTCAGTGTCTCAGTGTCTCAGGGTCTCAGGGTCTCAGGGCCTCTGGGTCTCTGTGTCTCAGGGTCTCAGGGTCTCAGGACCTCTGGGTCTCTGTGTCTCCGGGTCTCAGGGTCTCTTGGTCGCTGGGTCTCTGAGTCTCAATGTCTCAGTGTCTCAGGGTCTCAGGGTCTCAGGATCTCAGGGCCTCTGGGTCTCTGTGTCTCAGGGTCTCATGGTCTCAGGGCCTCTGGGTCTCAGGGTGTCAGTGCCTCAGGGTCTCAGGGCCTTTGGGTCTCAGCGTCTCAGTGTCATAGGGTCTCAGGGCCTTTGGGTCTCTGAGTCTCAATATCTCAGTGTCTCAGTGTCTCAGGGTCTCAGGGCCTCTGGGTCTCTGTGTCTCAGGGTCTCAGGACTTCTGGGTCTCAATGTCTCAGTGTCTCAGTGTCTCAGGGCCTCTGGGTCTATGCGTCTCAGTATCTCAGGGCCTCTGGGTCTCTGAGTCTCAATGTCTTCGTATCTCAGTGTCTCAGAGTCTCAGGACCTCTGGGTCTCTCAGTCTCAGTGTCTCAGGGCCTCTGGGTCCCTGGGTCTCTGAGTCTCAATGTCTCAGTGTCTCAGTGTCTCAGGGTCCCAGAGTCTCAGGACCTTTAGGTCTCTGGGTCTCAGTGTATCAGGGTCTCAGGGCCTCTGCGTCTTTGGGTCTCAATGTCTCAGTGTCTCAGGGTCTCAGGGCCTCTCTGTCTCAGTGTCTCAGGGTCTCAGGTCCTCTGGGTCTCTGAGTCTCAATGTCTCAGTGTCTCAGTGTCTCAGGGTCTCAGGACCTCTGGATCTCAGGGACTCAGTGTATCAGGGTCTCAGGGCCTCTGCGTCTCTGGGTCTCAATGTCTCAGGTTCTCAGAGTCTCAGGGCCTCTGGGTCTCTGTGTCTCAGGGTCTCAGGGTCTCAGCCTCTCAGGGCCTCTGTGTCTCAGGGTCTCAGTGACTCAGGGCCTCAGGGCCTCTAGGTCTCAGTGTCTCAGGGACTCAGGCCCTCTGGGTCTCTGAATCCCAGTGTCTCAGGGTCTCAGGGTCTCAGGACCTCTGGGTCTCTGTGTCTCAGTGACTCAGGGTCTCAGGGCCTCAGGGTCTCTGGGTCTCTGAGTCTCAATGTCTCAGTGTCTCAGGGCCTCTGGGTCTCATGGACTCTGGGTCTCTGTGTCTCAATGTCTCAGTGTCTCAGCGTCTCAGGGCCTCTGGGTCTCTGAGTCTCAATATCTCAGTGTCTCAGGGTCTGAGGGTCTCAGGGCCTCTGAGTCTCAGATTTTCAGTGTCACAGGGTCTCAGGGCCTCTGGGTCTCTGTGTCTCAGTGTCTCAGGGTCTCAAGGCCTCTGGGTCTCTGAGTCTCAATGTCTCAGTGTCTCAATGTCTCAGGGTCTCAGGGTCTCAGGGCCTCTGTGTCTCAGGGTCTCTGAGTCTCAATGTCTCAGTGTCTCAGTGTCTCAGGGTCTCAGGGTCTCAAGGCCTCTGGGTCTCTGAGTCTCAATGTCTCAGTGTCTCAATGTCTCAGGGTCTCAGGGTCTCAGGGCCTCTGTGTCTCAGGGTCTCAGCGCCTCTGGGTCTCTGGGTCTCAGTGTCTCAGTGTCTCAGGGTCTCAGGGCCTCTGGGTCTATGCGTCTCAGTGTCTCGGGGTCGCTGGGTCTCTGAGCCTCAATGTCTCAGTATCTCAGTGTCTCAGGGTCTGAGGGCCTCTGGGTTTCTGGGCCTCAGGACCTCTGGGTCTCAGTGTCTCAGTGTCTCGGGGCCTCTAGGTCTCTGAGTCTCAATGTCTCAGTATCTCAGGGCCTCTGGGTCTCTGTGTCTCAGTGTTTCAGGGCCTCTGGGTTTCTTTGTCTCAGTTTTTCAGGGCCTCTGGGTCTCTGGGTCTCTGTGCCTCAGGACCTCTGGGTCTCTGTGTTTCTGAGTCTCAGTGTCTCAGGGTCCCAAGGTCTCAGGGCCTCTGCGTCTCTGGGTCTCAATGTCTCAGTGTCTCAGGGTCTCAGGGCCTCTGGGTCACTGAGTCTCAATGCCTCAGTGTCTCAGTATCTCAGGGTCCCAGGGTCTCAGGGCCTCTGGGTCTCTGTGTATCAGTGTCTCAGTGTTTCAGAGTCTCAGGGCCTCTGGGTCTCTGGGTCTCTGAGTCTCAATGTCTCAGTGTGTCATGGTCTCAGGGTTCCAGGGCCTCTGGGTCTCGGTGTCTTCGTGTCTCAGTGTCGCAGGGCCTCTGGGTCTCTCTGTCTCATGTCCTCTGAGTCTCTGGATTTCTGAGTCTCAATGTCTCAGGGTGTCAGGGTCTCAGGGTGTCAGGGTCTCAGGGTCTCAGGGGCTCAGCGTCTCAGGGTCTCTGTGTCTCAGGGTCTCAGGGTCTCAGGGCCTCTGGGTCTCTGGGTCTCAGTGTCTCAGGGTCTCAGGACCTCTGGGTCCCTGTGTCTCAGTGTCTCAGGGTCTCAGGGTCTCTGGGTCTCTGAGTCTCAATGACTCAGTGTCTCAGTGTCTCAGGGTCTTAGGGTCTCAGGGTCTCAGGGACTCAGCGTCTCAGTGTCTCAGGGTCTCTGGGTCTCAGTATCTCAGTATCTCAGGGTCTCTGTGACTCAGGTTCTCAGAGTCTCAGGGCCTCTGGGTCTCTGTGTCTCAGGGTCTCAGGATCTCAGGGCCTCTGGGTCTCAGGGTCTCAGTGCCTCAGGTTCTCAAGGCCTCTGGGTCTCAGTGTCTCAGGGAATCAGGCCCTCTGGGTCTCTGGGTCTCTGAGTCTCAGTGTCTCAGGGTCTCAGCGTCTCAGGACCTCTGGGTCTCAGTGTCTCAGTGTCTCAGGGTCTCAGGGCCTCTGGGTCTCTGGGACTCAATGTCTCAGTGTCTCAGGATCTCAGGGTCTCAAGGCCTCAGGGCCTCTGTTTCTCTGTGCCTCTGTGTCTCAGTGTCTCTGTGTCTCAGGGTCTCATGGCCTCTGGGTCTCTGGGTCTCTGCGTCTCAATGTCTCAGTGTCTCAGTGTCTCAGGGTCTCAGGGTCTCAGGGCCTCTGGGTCTCTGTGTCTCAGGGTCTCAGGGTCTCAGGACCTCTGGGTCTCTGTGTCTCCGGGTCTCAGGGTCTCTTGGTCGCTGGGTCTCTGAGTCTCAATGTCTCAGTGTCTCAGGGTCTCAGGGTCTCAGGATCTCAGGGCCTCTGGGTCTCTGTGTCTCAGGGTCTCATGGTCTCAGGGCCTCTGGGTCTCAGGGTGTCAGTGCCTCAGGGTCTCAGGGCCTTTGGGTCTCAGCGTCTCAGTGTCATAGGGTCTCAGGGCCTTTGGGTCTCTGAGTCTCAATATCTCAGTGTCTCAGTGTCTCAGGGTCTCAGGGCCTCTGGGTCTCTGTGTCTCAGGGTCTCAGGACTTCTGGGTCTCAATGTCTCAGTGTCTCAGTGTCTCAGGGCCTCTGGGTCTATGCGTCTCAGTATCTCAGGGCCTCTGGGTCTCTGAGTCTCAATGTCTTCGTATCTCAGTGTCTCAGAGTCTCAGGACCTCTGGGTCTCTCAGTCTCAGTGTCTCAGGGCCTCTGGGTCCCTGGGTCTCTGAGTCTCAATGTCTCAGTGTCTCAGTGTCTCAGGGTCCCAGAGTCTCAGGACCTTTAGGTCTCTGGGTCTCAGTGTATCAGGGTCTCAGGGCCTCTGCGTCTTTGGGTCTCAATGTCTCAGTGTCTCAGGGTCTCAGGGCCTCTCTGTCTCAGTGTCTCAGGGTCTCAGGTCCTCTGGGTCTCTGAGTCTCAATGTCTCAGTGTCTCAGTGTCTCAGGGTCTCAGGACCTCTGGATCTCAGGGACTCAGTGTATCAGGGTCTCAGGGCCTCTGCGTCTCTGGGTCTCAATGTCTCAGGTTCTCAGAGTCTCAGGGCCTCTGGGTCTCTGTGTCTCAGGGTCTCAGGGTCTCAGCCTCTCAGGGCCTCTGTGTCTCAGGGTCTCAGTGACTCAGGGCCTCAGGGCCTCTAGGTCTCAGTGTCTCAGGGACTCAGGCCCTCTGGGTCTCTGAATCCCAGTGTCTCAGGGTCTCAGGGTCTCAGGACCTCTGGGTCTCTGTGTCTCAGTGACTCAGGGTCTCAGGGCCTCAGGGTCTCTGGGTCTCTGAGTCTCAATGTCTCAGTGTCTCAGGGCCTCTGGGTCTCATGGACTCTGGGTCTCTGTGTCTCAATGTCTCAGTGTCTCAGCGTCTCAGGGCCTCTGGGTCTCTGGGTCTCAATCTCAGTGTCTCAGGATCTCAGGGCCTCTGGGTCTCTGTGTCTCACTGTCTCAGGGTCTCAGGGCCCCTGGGTCACTGTGTCTCAGGGTCTCAGGGCCGCTGGGTCTCAGGGTCTCAGGTCCTCGAGGTCTCAGGGTCTCAGGGCCGCTGGGTCTCAGGGTCTCAGTGTCTCAGGGTCTCAGGACCCATGGGTCTTTGGGTCTCAGTGTCTCAGGGTCTCAGGGCCTCTGGGTCTCTGGGTCTCTGAGTCTGAATGTCTCAGTGTCTCAGGGTCTCAGGGCCTCTGGGTCTCTGAGTCTCAATGTCTCTGTGTCTCTGTGTCTCAGTGTCTCAGTCCCTCTGGGTCTCTGCGTCTCTGAGTCTCAGTGTCTCAGTGTCTCAGGGTCTCAGGGCACCTGGGACTCTGGGTCGCTGAGTCTCTGTGTCTCAGGGTCTCAGGGCCACTGGGTCTCAGGGTCTCAGTGTCTCAGGGTCTCAGGGCATCTGGGTCTCAGGGTCTCAGTGTCTCAGGGTTCTCAGGGCCTCTGGGTCTCTGTGTCTCAGGGTCTCTGGGTCTCAGGGCCTCTGGGTCTCAGGGTCTTAGTATCTTAGGGTCTCATGGCCTCTGGGTCTCAGGGTCTCAGGGCCTCAGGCCTCTGGGTCTCTGGGTCTCCATGTCTCAGTGTCTCAGGGTCTCAGGGCCTCTGTGTCTCAGTGTCTCAGCGTCTCAGGGCCTCTGGGTCTCTGGGTCTCAATGTCTCCCTGTCTCAGGATCTCAGGGTCTCAGGGCCTCTGGGTCTCAGTGTCTCAGGGACTTAGGCCCTCTGGGTATCTGGATCTCTAAGTCTAAGTGTCACTGGGTCTCAGAGTCTCAGGACCTCTGGGTCTCTGTGTCTCAGGGTCTCAGGGCCTCTGGGTCTCTGTGTCTCAGGGACTCAGGCCCTCTGGGTCTCTGGCCCTCTGAGTCTCAGTGTCTCAGTTTCTCAGGGTCTCAGTGGCTCAGTGTCTCAGGGTCTCAGGGTCTCTGGGTCTGAGTATCTCAGTATCTCAGGGCCTCTGGGTCTCTGTGTCTCAGTGTCTCTGTGTCTCAGGGCCTCTGGGTCTCTGTGTCTCAGGTTCTCAGAGTCTCAGGGCCTCTGGGTCTCTGTGTCACAGGGTCTCAGGGCCTCTGGGTCTCAGTGTCTCAGGGTCTCAGCGCCTCTGGGTCTCTATGTCTCAGTACCTCAGGGTCTAAGGTCCTCAGGGCCTCTGGGTCTCTGAGTCTCAATATCTCAGTGTCTCAGGGTCTGAGGGTCTCAGGGCCTCTGAGTCTCAGATTTTCAGTGTCACAGGGTCTCAGGGCCTCTGGGTCTCTGTGTCTCAGTGTCTCAGGGTCTCAAGGCCTCTGGGTCTCTGAGTCTCAATGTCTCAGTGTCTCAATGTCTCAGGGTCTCAGGGTCTCAGGGCCTCTGTGTCTCAGGGTCTCAGCGCCTCTGGGTCTCTGGGTCTCAGTGTCTCAGTGTCTCAGTGTCTCAGGGTCTCAGGGCCTCTAGGTCTCTGTGTCTCAGTGTCTCAGGGTCTCAGGGCCTCTGGGTCTATGCGTCTCAGTGTCTCGGGGTCTCTGGGTCTCTGAGCCTCAATGTCTCAGTATCTCAGTGTCTCAGGGTCTGAGGGCCTCTGGGTTTCTGGGCCTCAGGACCTCTGGGTCTCAGGGTCTCAGTGTCTCAGGGCCTCTTGGTCTATGCGTCTCAGTGTCTCAGTGTCTCGGGGTCTCTAGGTCTCTGAGTCTCAATGTCTCAGTATCTCAGGGCCTCTGGGTCTCTGTGTCTCAGTGTTTCAGGGCCTCTGGGATTCTTTGTCTCAGTTTTTCAGGGCCTCTGGGTCTCTGTGTCTCAGGACCTCTGGGTCTCTGTGTTTCTGAGTCTCAGTGTCTCAGGGTCCCAAGGTCTCAGGGCCTCTGCGTCTCTGGGTCTCAATGTCTCAGTGTCTCAGGGTCTCAGGGCCTCTGGGTCACTGAGTCTCAATGCCTCAGTGTCTCAATGTCTCAGGGTCCCAGGGTCTCAGGGCCTCTGGGTCTCTGTGTCTCAGTGTCTCAGTGTTTCAGAGTCTCAGGGCCTCTGGGTCTCTGAGTCTCAATGTCTCAGTGTGTCATGGTCTCAGGGTTCCAGGGCCTCTGGGTCTCGGTGTCTTCGTGTCTCAGTGTCGCAGGGCCTCTGGGTCTCTCTGTCTCATGTCCTCTGAGTCTCTGGATTTCTGAGTCTCAATGTCTCAGGGTGTCAGGGTCTCAGGGTGTCAGGGTCTCAGGGTCTCAGGGGCTCAGCGTCTCAGGGTCTCTGTGTCTCAGGGTCTCAGGGCCTCAGGGCCTCTGGGTCTCAGTGTCTCAGGGACTCAGGCCCTCTGTGTCTCTGGGTCTCTGAGTCTCAGTGTCTCAGGGTCTCAGCGTCTCAGGACCTCTGGGTCCCTGTGTCTCAGGGTCTCAGGGTCTCTGGGTCTCTGAGTCTCAATGACTCAGTGTCTCAGTGTCTCAGGGTCTTAGGGTCTCAGGGTCTCAGGGACTCAGCGTCTCAGTGTCTCAGGGTCTCTGAATCTCAGTATCTCAGTATCTCAGGGTCTCTGTGACTCAGGTTCTCAGAGTCTCAGGGCCTCTGGGTCTCTGTGTCTCAGGGTCTCAGGATCTCAGGGCCTCTGGGTCTCAGGGTCTCAGTGCCTCAGGTTCTCAAGGCCTCTGGGTCTCAGTGTCTCAGGGAATCAGGCCCTCTGGGTCTCTGGGTCTCTGAGTCTCAGTGTCTCAGGGTCTCAGCGTCTCAGGACCTCTGGGTCTCAGTGTCTCAGTGTCTCAGGGTCTCAGGGCCTCTGGGTCTCTGGGACTCAATGTCTCAGTGTCTCAGGATCTCAGGGTCTCAAGGCCTCAGGGCCTCTGTTTCTCTGTGTCTCTGTGTCTCAGTGTCTCAGTGTCTCTGTGTCTCAGGGTCTCATGGCCTCTGGGTCTCTGGGTCTCTGCGTCTCAATGTCTCAGTGTCTCAGTGTCTCAGGGTCTCAGAGTCTCAGGGCCTCTGGGTCTCTGTGTCTCAGGGTCTCAGGGTCTCAGGACCTCTGGGTCTCTGTGTCTCCGGGTCTCAGGGTCTCTTGGTCGCTGGGTCTCTGAGTCTCAATGTCTCAGTGTCTCAGGGTCTCAGGGTCTCAGGATCTCAGGGCCTCTGGGTCTCTGTGTCTCAGGGTCTCATGGTCTCAGGGCCTCTGGGTCTCAGGGTGTCAGTGCCTCAGGGTCTCAGGGCCTCTGGGTCTCAGCGTCTCAGTGTCATAGGGTCTCAGGGCCTTTGGGTCTCTGAGTCTCAATATCTCAGTGTCTCAGGGTCTCAGGGCCTCTGGGTCTCTGTGTCTCAGGGTCTCAGGACTTCTGGGTCTCAATGTCTCAGTGTCTCAGTGTCTCAGGGCCTCTGGGTCTATGCGTCTCAGTGTCTCAGGGCCTCTGGGTCTCTGAGTCTCAATGTCTTCGTATGTCAGTGTCTCAGAGCCTCGGGACCTCTGGGTCTCTGAGTCTCAGTGTCTCAGGGCCTCTGGGTCCCTGGGTCTCTGAGTCTCAATGTCTCAGTGTCTCAGTGTCTCAGGTTCCCAGGGTCTCAGGACCTTTAGGTCTCTGGGTCTCAGTGTATCAGGGTCTCAGGGCCTCTGCGTCTTTGGGTCTCAATGTCTCAGTGTCTCAGGGTCTCAGGGTCTCAGGGCCTCTCTGTCTCGGTGTCTCAGGGTCTCAGGTCCTCTGGGTCTCTGAGTTTCAATGTCTCAGTGTCTCAGGGTCTCAGGACCTCTGGGTCTCAGGGTCTCAGTGTATCAGGGTCTCAGGGCCTCTGCGTCTCTGGGTCTCAATGTCTCAGGTTCTCAGAGTCTCAGGGCCTCTGGGTCTCTGTGTCTCAGGGTCTCAGGGTCTCAGCGTCTCAGGGCCTCTGAGTCTCAGGGTCTCAGTGACTCAGGGTCTCAGGGTCTCTGGGTCTCAGTGTCTCAGGGACTCAGGCCCTCTGGGTCTCTGAATCCCAGTGTCTCAGGGTCTCAGGGTCTCAGGACCTCTGGGTCTCTGTGTCTCAGTGACTCAGGGTCTCAGGGCCTCAGGGTCTCTGGGTCTCTGAGTCTCAATGTCTCAGTGTCTCAGTGTCTCAGGGCCTCTGGGTCTCATGGACTCTGGGTCTCTGTGTCTCAATGTCTCAGTGTCTCAGCGTCTCAGGGCCTCTGGGTCTCTGGGTCTCAATGTCTCAGTGTCTCAGGATCTCAGGGCCTCTGGGTCTCTGTGTCTCACTGTCTCAGGGTCTCAGGGCCCCTGGGTCACTGTGTCTCAGGGTCTCAGGGCCGCTGGGTCTCAGGGTCTCAGGGTCTCAGGTCCTCGAGGTCTCAGGGTCTCAGGGCCGCTGGGTCTCAGGGTCTCAGGGTCTCAGGGCCTCTAGGTCTCAGGGTCTCAGTGTCTCAGGGTCTCAGGACCCATGGGTCTTGGGGTCTCAGTGTCTCAGGGCCTCTGGGTCTCTGGGTCTCTGAGTCTGAATGTCTCAGTGTCTCAGGGTCTCAGGGCCTCTGGGTCTCTGAGTCTCAATGTCTCTGTGTCTCTGTGTCTCAGTGTCTCAGTCCCTCTGGGTCTCTGGGTCTCTGAGTCTCAGTGTCTCAGTGTCTCAGGGTGTCAGGGCACCTGGGACTCTGGGTCTCTGAGTCTCTGTGTCTCAGGGTCTCAGGGTCTCAGTGCCTCTGGGTCTCTGTGTCTAAGGGTCTCAGGGCCTCTGGGTCTCAGGGTCTCAGTGTCTCAGGGCCTCAGGGCATCTGGGTCTCAGGGTCTCAGTGTCTCAGGGTTCTCAGGGCCTCTGGGTCTCTGTGTCTCAGGGTCTCTGGGTCTCAGGGCCTCTGGGTCTCAGGGTCTTAGTATCTTAGGGTCTCAGGGCCTCTGGGTCTCAGGGTGTCAGTACCTCAGGGTCTCAGGGCCTCTGGGTCTCAGCGTCTCAGTGTCATAGGGTCTCAGGGCCTTTGGGTCTCTGAGTCTCAATATCTCAGTGTCTCTGTGTCTCAGGGTCTCAGGGCCTCTGGGTCTCTGTGTCTCAGGGTCTCAGGACTTCTGGGTCTCAATGTCTCAGTGTCTCAGTGTCTCAGGGCCTCTGGGTCTATGCGTCTCAGTGTCTCAGGGCCTCTGGGTCTCTGAGTCTCAATGTCTTCGTATCTCAGTGTCTCAGAGTCTCAGGACCTCTGGGTCTCTGAGTCTCAGTGTCTCAGGGCCTCTGGGTCCCTGGGTCTCTGAGTCTCAATGTCTCAGTGTCTCAGTGTCTCAGGGTCCCAGGGTCTCAGGACCTTTAGGTCTCTGGGTCTCAGTGTATCAGGGTCTCAGGGCCTCTGCGTCTTTGGGTCTCAATGTCTCAGTGTCTCAGGGTCTCAGGGCCTCTCTGTCTCAGTGTCTCAGGTCCTCTGGGTCTCTGAGTCTCAATGTCTCAGTGTCTCAGTGTCTCAGGGTCTCAGGGTCTCAGGACCTCTGGGTCTCAGGGTCTCAGGGCCTCTGCGTCTCTGGGTCTCAATGTCTCAGGTTCTCAGAGTCTCAGGGCCTCTGGGTCTCTGTGTCTCAGGGTCTCAGCGTCTCAGGGCCTCTGAGTCTCAGGGTCTCAGTGACTCAGGGTCTTAGGGCCTCTGGGTCTCAGTGTCTCAGGGACTCAGGCCCTCTGGGTCTCTGAATCCCAGTGTCTCAGGGTCTCAGGGTCTCAGGACCTCTGGGTCTCTGTGTCTCAGTGACTCAGGGTCTCAGGGCCTCAGGGTCTCTGGGTCTCTGAGTCTCAATGTCTCAGTGTCTCAGGGCCTCTGGGTGTCATGGACTCTGGGTCTCTGTGTCTCAATGTCTCAGTGTCTCAGCGTCTCAGGGCCTCTGGGTCTCTGGGTCTCAATGTCTCAGTGTCTCAGGATCTCAGGGCCTCTGGGTCTCTGTGTCTCACTGTCTCAGGGTCTCAGGGCCCCTGGGTCACTGTGTCTCAGGGTCTCAGGGCCGCTGGGTCTCAGGGTCTCAGGGTCTCAGGTCCTCGAGGTCTCAGGGTCTCAGGGCCACTGGGTCTCAGGGTCTCAGGGCCTCTAGGTCTCAGGGTCTCAGTGTCTCAGGGTCTCAGGACCCATGGGTCTTTGGGTCTCAGTGTCTCAGGGTCTCAGGGCCTCTGGGTCTCTGGGTCTCTGAGTCGGAATGTCTCAGTGTCTCAGGGTCTCAGGGCCTCTGGGTCTCTGAGTCTCAATGTCTCTGTGTCTCTGTGTCTCAGTGTCTCAGTCCCTCTGGGTCTCTGGGTCTCAGTGTCTCAGTGTCTCAGGGTCTCAGGGCACCTGGGACTCTGGGTCTCTGAGTCTCTGTGTCTCAGGGTCTCAGGGCCACTGGGTCTCAGGGTCTCAGTGTCTCAGGGTCTCAGTGCCTCTGGGTCTCTGTGTCTAAGGGTCTCAGGGCCTCTGGGTCTCAGGGTCTCAGTGTCTCAGGGCCTCAGGGCATCTGGGTCTCAGGGTCTCAGTGTCTCAGGGTTCTCAGGGCCTCTGGGTCTCTGTGTCTCAGGGTCTCTGGGTCTCAGGGCCTCTGGGTCTCAGGGTCTTAGTATCTTAGGGTCTCATGGTCTGTGGGTCTCAGGGTCTCAGGGCCTCAGGCCTCTGGGTCTCTGGGTCTCCATGTCGCAGTGTCTCAGGGTCTCAGGGCCTCTGGGTCTCTGGGTCTCAATGTCTCCCTGTCTCAGGATCTCAGGGTCTCAGGGCCTCTGGGTCTCTGTGTCTCAGTGTCTCAGGGTCTCAGGGCCTCTGGGTCTCTGGGTCTCAATGTCTCAGTGTCTCAGGATCTCAGGGTCTCAGGGCCTCTGGGTCTCTGTGTCTCAGTGTCTCAGGGTCTCAGGGCCTCTGGGTCTCAGGGTCTCAGTGTCTGAGGGTCTTAGGGTCTCAGGGCCTCTGGGTCTCCGGGTCTCAGTGTCTCTGGGTCTCTGTGTCTCAGGGTCTCTGGGACTCAGGGTCTCAGGGTCTCAGGGCCTCTGTGTCTCTGGATCTCTGAGTCTCAATGTCTCAGTGTCTCAGTGTATCAGGGTCTCAGGGCCTCTGTGTCTCAGGGTCTCTGGGTCTCTGAGTCTCAGGGCCTCTGGGTCTCTGGTTCTCTGAGTCTCAGGGCCTCTGAGTATCAGTGTCTCAGAGTCTCAGGGTCACAAGGCATCTGGTTCTCTGGGTCTCAATGTCTCAGCGTCTCAGCGTCTCAGGGTCTCTGGGTCTCTGTATCTCGTTGTCTCAGGGTGTCAGGGTCTCAGGACCTCTGGGTCTCTGTGTCTCACTGTCTCAAGGTCTCAGGGCCCCTGGGTCACTGTGTCTCAGGTTCTCAGGGCCGCTGGGTCTCAGGGTCTCAGTATCTCAGGTCCTCGAGGTCTCAGGGTCTCAGGGCCATTGGGCCTCAGGGTCTCAGTGTCTCAGGGACTCAGGCCCTCTGGGTCTCTGAATCCCAGTGTCTCAGGGTGTCAGGGTCTCAGGACCTCTGTGTCTCTGTATCTCAGGGGCTCAGTGTCTCAGGCCCTCTGGGTCTCAGGGACTCTGCGTCTCTGTGTCTCAATGTCTCAGTGTCTCAGGGTCTCTGGGCCTCTGGGTCTCTGGGTCTCAATGTCTCAGTGTCTCAGTGTCTCAGGATCTCAGGGCCTCTGGGTCTCTGTGTCTAAGTGCCTCAGGGTCTCAGGGCCTCTGTGTCTCAGTGTCTCAGGGTCTTAGGGTCTCAGGGCCTCTGCGTCTCAGGGTCTCAGTGTCTCTGGGTCTCAGGGTCTCAGGGCCTCA